>NC_135173.1:44178864-44513864 GCF_041146795.1 Maylandia zebra | reverse complement strand
ATGAAGATAAATGTAGGTGAGTTAACTGGTGCAAGTTTCAAATCGAGTAGTGTAGTGTGTGTGTGACTAAATAAATTTACCTGTCTGGCACAGTGTTTCTTTTTTTTAAATTCTAATGTCTAGTTTTTTTTATCTTGTCTGTTACCTACTTATACAGACACAGATGTTGCTTTTTATGAGTTTTCCTTGTATGACTCCCTAATCCTTGACAGGACATCTGGCAAAGCAATTGTTGTATTTCAATGAAATTTACCATGGATATACATTAGAATTCCTGGGAAAAGTTTTGCATAGATCTGTTGAACAACAGCGTCTCAGATGCCTTCTGGTGTTTCTGATTCTTGGGTCAATCTTAACCAGCTGGCTCAGAGAAGTTGATGTCCTGTTCTCTTTTTTTTTTTTTTTTTTTTTTTTTTTTGGTTGAGTGATTTAGAGCATATTGAAAGTAAACAGAACTACATGAAAAGTGAAAGTAAAACAAACACCTTTTCATTCCTAGATCAACATGAATGTCATTTGAGGGTAATACTATTGGGTTTCCGAAAGTAAATGTTTATGTGTTAAACTACATCTGCTCTTAGCAGTGCAACTCTACAAACATACAGAATCTGATGTAGGAATTACTACTTCCTGATATTAGTTTATTTTTCCTTCTGAGAACTAAGAAGGGAAAACACAAATTGTTTATGCACAGATCTTTAGGTTAACAAACAGGCACACAAACACACACACAACCGATAGGCATCTGTTTGCTATTTACTTTAGAAGGGCAGAGGAGTTTCAGAGCTTGACAGAGAAATGTATACCTGTGAAACACATGTAGAAAAAGAGTGAGTCTTTGAAAAGAGTGCAAGTTAACAGAAGTCAGAGTTATGCCACTTTAGTATTTCTGTCCCTCAGTATCTTTTCTAACACAGTACCGGTAGTTCCTTTTTCTTGGGTCTTTACTACTGTTAAATGCTGGCTTCTTGCTCTCTTGTTCTTGCCCTTTCTGCCTGCTTCAGGCTTGGACAAACAGGAATCGCTTAGTGTTATCAGCACAGTCTTTGTGTGTCTTAATGAGCGTCAGGGCAAAGACAGAGAGGGAACACACACTCTGAGTGCAGTGTAAACACTTGATGCAGACTTAGAAATAGAAAGAAGGGGGATCTTAAAACTAACACCAGCAAACAGCCAAAGGCAGGGGAAACTGACTGAAACCAAGAGAGAGAGGAAGTAACAACCCATAGTAGAAGCAGTATGGCGGGGTCTTACTAGTTAATAATCTCAGAATAAGTGACCTGTGACATGTTGCTTAGGCAAAGCACGTGTATATTATTCAGAGTTATTCAGGGTTCATGTGTTGTGCACTCACTTATGTCAGTGTTTTTCAAATCTGTTTTGCTTTTTGCTTCATTGTGTCCAGCTTACACATAACAAGGAACAAAACTTCTGCTAATCTATTGTTTTTCAGTGATAATTAATCTGCCAAGTTTTACTTTGATCAGATTAATAATTGTTTATGTTAAAACACTGTAAAATCATATTTGTTGACTAATCTGTTAACTAATTGTTTCAGCTCTAATGAGCACTTCAAGGTTAATGAGAAAAACTTGGACTGGTCTGCCTTTTGGTGTAGATAAAAACATTCATATAGTGTAGGGTCAAGGTCCTACAATATTAGAGAAAGAGCCCCTGTGATCCAGCAATCCCCTGTGAGCAAACACTTGGATGTGGTGGTGAGGAAGAACTCCATTTTAACAGGAAGACCTCAGGCATTATAGGCCTAAGCCAGGCTGTGAGACGGGTTGGCCATCTGCCATGACTGGTTGGGGCAGGGTGAGCATAGAGGAAAAAGATTAGCATAGAGACAACAAACAACCCACATGAAAGACGTTTGGCTGGCTGGTGGGAACAGAAAGGGAGAGATCAGACTCACAGTTAATGTAATAGTGATTATATAAGGCCATACATAAGGAGAGTAGAGGCAAGGTGCCTCGGCAGCAGCAGGGAGGCCCCACATTCCAGACCCCAATCGGACAGCCAACTCCTCCTCACAGACCCCCCGCTCCAACAGGCAATAGAGAACAGGGGTGTGTGAAGACTCCAAACCTCCCTCCGCCCGCTCATATGTAGTGTTGATGCATGTGTGTTCTAAGGTGCATTAAAAACCCAGGAGGGCATGGAGCTACCTGCCAGAGAGCAGCTGGTAAGCGCACAGCCCCTCCTGATAGCCCTCAATGTCTACGTGTATTTAAAATTGAGAGGAGGGCGACAACGCCAGGGGTGAGGTTGTACACCCTGATGGTCTTTTGGATTCGGTGTAGCGTGCCCACCCCCAAGATCGTATATGTATGTGTTATGAGAGTGTGAATAATGTGAATGTCTTTAAGTTGTGGGATAAAATTGAGGCACAGGCAGCCAGAAGGGGACAGAGGGGGGGATGCCTCCCCTGCACCCTGGTGACACACCTTTACCCCAAGGCCCTGCATGTGTGGGTGATTGTGGTGGAGCAGGACGAGGGAGGCAGCTACAGGGAGTGCAGAATTATTAGGCAAATGAGTATTTTGTCCACATCAACCTCTTCATGCATGTTTTCTTACTCCAACCTGTATAGGCTCGAAAGCCTACTACCAATTAAGCATATTAGGTGATGTGCATCTCTGTAATGAGAAGGGGTGTGGTCTAATGACATCAACACCCTATATCAGGTGTGCATAATTATTAGGCAACGCCCTTTCCTTTGGCAAAATGGGTCAAAAGAAGGACTTGACAGGCTCAGAAAAGTCAAAAATAGTGAGATATCTTGCAGAGGGATGCAGCAGTCTCAAAATTGCAAAGCTTCTGAAGCGTGATCATCGAACAATCAAGCGTTTCATTCAAAATGGTCAACAGGGTCGCAAGAAGCGTGTGGAAAAACCAATGCGCAAAATAACTGCCCATGAACTGAGAAAAGTCAAGCGTGCAGCTGCCAAGATGCCACTTGCCACCAGTTTGGCCATATTTCAGAGCTGCAACATCACTGGAGTGCCCAAAAGCACAAGGTGTGCAATACTCAGAGACATGGCCAAGGTAAGAAAGGCTGAAAGACGACCACCACTGAACAAGACACACAAGCTGAAACGTCAAGACTGGGCATAGAAATATCTCAAGACTGGTTTTTCTAAGGTTTTATGGACTGATGAAATGAGAGTGAGTCTTGATGGGCCAGATGGATGGGCCCGTGGCTGGATTGATAAAGGGCAGAGAGCTCCAGTCCGACTCAGACGCCAGCAAGGTGGAGGTGGAGTACTGGTTTGGGCTGGTATCATCAAAGATGAGCTTGTGGGGCCTTTTCGGGTTGAGGATGGAGTCAAGCTCAACTCCCAGTCCTACTGCCAGTTTCTGGAAGACACCTTCTTCAAGCAGTGGTACAGGAAGAAGTCTGCATCCTTCAAGAAAAACATGATTTTCATGCAGGACAATGCTCCATCACACGCGTCCAAGTACTCCACAGCGTGGCTGGCAAGAAAGGGTATAAAAGAAGAAAAACTAATGACATGGCCTCCTTGTTCACCTGATCTGAACCCCATTGAGAACCTGTGGTCCATCATCAAATGTGAGATTTACAAGGAGGGAAAACAGTACACCTCTCTGAACAGTGTCTGGGAGGCTGTGGTTGCTGCTGCACGCAATGTTGATGGTGAACAGATCAAGACACTGACAGAATCCATGGATGGCAGGCTTTTGAGTGTCCTTGCAAAGAAAGGTGGCTATATTGGTCGCTGATTTGTTTTTGAATGTCAGAAATGTATATTTGTGAATGTGGAGATGTTATATTGGTTTCACTGGTAAAAATAAATAATTGAAATGGGTATATATTTGTTTTTTGTTAAGTTGCCTAATAATTATGCACAGTAATAGTCACCTGCACACACAGATATCCCCCTAAAATAGCTAAAACTAAAAACTACTTCCAAAAACATTCAGCTTTGATATTAATGAGTTTTTTGGGTTCATTGAGAACATGGTTGTTGTTCAATAATAAAATTATTCCTCAAAAATACAACTTGCCTAATAATTCTGCACTCCCTGTAGAGATGAGGAGGGAAGGAAGGGAGGGGCAAGTGACCCCTCCCTGGGGCCAGCTCCCCCACTGACCCCAGTAGGCATCCCCATACTTCGCAACCCGCCAGGGAAAGGGGGCCCAGGCCCATTCGGACCGGGGCCCAGTTCAGCAGCGCCGCCCGGCCCCACCACAGAGAAAACTGCACCCACCCCGTCATCCACTCAGCTTCCAGACTACACAAGACAATAGACGCCCAGGCTGAGATCTTCCTCCACCTCTCCTATATCTCCCCCTCCTGCAGAGTGAGTTCCTGAAGAGAGGAGACCTCCTGCATGATGTAACAGCCTCCCCCACCAGTTGAAGAGCCCCCCAGGTGGCTCGATGCACTGGCGGAACCCTGCGCCAGGGCCAGGCCCCCATACACCCACCCGCCCACAATCCCGGCGACACACCAACCAGGACCCAAGCCCCCAAGGCCCAGCCAGGGCCCCAGCCCAGAGACGGAGCACCCACAGAACCCCACGCCCGTCCCGGACCCACCCAGGGGCAGCCAGGCTACCAGGTCAGTAACCGTCAGCACAGACCCTCCCCTGGCCCCGCTGCACGCAGCCACGAGAAAACCGTCACCTAAGAGCCAACAGAGCCCTTAATAGGCCATGACCGCAACCCCAGGTTGAGCCCTCCGAGAAAGATGCTCTTGGGGAATCCCCCGATGCCCCAAGCCTGTCTTACATTTGTATACATTTTTTTTTTGTTGTAGAAAAACTTGAAAATACACTTCTTGTTCAACCTTTTTGTTGGAGCTTACATCTTTGCTGATATTACATCACCTCTGCCACTACATGATTATTTCATCAGCCTCCCGTTGATGACACCGGTTGTGTATGTGGCTGAAAGTGGAGCAGTGCATTCCGCTCCACTTAAATCTGTCCAATACAATGTAGTCTAACGCTATTGCTGTCATGCTGCTCTGATCCGACTGCCCTTCATTCTCTCTTCGGCTTTGCAAAGCCACATACTGTAGGCCATTAGGAGCGATCATGTTATACTAGACATCAGTGCTAGTGGCAATTTTTATCCCAACATGCAGTTCTTGTTAATGGGACCACAGCATTCACTATCCCACTGTATCCCAACTATATCATCACCTGTTGTGTAGGTGTTTAAGAACCAGCATAGTACTTTATTGCACAGGAAGGAAGACTTGCTTGAAAATAGTGCGAAGTGGTAAAAATGATTTAAAGTGTCGCCCTACACTGTAGACATTGTAGGCTTTTAGATGAAGTGTACTAAAAGTGAAAGATGTTGTGAAGTAGGCAGTAATTAAAAGATGGGGATAGTGGGCCATTCTACTCTGTTCTTTTGACCTAAATATTCTGAAGTTCTTTGAAACAAAGTAACTGACAACCAACAAAAGCATGAAAAAATGTCCACTGAAGCAAATATGCAGGGTGCTGCTACGCTTGTACTAGTGGCGTTTATTATAGCGGAGTAAAACTCCTGACTGAAAAAAATACATCACTTCAGCTCACCGATCCTTAGGCTTGTATGACCGACCATCTTTAAGGGGAGCTTTATTCCTCCTTGGGTGTGATCACATTTCAAGGAAAAGGCATTAGTTTAATTTCAGCTTGTATTAAATAGCCTAGTCTATCTCCTTAATGGGTGGGCCAATCTGAATGAAACTTTGCACAAACATTGCCATGCATATAGCAATTATGTACATCTATATGTTTTCATGTTTATTATAAATACCAACTCTTTTGAGTTTCCTATACATTACGTTCATTTCATCATAACCCTGCAAATGCATTGTTACATTTTCCATTTGCATTTGATTCATGTCACATGTTCAGCGTATGTCAACCAAATGTAACTTTAACACTCACCAAAATTTGCATTCATACTGGAATTTGTTCAACTCTCCAGTAAATGTGAAATGAAGAATTTGAAAAAGTGCCCAGAGAGCACATAGGGTGGGTTTTTGCAAGTATTTATAATTAAGTAATAAGTGTCTCTGACTGCTTTGATATTCAGTCTGTCATCCAAGGGGGTGGGTTTGTTTTGCTACTATTTCTGGATTACAAAGGCACTCAATTACCACAGTAGGTTCTGCCCTTCCTGGTTTCCACAAAACAAGATAAGGAAAGCACTGGCCACACTAAACAAGTACTGTCCCTGTTTAATTAAATGTCTTGAATTGTGTAAATAAACTATATTTGTTTGTTTATATTAGTCAAAGTTTTGGGGAAACAAGCACAGAGTTGGTATTAATTTCTATTTTCTAACCTCATTTTTGTCATTTCTATTCCAATCCCAAGCACAACTATGTTGTATGAGTGATTGAAGTACATTCTGCATGTAGGAAATCACCAGACTTACAATAATGTAAAAGTAAAAAGCAATTTTAGTTAATTAACTAATAATTAATTAATATCATGTCTCAGATAATTTCCAACATGTGACATATATGGCAGTTAATGTGTGAAAATAGCCTTGTTTTGCTTTTTCCTCCCAAAATTTTGGGTTTAGTTGTAAATCTTAGTCCTCTGGTGGAAATAAAACCTGAAAGCTGTAAAAACCTGTTAATTTAAAGGTTCCTGTGTATTCTTGTAAACAAACAGAAGTTATATTTGCATGTATTTTTTCTATTAACATATAATGTGCACTTTTGTTTTTGTGCATGTTTTGAGTTTATATGGCTCCCACCTTAAACAGTTCTCCCTTTTAAAAGAAGTTGGCTCTCAGTGGGGCTTCTTGGTTAAATGAAAGAACTAATAATTGTATGTGGTGTGGTGAGATTAATAAAACATTTAAAAGCCCTTTATTAAATGTTTTGTCACATGTACAGCATGTGTGCAGGTGTTTTCCAGTCTTGTTTGTTACGTTGCTATATTTTAACACCATGTGTGTTAAGGGAGTGTTTCTCTGTAATTTATTTAAAATCAAATCTGTAATGGTTCTTGGATGTATTACATGTGCCTGATAGAGCCCATCTTCAACTTGCACACCTCAAATCTTACCCCCCCCCCCCCCCCCCATTTTTTTTTCCTGTGTCTTCTCAATGTCCAGCTGAATGTTTTTCTAACCAATCTGTTATTTCCAGTCTGTCAGAGAACCTTCTCGTGCTACCACATGGATATCATGTGTGCGTGGGGGTGGTATTAAGTTACAGCTGGATAAGAATTGCTTTTCCAGAGTTAGCTTTTAAAAAATAGCAGGAATACTTCTCTGTTCTCAGCCATCTTACACATTACATTTGAAAACACAAACACATTTTAATATTTTTTCATACTCAATAATCTGTTAATTACCTTGTGGCTTATTAGGCTGCAGAGCTCAGTGGTCATCTTTGCTCTTTCGGTGACAGGAGTGACAGGATTTTTATAGCCCAGCATTTTTCCACCAGTTGTGCAAAATGTATTGCAGTGGTTGCACTTGGGTGTTTGCCACAGAGGTTACTTACACTGTGTTGCTTTGCCTGCTTATTGCGCTCCTAAAATAGCATCCAGTCTACCACCACAGGTATTTCTAGAGTCAGAGAGTTCACCTCCTTGTCACGTGTAGGTCAGTGGGCTATCAGGTCAAGATCTAATACTGTACTGCATCCTAATATGCACAGGTGTTTGTAGGAATAGCTGACGCATGAACTTGTTTGCTGTTATGTTTGGGGTCATGGATTCAGTTCTCTCCCTGATTCTGCTATTAGATTTAAGGAACCTCTTCCAATATTCCCCAGTAAAGGTTTCCTTAAATACATTTCCTGTTAATAAAGTAGGTCATTATAGAAGTGTTTCAGCTATGCCAAATCTTGCTCATTTCATAGCTGTATCCTGCAATTAAAGCTTGCTGTGCTGTATCTTGTACTATCAAACTGCTCTGTAGCAAGATGGTGTTTGAATGAGATCAGGCTAGAAGCTTTCCAATAGCTGACTTCTTTCTGTGTGAGCAGCCTATCAGTGGTATAAAGGACGATTTGGTTTGTGTATGCGTTCTTTGGTGAGTGTGTCTAGACTGGATACTGTGAGTGTGTGCTCTTGTACACATATGATAACAAATGTTTTGTGTGGGCCACAGCAGAGCGGAGAAACATTCCTCCCTGTGAGAAACATTACTCACATTTTGGGCATCACGGTGACTTTGACTGCAAAGTAAACATGCTGATATGAGTGTTAACAAATGGAGCATACCATTTGTTCACATTATTATTGATATTATTTGATAAGTTAGTAGATAGGAGATAAGTCTTAAAGTCAGTAAAAGTCTTTGATAATATAAAAAATATGGGACAGTGTATGCAATACAATAAAAATAGTACACACTGATTTGCAAATATCATAAAACCCATAGTTTATTCACAACAAAATAAGAAAATATTTAAACTGGGATAGTGTAGCATTTAAAAAAAAAAAAAAAAAAAAAAAAAAAAAAAAGGTGGTGGCAGTAACACATCTCAAAAGTTTACATGGGGCAACAAAAAGCTGGAAAGTAAGCGGTACTAAGACGAAAAAGCTGGCAGAATAGTTTCTGTCTAATTAGGTTAATTGTCAACAGGTTAGTAACATGATTGGGTATGACAAGAACATCTTAGAGGCAGAGATTTAAAGAATTAAAGATAGGCAGAGGTTTACCAGTCTGAAAAGCTGCATTTACAAATGGTGGAAAAATGTGCAAAATTTGAATATCTCATCATCTACAGTACATAATTTCAATAAATCCTATGAATTTGGAAAAATCTATGTGTGCAAGTGACAATGCCAAAAATCAGTATCTGATGTCTATATTATTTAGGCTCTCAGGTGGCCCTGCATTAAAAACAGGCATGATTCTTTCATGGAAGTCACTGTTTGGGTTCACTTCCAGAAACATAGTTTTATCGTCAGAAATTTAAAATTCTTTTTGGAAAACCTGGACAGAATGTCCTCTGGGCTAAAGAGGAGAGGGACCATCCATCTCTGATGGTACAGGAGTGCATCATTGCCTGTGGAAAGGCAACGTCAACGCTACATCTCCACAGTGGTAAACATGGCCCTGTCCCTACTTTTTTGAGATGTGTTGCTGACATGAAATTCTTGCCATTTAACAGCGTCTCACCTAACTGTAACCTTATGGGGTTATATATTTGTATATTTATATTTTGTGTAGTCTTCGTATATTCTTCACCACCTTTTATTCTCCTTCTTTGTCCTCTGTCTTTAGACAAATGAGTGGAACAAAAACGATGAACGCTTGCTTGCTGCAGTGGAGCATGGCGAGGTTGAGAAAGTCTCATCCCTTCTTGCCAAGAAAGGTGCCAATCCTGTAAAGCTGGACAGTGAAGGCAAATCAGCGTAAGTGGTCTTGGACTTATCCACTTACTTTTTTCTGATGGTATTTAAATGTTTATGTTTCCAGTGCAAGAATTCCATTTGATTTTCCTGAGGTGACGATAAAGTCAAAGCATAACTTTTGCTTAAAATAAAAACTAATTTGTTGATATAGACACACAGAGATCACAGTCTGCAGTGCTTTTTGTAGAATGAGGATGACATGGGGGAAGCAAACTGACTTGAGGCTGCAAACCAGAGAAATGCATTAAGTGTTGACACCAACATGGTTTTGTCTGGCAAGCTTGCACATGTTTTAAAATAAATATCCAGCAAAGCACAGTGAATTTTCTCATTTCCTTTCAATTCAAAGATTAAACATATGTCTATACTATATGCTCAGATTCTCAAGTAATGGCCTTATATAACTGCTTTCATGCTCCACAGCACAGTTTTAAAAATGAATGGCCAATCTAAAAATATGTCTCTTACTTTTTCTTGAAACGGTGACATTCATTCAGCCTCTCTGAGATTCTATGTTTTGAAAGCAAGTTCACTTCCGCAGAGCCAGTGGAGGTTACTGTTGCGTCACCGCTTAGTATTAGTGATAACGCAGAGGCTTGTGTTAATATTTGACCCTTTTCTTTTTTTCTGAAACTCAACACCTCTGACCTTGATTTGTAGAGCAGCTCTCACAAAGCCAGGAAAATCAAATCTCAGGAATAAATGCAGTGAAAAACAAATATGTAGGTTTTCATTTATTTTCCCATTCACCTGTAGTTCACATCCTTGGCCTTTTCCTCTGTGTGCTGCTAGAACACAGAAACACACATCCAAATGCATGCAAAGCCTTTGTAAGTCATGGCAAATGTGTGGGCTTGGAATCGCAATGCTCCGATCTTTTCAGCACGCACGAAGGGGGAGTCTACAGTATCTCTATGGTGATAAAACCTGACTGAAAGGCATGTAGACATACTTGTGTGTTTGTGTGTGTGTGAATGTGTATCCTACGCACACACTGATGGAAGGCTGAGCTTGCCCTCCCCCCGTTCATCTTACTGAGGTGGAAAGAGGTCGTATTGATCATTTGCTGCATGCATATGCACAAACCTGCGCACACAGTGCATACACAGGGCAATTTTTTTTTGCATACGCAGTCATATCGACTTACAGCATTCCTGCTCACAAGTCAGCGCTTTACCAGATTTTCTAGAAATGGTCAGTAAATGGGTATTTATTGCAAGAACTGAAGCTGTGCCCAATAACTTCTTTTACTTATTTAGTTTTGCTATAGCTAAAGCTTCCCTAAAATACTATCACTTCCAAGCTTATCCATTGCTTTTATCAGTGCTGACATGTTTTTCTGGCAGTTGCATATTGCAAAACAGTGGCAGTGGAGCTTTTGCATACCTGGGTCACGTGAATACCTTCTTCTACTGTAAGACTGGCTGAAACACTGACAGTCAAAAAGCTCTGAAGACCTACTTTTTTCTTCTCCATGGTGAATATTAATTAAGAAATCGATATTTTACTTTCAATAAAGGATCTGATCTGTAAGCATAATTAATACTGGCTTTTGTATCAACAAGATCAAATCTCATACTCGTTACACGGTTTTAAAAAAAATAGTTTGACCCTTTGGGAAGTGCACGTATTTTGTTTCATGTTGAGTTGGAGCAGAAGAGGTGCTCCCATGCCTTTCTGCTAAATATAAAGTTACAGCTTTTAGCTGATTGGTTGAGCATAAAGACCAGAGGCAGAAGGAAACAGCTAGACTGGGTCTGTCCAAAGTTTATGAATTCTAAATACAACAGCCTCTAATTAACACACATGCTTAAAAAAAAAAGAAAAAAGAAACGAAAATCAAGAGGAGGCTCTAGGAAGACGCTGAGTCGGCTAAGTTGCTGAGAGGGATTAAAGAAACTAAGCATAAGCGTATTACATTATAAGGACCAGAGCGTCGCATTTAACAGATATGGGAGTAGTTTAATCTTCTCATCTAAACTTAGGCGAGTGAGCAAATAACTTTATTTCCTAAAATGTGAAAACTTTTAATTGGAGACTAAGAAATCACTCTTCAGTGTAATTTAGAGTCGTAGATGGAGGACTAGTGTGGCCGAGCAATCAGAAAAGTAGATGAACGTTTTATTTATTTATTTTTTTTAATCTTTTATTTGCACTCACTGCTGCAGCATAAGGTTCTCACCAGAGCTGCACCATGTTTTATAATATTTGTAAAACTGTTAAAAGCATCTGTGTTGCTGTAAAACTACTGGCAACAAAGTACTGTGTGTGTAATTTGTTCTTTTAATTGTGTGTGTGTGTGTGTGTGTGTGTGTAGTCTTCATGTAGCTGCTGCTCGTGGTCAGATAGACTGCCTCTCTTTCATCTTGGCTCATGGAGCTGACCTGTCAGTCACTGATGCTGCTGGTATGTATAGCTATATTCACTATAACTTAAAAAATAGTTTCTGCATAAATTTGCGAGTTTCCCTCTATAAATACTGTAAATACTGTAACATGAACAGGTGTAATGTACTGTCTGGACTGATACATAAGATTTCACATACGTTATCTCAACTTGCCTGTCTTCTTGCTGCGTGCATGTTTTTCTCTTTTTTTCCCCTTTGTGTAGGTTTTAGTCCTTTACACCTGGCTGCCAAAAACAACCACACCGAATGCTGCAGAAAACTCATTCAGGTAAAGCTCATGAAGTGAAGTTGGGTTTTATTAAGTTAAAACGATTTAATTTCCCTCCCCAAATGCCTTTGAATTAAAAAGAAATTGATTCAGTCTGTCAAGCCAGATATTTAAAATACATATACCCTGGTCTCTCAGTGTTAAGATGAGACATAGTAGTCCCCAACCCTGGGCCGCGAGAGTTGAGGCTTGGGTGTGAAATTTATGGTTTTCAGGGTTTTTATCGTTTTTTGTTTGTTTTTTAAGCATTTTTAACGTTAACTCAATTTCCCTGGGTCTTTTCCTGTGTGTTATGAATAAATCTTCCCTTTTTTGTACTGGTACTGGTGTTATTTTGTTGTATTTATCCACGACACCTTAAAGGCCAGCCTGTGAAAATATTGTCGGACATAAACTGGTCCATGGCGCAAAAAAGGTTGTGGACCACTGACATAGTTCTTAATATAAGGGCTATAAATTATGTTGGGTATAAATGATTAGGCAACATGACTTCAAGATGTGTTATACAACAAAGAACTGATATAAATATTAACTTAAGATTGTTTTGATTGTGACTGTCAGTGTCACCCAGCAGGACCACTTGTTCTTGTTTATGAATAACAGTGTGTGAAACCCACATCTTGAATCATCTTACTGTTCAGTGAAGATGCCTGAAACCAAAAAATGTTATTGCTTCATTTCTTCAATCTGCTGATTCTTGTGTGTGCGTGTTTGGGTTTTGGTCAGCAGATCTTAGCAGAGACACACACACACACACATCCAGCTCTGATCTGCTGACCTCACTTCCTCGTGATAGTCGGCAGCATCTCTGCAACATGCACCTGGCTGATCAAATAGTCATTCAAGTCTTTTTGTATATAGCAAAACACAGTACTGTGAAAAAGAGAAGAACCAAAAACATTCAGTCATATATTGTTGTGACGTTGGACCCCAACACCAGCCCGGGAGCTCATCATGCCAGCCCTCCTCTGCAGCGGGCCAGAGACCACACCCGCGCCACAATTGTTTACTGCAGATGTATGAATTTATGGTATAACCTAATATTACATGAAATTGCATTTGCCTGAAGCACCACTGGCAAACAGATTGTGGCATCAGTTCCTCAGATAATAAACTCCAGTGTGTATACACAGTTTATAAAAAAAATTGAAATTAAGCAAGCAACACACAGATACTTCAAACCAAATTTAAAACGTATATTTTGAGTTGTTTGGGGCCTTTCATGATTTCACTTGATTAACAATAGTCATTGCATATGCTGTATGCGTATACTGTATGCTATTGTTACTAATAACTTTCCCACTTTATCCAGAGTAAATGTCCTATCGATGCTGTAGATGGATCAGGAAAGACTGCTCTGCATCACGCTGGTAAGTATATCAAGATCTTGAGAGTCACTGATATAAAAAAAAAAAAGGCTGCTATGCTTTGGGGATGTGGAATAATATCTACTAGTTTTAAGCTCTAATTTTATTTGAATAAAATCATCATATTTGGTCGTAAGTGACTAAAATGCATTTTAGCCCAGTTAGTTTCTGTTAAACACAATCCTATTTTTCCTCACTCTCTTGTTTTAATTTCTCTTGTTTTGTTTCACCCCCTTCCAGCTGCTAGCGGGAACATCCAGATTGTCCAACTGCTGTGTGAACTCAAAAGCCCCATCAACCTTAAAGACACAGTATGTACTTCCATTCTTTCGTCCATTCCCCAGACTTATTTTTCCTGGCTCAATAGATTGGGGGGCTCTGAAACAGAAGAAAGACCACAAAAATGCTTCAATGAGTCCATTTCCAGGGAGGAATGTATTGAATTTGTTTGAGGAATCATTGTCCGTTTATTGACTCTGATTGTTTTATGTCAAATAGTTGTTAATCCACATTATAAAGGCTCCTCATTAACTGACTGCTTGAGGATTAATATTGTTGTGTGTGTGTGTGTGTGTGTGTGTGTGTGTGTGTGTGTGTGTGTGTGTGTGTGTGTGTGTGTGTGTGTGTGTGTGTGTGTGTGTGTGTGTGTGTGTTAAAAAAAATCAGCGTACTGTGGGAATGCAAGCCGCAGACATGTGGTCTCCATTGCAGTGACGCACCATGCCTGTGGTTTCTGTCTGGCTGGGGTTGTGTGAGCATGAAATTTTGTGTATGTGCATTTGTGTACAACAGAAACTGATGGTCTGTCAGCCTATATGAAAAGATGTTCTGTTGTTTCCGATTAAAATTAATTTTAGCAATTTTTCATGTTTAAATCAATGGCAGTTTGTATGTTCAAGCTTCTTAAACTGGTTCTTGTGACCACTTTGTACCGTGTGCTTTTTGGAGTTGTAGCTTAAGTGTAGTTTCAAATCCTGGCCCTGCCAGTTTCTTGTGACTTTTACTTGTATTCTTCATAAAATAGTAAGACAATAATAGACAATAAATAATAGACAAAACATTTTTCTTGATGCATATTGGACTGGTGAGAAACTAACTGTAAATAGTGGTGCAATTTGAATTTTGGTATTCATATTTTCTTGTTGAATGAAAGTGGTCCAGCCAGCGAAATCTGAAAATCTGTATGTGAGGTTTGCAAAGCTCTTTCTTTGTTTTGTGGACACGTAGACTGTGAATGCATGAATGCAGGCCGGCTTGTTAGCCTCGGGCATACGCTATAATATATATCTGTACCTGGTTATATAAGTTACTTTCAGCTGTTCTCTTATTCACAAGAGGTCACCACAGCAGGTAGCTCCATGCACGTGTGTGCGTGTATTTATTTACTTTTTTAAATGCCGGATGCCTTCTGGGATGTTTCCTCCTGGGATTTAACCAGGGATGTTTTGCTTTGCAATACACTATGGAGTAACTCTGTACCTGATTATATATTTGTGACTTAAACAAACACTCAGGCAAGGCAAGGCAAGTTTATTTGTATAGCACAATTCAACAACAAGGTGATTCAAAGTACTTTACAGAGACATTAGAAACAAAAACAAATAAAAAGCATGATTTAAAATTGATTAAAACAAGCAAACAAACTAATTAACAAACAAACAAAACAGTATATAAAATCAACAATAGATAAAATCAGTAGTTAAATGTAAGTTTTGAAATTTAAGCTTAAAAGTGTGGATTTGGTGCTTTATTCAAATGCAGCTGAGAATAGGTGAGTCTTCAACCTGGATTTAAATAAACTGAGTGTTTCAGCTGATCTGAGGCTTTCTGGGAGTTTGTTCCAGATATAAGGAGCATAAAAGCTGAATGCAGCTTCTCCGTGTCTGGTTCTGACTCTGGGAACTGATAAAAGACCGGATCCAGATGACCTCAGGAATATCTTGAAAGAAACAGAGGGACAGCTGCTAGGCCTGACATGTGTCAAAGAATGTGTATAGAGGAGAAGAGGTAAATGTAAACTGTAATATGAAACCTTACTGCTGTTGGACGAAAGGGGAGGAGAAACCTTTGCTTGATTTCTGTCATTTATTTTTAAAGTTTCAGATAAAGAGGCCAGTATATGTACAAGTAATCTCTGTGAGCCAAAGTTTTTTCCTACTCTTGATTCTTCTATGATGTCATTGACAGTGGATGTCCTTGTATGGTCGTCTCAGGCACACAGTTCCGGCTGTGAGTGCAGCAGTCCCATCTACCTGCTGTTTAAAAAAAAAAAGTGTTTCAGAGCAGCAGCCAATCAGAAGAAAGCTAACTTAAAGGGCAGGCTAACTTAGAATAGCTGAAACGACTTATTTCAGAAGATGAACTGAAGGACTGCACTAAAGTGTGTGCAATACAAATTCATGCTTTTCTGTTTTGGAGCCATGTGTGCCATAGCTTGAAATCTTAACAAAACTGGTAAAGTAAATACACAGATTGTGGAAATGGGTATAAAATTAAATAGATAAACTAAATTAAAATAAATATACATAAATAACAGCAAAAACAAAAGTAATGGTAAGAGAGGGAAAGAAGAAAGAAACGAAAATCCTGCTGTTGTGTGTATGCATGAGAAGATGGACTAAACAATACTTGTATTGTTTTGAATTCAGATCTAATCACCAAGTCATGATCACCATGGTCAGACACCTCCATTTGATAGACATCTTTTTGAAGTCTAAGGGAGCATGTTGTTGGTTCCACCTGATATCTATTTCTTGATCTAATTGGTATACTATGAAGGGCTCAGGTTTAAGCTCTCTAACTGTGCTACACTTGATTAGTGCCTACATTTAGCTCTTTCATCAGTATTCCTCTAATATTTGACCCATCTGAAGAAGTGGCATCTTCAGATCATTTGGTGGAATACCTCTTTAAGTGCCTTTAATATCTCTTCCCAAAATATTCATAGATTAAGACATGACTAAAATATAATAAGGATTATTTTTGAACTCTGCAAAGCTGTAGAAGAGTCCAAGAATAAAACTGTGGAGCTGAAAATTAGCATAATATTTAAAGCTCAGCTTTGGCGCAATTCATTGTTATGCCCTCATAATTCTTCAGCATCCGTGTATTTGGATTTGAGTGGGTTGAGATTTTTTACTCTACTATTTACTCTCCGTTTCTTGGCATTTCTAGATACTTTTTTATTGCCTGTTATAATTTGACATTGATATGATGTGCTCATATATTCATATGATGTAGTATTACACATTCAGCTGTTATCTATTAAACAGTTAGGTTGAGCAAGTAGTGCAGTAAATTGTTTACACACTGATGTATAATTATCACACAGTGAGAGAGCAACTGTGGATAGAGTATGCTCACTGTGGTCACTTAAAATCTTAACTAAGTTACTTTTACCTGAGTAATGAAGTATGTTTACATTTTACTTGTAAAGTAATATTTCTGCACTACTTTTACATAACTGAAGGAGCCCCTTTAAACGGAGCAACTGGGAATAAACTTGATCATACACAAGCAACTACTGCAATACAGTGTTGTAGTAAGATATGTTTGAAATAGTCTAAGACTGCAGAAATGCTGCAAACACAATTAAGCTTCATCTGAGGTTGTAGTATACCATAAACGTACAAGTTCCCCTGAGCTGTAGTGTTGTTTATTCATCTAGATTGCTTAGGATTCAGTTGCTAAATGTTGGAGCTACCTGCTGAAGACAGAGGTGTGGTGCTCAAAGCAAAAGAAAAGAAAATGCATTGAAAAAGTCAGAAAAAGCAGTGTCTCTTTACAGAAATCATGAACTGGTTGCTAGTTGTTAGCCGCTTCATGTAGGAACTGTTGCCCTTTGAGCTGTGATATACTTGCCAACTTTATCACTGCAGGAAGGCTTTAAAAAATGTGAAGGAGGGCATAATCGTAGAGTCTTGCTTGTGAAATAATCATAAATTTTTAAAGATGGCGCTGGTGAGGTCGGCTGCCGTCACGACTGCTCCGACCACTTTTTCTTTGTCTTTGTTTTTTAAGTTAGTTTTCAGCGTTTCTAAATCGGCAAAATCACCACCATTGGGTACATTAGGTATGACAGTGACACTCTTGTTTCTATTGGTTTACAATGTACTCACAATTCGAAGTTTTTAACTCCGGATCCGAGCTGGCCGAGTGAGATCTTGAGGGAGAACAAAGGGAAGCGGCGGCGGCCTAGAGGGAAGCGAGCCGGCGTCAGGAACAGGCTGAGAGCTCGTGCACACCGCACACCTCTGCCTAGCATCCTGCTCGCCAACGTCCAGTCACTGGAGAACAAGCTTGACGACCTCAGGGCCAGGGTAAAGTTCCAGAGAGACATTCGGGACTGCAATCTCCTCTGCTTCACCGAGACATGGCTGAACCCAGCGGTGCCGGACCACGCCATCCAGCCGGCCGAGTTCTTCTCGGTTCACCGCATGGACAGGACACGGGACTCGGGGAAGTCAAGGGGAGGCGGCGTGTGTTTAATGGTGAACAACAACTGGTGCAACAGTGCGAACGTTGTTCCTCTCACACGCTCCTGCACACCAAATCTGGAACTGCTGTCCATCATGTGTCGTCCTTTTTATCTACCTCGGGAATTTACATCGGTCATTATAAGTGCCGTTTATATTCCACCACAAGCGGACACGGTCACCGCCTTATGCGAGCTGCATGAGGCACTCACACAGCACCAGACACAACACCGGGACGCTGCGCTTATTGTGACGGGGAACTTTAATAGTGCCAACCTCAAACGCGCAGCGCTGAACTTTTATCAACACATCTCCTGCCCCACCAGAGGTGAAAGGACACTGGACCACTGCTACACTACAGTCAAGGACGGCTACAAGGCACAATCCCGCCCTCCTTTTGGCAAATCTGATCACGCCGCCATCTTCCTCATCCCAAAATACAAACAAAGGCTGAAACAGGAAGTTCTGGTTCAGAGGAAGGTCGCGCGCTGGACGGATCAATCGGTGGCCGCGTTACAGGACGCACTCGATGACGCAGACTGGGGCATGTTCAGAAACAGCTCCGATGATGATGTCAACGTGTTTACGGAAGCGGTTGTGGGATTCATCGGGAAACTAGCGGATGATACCGTGGAGACAAAGACTATCACAACGTTTCCCAACCAGAAGCCGTGGTTGGATAAAACCATCCGCGACGCTCTGAGATCCCGCACCGCTGCCTACAACACGGGACTCATGACGGGGGACATGGACCCGTACAAAGCCGCGTCATATAACGTGCGGAGGGCGGTGAAAGAGGCGAAGCAGCGCTACGGGAGGAAACTAGAGTCACAACTCCAACAGAGTGACTCTAGGAGCCTGTGGCGAGGACTAAGGACAATAACGGACTATAAAGCACCAACAACCGGTATGACGAACGCGGCCGTGACTCTGGCAGACAAGCTGAACACTTTCTATGCTCGCTTCGAGGCTGCAGCTAAGGACTCCAACAATGCTAGTGTTAGCGGCGCTAACGGCTGCAGACAGGAAGATACTGCCAGCACCGGAAACATGCTCGTCATCTCCGAGCATGAAGTAAGGAGAGCCTTCAAGAGAGTGAACACCAGGAAAGCAGCAGGACCAGACGGCATCCCAGGTCGTATCCTAAGAGACTGCGCATACCAGCTAGCTCCTGTGTTCACTGAGATATTCAACATCTCTCTATCTCAGTCGGTGATCCCCACATGCTTCAAAGAGTCCATCATTGTTCCTGTCCCGAAGAAACCCCACCCTGCTTCTCTCAATGACTATCGCCCTGTAGCCCTCACCTCAGTAGTGATGAAGTGCTTTGAACGCCTGGTCAGAGACTTCATCATTTCTTCACTACCAGACACACTGGACCCACTACAGTTTGCTTACCGTCCAAATCGTTCCACAGACGATGCCATCTCTCATCTCCTCCACACATCACTCACTCACTTGGACACTAGAAGGGGGAATTATGTTAAAATGCTCTTCATAGACTACAGCTCTGCATTTAACACCATAATTCCCTCCACACTCACCACCAAGCTGGAGCATCTGGGACTCAGCTCATCTATGTGTCTGTGGATCTCCAACTTCCTAACTGGCAGACCACAGGCAGTAAGGATGGGCGGACATGTCTCAGCCTCCACCACTCTCAGCACTGGCGCCCCCCAGGGGTGTGTTCTGAGCCCCCTGCTGTACTCTTTGTACACATATGACTGTGTGGCCACTACCAGCTCCACCACCATCATCAAGTTTGCTGACGACACCGTCGTGGTGGGCCTGATCTCTGATAACAACGAGACGGCCTACCTGAAGGAGATTAGGAATCTGGAGAACTGGTGCCAGAGGAACAACCTCCTTCTAAACGTCAGTAAGACAAAGGAGCTGATAGTGGACTTCAGCACTAAGCAGGAGAGGAACTACCAGACCCCCGTCATCAACGAGTGCCCAGTGGAGAGAGTGGACAGCTTCAAATACCTCGGAGTTCACATCACGCAGGACCTGTCATGGTCCTGTCACATCAACACCGTGGTGAAAAAGGCCCGACAGCGTCTCTACCACCTCAGACGCTTGAGAGACTTCCAACTACCCTCCAAGGTGCTCAGGAACTTTTACTCCTGCACCATAGAGAGCATCCTGACGGGAAACATCTTAACCTGGTTCGGGAACAGCACCATGCAGGACAGACGAGCTCTACAGAGGGTTGTGCGGTCAGCTGAGCGCACCATCCGCTCCGAGCTCCCTGACCTGCACTCAATCTACAGCAGGCGGTGCTGGACCAAGGCCAGGAAGATCGTGAAGGACCTCAGCCATCCCAACAACAGACTGTTCTCTCTGTTGAGGTCAGGAAAGCGATTCCGCTCCCTGAAGACCAACACAGAGAGACTGAGGAGGAGCTTCTTCCCGCAGGCGATACGGTCTCTCAATCACACCACCACACAGTACTGACCCACACATACAGTTCTTACACACACTGGACATTCTGGACATTGTTTCACTTCATTACTTAAATCACGCTGCTGTTATTGTGTATATGCTGCTGTTATTGTGTATATATTTATTTATATTTCTTCATACATTCTTATATAGTTCTATATTGTGTATTTTGTTGTACAGTTATTTTATTTTCAACTTTAATTTATATATTTTATCTTATTCTCCCAGTTAAATTTACCCTTCATTCTAATTTGTGTTGTACAGTTATTTCATTTTTAACCTTAATTTATATTTTATTCCTTCCTAGTTAAATTTACCCTTTTTAATTTTTCATATTTATTTCCTATCTTATTCATAGCCTTTTCCTTTTTTGTTTTCTTTAGGTCACGAGCAGTTGTCCAAGCATTTCACTACATATCGTACTGTGTATGACTGTGTACGTGACAAATAAAATTTGAATTTGAATTTGAATTGTAGAAATTGACTATAACTGTGTCCTTCATTTGGTTGGTGGGCGCAGTTAGGATCCATTTCAATTATACCAAACTGAGGAAAAAAATTTTATATTTTATTTTGAAGTGAACTGTCCTTTTGAAAGCTCACATCACAAGGTGCTCAGCTGTCCTGTCTTTATAATGACTGGCTCTGTGCAACTGCTCATTTTCCTTATGTTAAACACAGTTTGTGATCTGCGTTGGGGTAATACGTGTACCCTGCTTTCGAGTCATAGCTCAAACATTTCTACATGGCAAAATTACAGCATTTGTGTGCATTCCTGGCAGCATGGCTAAAATTAAAGCATGAGTCAAATTTTGGCTCGTATAGTGGAAAACATCCATATACAGTATACAAGGAAGTAGCTGGGTGAGTGCAAGATTGGAAACAAAGATAAATATTTCTACAACATAAAATGATTGTTGTCTTTAATGGCGCTCAACTACCTGAGAACTGAGACTCTTCCCACTGATTCATTTTCCTGCCATTTTTCATGAGTAAGAGGTGTTGTTCTTACATTTAATAGTCACATGCAGAGGCCTGCATGTATGTGCAGTATCAGTGTGTACATGAAACAAGAAAATGAAAGTATGCAGCTACTTGTAAATGATCTGGTTTTGTTAGGCTCCAAGATGTCTGGTCCATTATCTTCTATGTTTAATGACCAAAATCAACAACTTCATTAGGTATAGCTGGTCAGCTGCTAGTTGTGAAACTCAGTGCCTTTAAGATATAGATTACCTGATTATTATTATTATTATTTTAATTATAGAGGTTAATTTATAGAGGTAGCCCCACTGAGTCTCAATGTCTCATTTACTAGCAAGACCTGTTTCAGACAAACATATTAAAATTACAATGAAGTTCAAACAGCATGGGGAAGAAAGGTGATTTAAGTGACTGAATTTAGCATGTTTGTTGATGTTAGATGGGCTGGTCTCAGTATATTAAAAACTGCTGATTTACTGGGATTTTCCTGCACAACCACCACTATAGAACAGTTAAACTGTCAAATTTTATATTCTGGGTCACATATAGCACATTTTGAGTTTAAGTGGGCCGGACCAGTGAAAGTGCCCCTTCAGTCAGTGTAAAGAAATTTAATTAAACCTTTATTATAGTTCAGAAATAGCTCAGAAAAAGAAGCGCAGTTTCAACTGTGTGTCTCAGTTTTATTACATTATAAATATAAAAAGCATGAGAAGACCACACTGGAAGCGAGTCCTGTCAGTAAAGAACAGAAAACTGAGATTGCAGTTTAAAATTGGACAAATTGGAAAAATGTTTGCCTCATCTGACAAGTCTTAATTTCTGCTGCAATATTTAGACGGTTGGATGAGAATTTAGTGGAAACAACATGAAAACATTGATCTATCCTGCCTAGTATCAACAGTTCAGGCTTGTGGTGGCAGTGTAATATTTGGGGGGCATATTTTTTTGGCACACTTTGGTCCCTTAGTACCAACTGAGCATTGTTAAAAAAAAAACACCACAACCTACCTGAGCATTGTTACTGACCATGTGTATCCCTTTGTGACAACTTCTGTTAACTGCTTCCAGCAGGATAAAGCCCCATTTCACCAAACTCATATTTCAAACTGGTTTCTTGAGCATGACAATATGTTCACTGTACTCGAATTGCCACCAGATCTCAGTCCAACAGAGCACCTTTGTGGTGTGGTGAAACAGGAGATTGTCATCATGGATGTGTCATCTGACAAGTCTTCAGGAACTATGTAATGCTGTCATGTCAATATGGACCAAATGTTTTAAAGAAATATTTTCAGCACCTTGTTGAATCTGTGCCATGAAGTATTATGGTGGGCCTGAAAGCAAAAGGAGGTCTAACCCAGTGCTAGCAATGTGTAACTAATTAAGTAGCCATTGACTGTACATGCAACCAGCAGACTGACGGTTTTAGGATCCTGTTCATACAAACAAAGACACTATTTGGATTTAAACCAGTTTTCAGGTGGCAAATGAACATATAATGGTAATGCTGAGAATACTGTTGCATGGTGAGTGTATTCAGGTTTAAGCAGAGCTGTGTTTTATTTTAGTTGTTTTGATTGACAGGCCTCTCTGACTGTAACACCTTGTCCTAACAGTTAACTTGTCATGCATCACCTCTGCCCAGCGTTTACACTGTTGCCCATATTTGGGTAATATGGCTTTAAATGTCAGACACGATGACAGCAAGTTAGAAACACAGCGAGTAACACATGCCAGCAAACTAGCAGTAATACACCTGTGCGCCCACATGCCTTTATACACACGCATTGAACCTATTACCCAGAGAAGAACAAAATTACTTCTGTCTTTTAGATTCCAGAGAAATATAAAACACAGACAGGGCAAACACAGACACATGCCTGTTAAAGTGTTTAGCAGAGCTCAGAGGAACCCAGAGCATAGTTCTGTTCTCTGTGGTGTGTGAAAGCAGCAGCCTTGTAATATAAAACACACACAAAACTATGCTGACAGACGTTAGTGCTTCTTGAAGTTCGTTTTCCTACTTTTTTTTTTTTTTTTTTTCAGGAAAGACTTGGATCCCCCTCCCCCAAACATGTTTCACAGTGGAAATGTCTGTTAAACAACTCAGTGCTGAAGAGTATTATCTATTGCTCCTCATAGTTTTTAGAAACTACAGTGGCTTGCAAAAGTATTCGGCCCCCTTGAACTTTTTCACATTTTGTCACATTACAGCCACAAACATGAATCAATTTTATTGGAATTTCACGTGAAAGACCAACACAAAGTGGTGCACACGTGAGAAGTGGAACGAAAATCATACATGATTCCAAACATTTGTTACAAATAAATAACTGCAAAGCGGGGTGTGCGTAATTATTCAGCTCCCTGAGTCAATACTTTGTAGAATCACCTTTTGCTGCAATTACAGCTGCCAGTCTTTTAGGGCATGTCTCTACCAGCTTTGCACATCTAGAGACTGAAATCTTTGCCCATTCTTCTTTGCAAAACAGCTCCAGCTCAGTCAGGTTAGATGGACAGCGTTTGTGAACAGTAGTTTTCAGATCTTGCCACAGATTCTCGATTGGATTTAGATCTGGACTTTGACTGGGTCATTCTAACACATGGATATGTTTTGTTTTAAACCATTCCATTGTTGCCCTGGCTTCATGTTTAGGGTCGTTGTCCTGCTGGAAGGCGAACCTCCGCCCCAGTCTCAAGTCTTTTGCAGATTCCAAGATGTTTTCTTCCAAGATTGCCCTGTATTTGGCTCCATCCATCTTCCCATCAACTCTGACCAGCTTCCCTGTCCCTGCTGAAGAGAAGCACCCCCAGAGCATGATGCTGCCACCACCATATTTGACAGTGGGGATGGTGTGTTCAGAGTGATGTGTAGTGTTATTTTTCCGCCACAAATAGCGCTTTGCATTTTGGCCACCAGAAAGTTCCATTTTGGTCTCATCTGACCAGAGCACCTTCTTCCACATGTTTGCTGTGTCCCCCACATGGCTTGTTGCAAACTGCAAATGGGACTTCTTATGGTTTTCTGTTAACAATGACTTTCTTCTTGCCACTCTTCCATAAAGGCCAACTTTGTGCAGTGCACGACTAATAGTTGTCCTATGGACAGATTCCCCCACCTGAGCTGTAGATCTCTGCAGCTTGTCCAGAGTCACCATGGGCCTCTTGGCTGCATTTCTGATCAGCGCTCTCCTTGTTCGGTCTGTGAGTTTAGGTGGACGGCCTTGTCTTGGTAGGTTTACAGTTGTGCCATACTCCTTCCATTTCTGAATGATCGCTTGAACAGTGCTCCGTGGGATGTTCAAGGCTTGGGAAATCTTTTTGTAGCCTAAGCCAGCTTTAAATTTCTCAATAACTATCCCTGACCTGTCTGGTGTCTAAATCCAATCGAGAATCTGTGGCAAGATCTGAAAACTGCTGTTCACAAACGCTGTCCATCTAACCTGACTGAGCTGGAGCTGTTTTGCAAAGAAGAATGGGCAAGGATTTCAGTCTCTAGATGTGCAAAGCTGGTAGAGACATACCCTAAAAGACTGGCAGCTGTAATTGCAGCAAAAGGTGATTCTACAAAGTATTGACTCAGGGGGTTGAATAATTACGCACACCCCACTTTTCAGTTATTTATTTGTAAAAAATGTTTGGAATCATGTATGATTTTCGTTCCACTTCTCATGTGTGCACCACTTTGTGTTGGTCTTTCACGTGGAATTCCAATAAAATTGATTCATGTTTGTGGCTGTAATGTGACAAAATGTGGAAAAGTTCAAGGGCGCCGAATACTTTTGCAAGCCACTGTATACCCTTATGCCTGTGATGAAGTAGCTCTCTCTAGACTGGGAATTTCCCTTATCCATCTTAGGCAGTCAAATATTTATGCTTGAGCATTACAAGACTGAGGTTAAGTGAAGGGTTACACTTGGGGTCAGACCCTGACAGTCCTGGAGAAAAATGGGATAGCCTGTCTTATGAAATACTGCAGTCATCCACCAACTCTCTGCAACCTGCTGAGCTCAATCAGTAATATGATTTGGGGGATTTTCCCATGCTCTTATTTCTTTCATCTTAAACATACCATCTGAATTTTTTCTGTTTATCTGCTGGGGAATTCATTTAGAGCAGCAGACATTCACTCATTTTTCACACAGGCCTGAGATTTTTCTCACCTTACACACAGTTACCATAGTCTGTCAAGGCCCACGCTGTGACTAGTTATATTGCTGTGGGTGTGCGTCCATTTAAATCTGTGTCATGTTGTCTTGTCTTTTATTTTTCTCTATAGGATGATTTTAGTCATTTTGTTTTCTCGTTTTTATGTTTGTTTCTCCTATAGGATGGCCTCACTTCCTTGCTGTTGGCAGCCAAACACAGTCATGCAGAAGTATGCAGCACTTTGCTCGACTTTGGTTCTGAAATCAACACTTCTGACAACAGTGGCAGGTATACAAAACAAAAAAACAACAAAAAAAGACCCCAACAAAGTCGACACACAATAAGACACAGGGAAAAAATTACAAATAAATTGTTGCTCATTGTAGGATATTTGATTGATGTTGAAGTGGTGATCAGTATGCTGTGTTGTCTGTGTTGTAGGACGGCCTTGATGCTCGCAACCGAGTCCAACGCAGTATCTGTTGTTGAAGTGTTGGTTCAGAGAGGAGCAGACTTGTCAGCTGTAGATGCAGAAGGCCATGAGGTTTTACATTACGCTAAGGTCTCAGGCAGCTCTGAAACCAAAACTGCCCTTTCAGCTGCACTAAACAAGCATCAGGTCTCAGGTAAGAGTTGTGCATAAACACAAACCTACAGTTCAGAGAAAGATAGGAAGTGAGTGCAGGTGGCTTTATGCAAGTGTTGAGGAAGTATTCAGTAAAGGTTTGTATGTAAATTTTGCGGACAATGTCACTCAGGCTGCGGTAGGCAGGCATATTTGTTTTTAGTTTTTTCCCCCTCCCCCCTTAAGGGCATTGCAGTGAACCAGTACATTTCCAGGGAAACTTACTCTGTACCTAATCTCAGTCTTAACCCTAACCAAAAACAATGTGAGATCCAGTCTTAATGCTTTCAGGGTTTTTTTGCCCTCCCAAAACCTGATCAGTGCCAATAAAAACACACATACTGCCCCTGTGAGACAGAGATCCATACTGCTCTGGGTTCAACACAAGTTAACACTGCCACCTGCAGTTGGTTTCCTGTTACTGTTGAATTTTTCTTAGATGTTTAGTGTGTTGTACCTAACAATACCTTTCCATCTTTTTTGGCAGATACGAAGTCTCCTAAAAGTCCCCAGGTAAAATATCGACCATCAAAAGTACTAAAACATGTGAAATTCCACAGCGGATGACAGTGAATAAACATTTTAGCACTGCCAACTGATTTATAGAATTAGGAAGTAAAATAAGGAATAAAACCAACTTCAGACTAATTTCAGTTTCATAGCTACAAATAATATAGTTCAGTTTCTCTCATATGTTAGTGTCATAATTCCGAGCTTTGAAAAAAAAAAACTTTAATTGCTGTTTTTGAAAAAGAAACCTTAATTCTTACTGTAGCACCCACCGATTGACTCCTCTTACTAACCAGCACTGAATCCCACTTTTCTTTCTCTTTTTTTGGTCACCTTCCCTCTCTGCCTCTTTTGCTGGCTCTTCAGCATGATCAAGTAGCTAAGATAAGTGATGAACGGATCATAACTCCCAAAAAACGAAAAGCACCTCCACCTCCCATTAGCCCACCTCAGGTAAATGCATGTGTCTATGTCTGGCAGCTTGTACCAGTGTGCCACTCTCCATATTAATATTAATGCATGTTTGTAGTGTATTCATACAAAGTAATATAAGAACAAAATCAGCGATTGCTTATTTACATACTATCTGTAAAGGTCTCTTCGACAAACTATTAACTGATTTCTGGTGAGAAAATATCAGCCAAATTTTTCTGTTGATGTGCATGTATAATCACTGGCCACTTTATTAGGTACAGCTTTCTAGTACTGGGTTGGAGCCTCTTTTGACTTCAGAACTGCCACAAGTCTCCATGGCAGATTTAATTAGGGGCTGGAAACATTCCTCAGAGATTTTGGTCCATATTGGCATGTTAGCATCAGATGTCCATAATGCAAGTCTCCCATTTCACCACATCCTGAAGAGCTGGTGACATTGGAGGTCATTTGAGTGCCCTGTATTCCTTGTCATGTTCAAGAAACCAGTTTGAGATTGTTTCAGCTTTGTGGTGTGGCATGTTATGCTAGAGGACATGGTTAGCAACAATACCCAGGTATTAAGTGATGCTAAGTTGTTAGTAATAGGTGCAAAGTAAAAAAAAGAATATATGCCAAGCATCAGATTCTCCATTCTCATGTTCAGTTTGAACTTATTACACATGCGGACTGTCTGGACACAAGGCAGGATGGATCCATGCTTTCATCATGCTTACTCACAATTTTGACCCTGCTATCTGAATCTTGCAGCAGAAATCAATACTCATTAGACAAGGCCACATTTTTTCCAGTCTTCTATTGTCTAATTTTGACGAGTCTGTGCCAATCAAAAGCCTCGCGTTCCTGTTCTTGGAGGATTTGGAGATGTTCTTCTGCAAGCCTCGATCGTATCAAGTGGTTATTTGAGTTACTGCTGTCTTCCTATTGGCTTAACGCAGTCCAGCAATGCTTCTCAGTTATCTAGCATCAGCAAGTAATTTTCACCCAGAGAACTACTGCTCACTGGATATTTTATCCCTTTCTGACCATTTTCTGTAAACCCTAGAGATGTTTTTTGTAGGAAAACCCATTAGATCAGCAGTTTCTTTAATAATCAGAAATTCTGTTACTCAGTTTGAACTTCAGCAGGTTGTCTTGACCAAGTATACATGCTTATATGTATTGAGTTGATGTCATGTGATTCGCTGATTAGGTATTTAGTATTAGGTATACTGAGCAGTTTAACAGGTAACCTATTAACGTGGCCAGTGTGTATATTTTATGCACTGACATAATTTATGTTATTTTAGTTGTTTAGTAAAACATTTCAAGTAAGTTATGTTATACATATGGGTTCAAAGTGCACACCATCAGCTTTAATTGTAAGGTTTTTGTATCCAAATTCAATTAAAAGTTTAGCGATTACAACTCTTTTAGCATTTAATATCTCTCTCTCTCTTTTTTTTTTTATTTTTATTTTTTATTAAGAGGCCAAAGGAAAAAATTGTGGAAAGTGTGGCGTTTGCATTTGCAAGCTGTTTCTATAAACAGTCAGTGCAGTACAGGACATCCTTAGGGATTGTAAAATGTCTGAGAGATGGTAGCGACATTAAAAGTGGACAAATCAATGATAGTAATTTATCAGGAAAATTAATGCAACAATCCTCCTTTAGAGCTCTGGACCCTCTTCCCCTTCAATTGTTACATCTACTGGCACTCCAGCATCCAACAAAAGTGACACTCCTAAAAGATTCAACTACAAGGTAACAGAAAAACACAAGGTATTAAAAAAGAAATATGAAAGTAAAAGCTGCATTAGCCTTTAGGCTTCCATTTTAAGTACTTGGGTAAATTCTTTCCATCAGCCTTCATATGATGTTTTTTTTTCCTCCCAGTTTTTTCTGCCACTCGTCACTCCTTTCTCCTCCCCTTTTTTTCACAGGAAGATGAGATCAGAGGAACAGCATTGAAAGAGGAGGTTGACAAGGAGAGAAACATGCTGCTGGAAACAATCGAAGACCTGAAGCAAACGGTGGAGACGGTGACGGGTCCTGAGCTGGATACAAAGGTGACTAATATATAGTTGACAACACTTTGGTGCTTTATTTAAATTCCATATATGCAGGTTATTAAACCGGGTGTATTGACTAGACCAAATTATCTGGAGAAAAATAATTAAATTAATAATAAGTATTAGCATGCCTTGTTCATGTGAGTACCCCACATAGAGTCAATATACTGCATTTATATGTATTTTATATGAAAGTTAATCTCTTTTCATGCATTTAGGAAAAACTTGAATCAGAGATGTTTGTGTTGTGCATATTTTTAACTGAATATTTTAACTTTAGATTAATCTTAAACAGTTTTCTACGTATAATATGTTTACAAAGAAGCCAGCCTGCTTTTGTAGTTTAGTGCTAAACAAACACAACAGCTTTTCAGCATTCTTGAAGGAGGTCTATACTAAGCTTAAGACGTGCCACGACTCGTGTTGTTTTTCAGTAGGCAGGTAGTGGTCCTTAGCGTTGTCTTTATGCCTCAGTCTGGTATGTGAATGTATGTGTGCGTATGTCCTGGCAGGCCGAGCAAAGTTTCACAGCGTCTGCTGCTCTGGTTTCTGTTCTGCAAGCCAAGATTATGGCTCTCACTTTGGAAAACCAGCAACTTGCAAGCAAACTTAAGGTATGTAACCCATTCATTCATGCTCAGGAGTTTAGCTATGAAATAAACAACCAAAAACAATCAACGAAACAACAGTAAACTGCTTGTTTAAGCCAGGTTACTACTGCAGATTGTTTAAAGTGATAGATTTTTAAAAAAATGTTTTCTGTTTTTTAACAAACCACAAATAATGTAGTAGAAGTAGAGAAAAACAGAAGCACAGAAGAAGTCGGCTTACAGTATTTCGGTGTTTGATCCTTTTATGCCCGGCGGGAAATCATGAAGATGATGAATGCCTCTTTACTGAGCGTGCTCGTTACACTTAGGAAATAGGAATGTGTCAGTTTAACTACAGATTACGTGACATTTGTTTGTGATTTAAGCCGGAGCCTGAAAAGCTTACGAAGACGATTGCGGTGGTTTTTGAAAGCGTTTAAGACTTCGAACAACAGGATTCAGTTTACAAGTATACTATTGTTTTGTTCCGTTTTTCACATTAATAAACACACAGAATAATTACACTTTTGTTTGTGTTTCCATTCTAAGTTTTGTCCTAGAGCTTATTTAAAGCATATTAAAAAGGTAATAACTTGTGTACTCTTTATGGTTAGCTGAATGCCTGGGAGCACTAGGAAAACTGCAGAAAAACTCAGCCTAACAACAACAACAGGATTACCAGCAAACTGCACATTCTTAAAAGAAGGCAACCTATAGTGTGCATATGCATCAGTGCAATGACCTTACTGGCTTATGTGTCACGTGCAACGGTGTGTGTTTATTTCTGGTAACCAAAACGTAGTCCAACTTTTACATGTTTTAATTTAATGTTACTTTTAAACGTAATATTACTCAACACTGGTTTCTGTTTAACCTTCTAACCTTCTCTTTGATATTTGGGCTGATTGGGACCCAATGAGTGTAAAAACAAAGAATCACCAGATTTTTTATTTTTTTTTACCTGATTTTTTGTTCCTAAGAAAAACGAGAGCCACATATGAGGATATTCGTTTAAAATTTTGATAAAACAGTAGCAGTATAATGTCCTCATAAGTGGATATCAGGCCCTAGTAGAGCAAAATTAAATATTTTGGTCTAAATAACTCAAAATGTGATGTTCACATATGTGGACGCCAGGTCCTAGGAGGTTAAATAAATAAAGCTGACACTCTAATTATCCCTCCTGTCCTCCCTTAATGCTGCTAAGTGTTGCTCAGTACACTTGAGTAAATGAGCAATAATCCATTTGTGTAATATCTTATATTTAATTGTTAATTTAGTGGGTGTGTGCATTATTAATTAATCTGCCAATCCTGATCAAATTAAACAGTTGACCCAGCTTTGTGGTATTTTCATAAAGTGACTGTGCCCTAAAATTGTGTAAATGTGGCTGAGATTGAATCCACCAGATTGTGTGATAAAAAGAAAACATGGCCACTGGCTGTGGGTTGTAGTAAGAAGTGCCCTAAGTGTTCAGTAAGAATAGAAAAGTGAAAGTTTATAGTGTATTTTCATATTCATATAATTTTTTTTATAAATATAAATTGGAAAAAATATTTTATATGAAAAATTTGACTCCTATTCTTAAGACACCCACAGCTATATAAATACTAGAGATGGACCAATCCGATATTATGTATTGTATGTGTCACGTGATAGAGCGGCTGTCTCTTCGAGACCTGTCGGCGGTCTGGTGGAGCATTTGGAGCCTCACTACATGCTTCCAAACCGCGGCATTTAATTTCGAAGAAAACTATCCCAGAGAAGTAAAGCAAATGTGTATAAGTTCATCTCTGAATGTTTGAATAGTATTTCCGCGTTAAGCTAAACAACTGATATTTGGAGCCACAGCTGGACTGGCCATCGGAGTTTCATATTGAGGAGAAAAGGAATCGATTTGTCTCGTACTTCAGCTAGAATGGAAAAAAGACACAAAGCTGGAGTTATTCTGTTTTTGCTGCACAGCTGCCTCTTCTTCTCTCATTCTCTCCCCCTTCCTCCCCTGTTGCTACTTCAACCATGAAACTGATCAATGATCAGCTGGTCGGCTTTTCTGTCTCAAGTCCCGTTTTTCTTGTTTGTTTATCGCCCACTTTGCGCCAGAAAGAGGAGACCAGCGGATAAACAACAGTAGCACGTTTAAGCGTGGTCAGCTGTTGTTAGAATTGATTTAATATTACTTTCTAGTATTCGCTGGTGTTTGCTGGAGCCACGGCTGTAAAAGCTACTGCTCATTATATCGGTTTGGATATGTGGTGAGAGGGAAACATGAAGATGAAACCAGGAGATGTCCTGATGTTACTGAATCATCAAAGCTGAACAGTGATGGAGAAACAGGTTTACCTTTTAGGTGACAAGAATGAGTTGAAGGGAAGTTATGAACTGTTTCTGAGAGACAAATAACACCAGGATCCTTTTTTATGTAGCTGACAGCTGGTAACTGTGGAGGGGCGGGTCTAGCAAAGTTTTGCCAGGGGGGCTAGGCAGGGCATTAACAGGGAGAGGGGGGCACAAAAAATACTTTTCTTTGTTATTTCATTTAAAATGACTAACTTTTAATAAATAATTATCTGAATCTTACAACCAAAGTGGTCATCTGATTAAATGTCTAGAAATCCATAATTGATTGGATTATAGATATAATAGATTGGATTTATATAGCGCTTTTCGGGGCCCTCAAAGCGCTTTACAATGCCACTATTCATTCACTCTCACATTCACACACTGGTGGAGGCAGCTACAGTTGTAGCCACAGCTGCCCTGGGGCAGACTGACAGAAGCGAGGCTGCCATATCGCGCCATCGGCCCCTCTGGCCAACACCAGTAGGTGGTAGGGTCTTGTCCAAGGACACAACGACCAGGACAGAGAGCCCAGGGATCGAACCGGCGACCTTCCGGTTACAGATGCGATTTCCAACCCCCTGAGCCACGGTCGCCCCTAATATATGTATAATATATGTTGAATCTATTTAATTATTGCAGAAAAATAACTGATTTCTGTGCATTTGTTTTACACTTACATTAAATTAAAGTTGATTACGTCGATTAAGCATCGTGAGGTGGGGGGTGGTTCCCTAATATTTTTGCTGGGAGTTTGCAACCCTGCTAGTTAGGTTGTTTAATATTTCTGCTAAGTACTCTTTAAAACACCAGAATAGGGAGGATGGTCCAGGTTTAAGTGCATTAGATTGATCAGTGTTGCTGAACTATGAAATATTTTGGGTGCAGTGTATTTTTTGCATACAGGTATAACAGAATAGCTTTAGTGCTGTTGTTTATTTAAACTTGAGTATGAACTTATAAAAAATGCAGCAAGATATTAAAAAACAGTTTTATTGATTACAAAATACACTATATCGGATTCATATCAGTATCGGCAGATATCCACATTTATGATATCGATATCAGACATAAAAAGTGGTATCGTGTAATGTCTAATAAATACCTCTGTTTTTTTCTTTGTAATTAATCAATCCAAGCGAATGTGAGAGAAAAACATAGCTGCAGTTTCATTACTGAGCTTTTTGTATTTCCAGCCTCACTCACTTTCATTCACTTTTGCCTGTTCCCTCATCCCACAGAAACATCCATCCCTCCAAGGAAATGAAAACCTGAAGGAGAGGAGTCGTCCAAACAGCATTGCCTCCAACTCATCTTTCCACTCTACCCAGGATGAGTTTGAGTCATTGCCTCAAGTCCCCTCCACCACTCAAGTAGAAGGGGAAGATCCAGGAGCTGACTCTGTGATACTGGAGGAAGACGAGAGGGAGAAACTACGAGGAGGAGGCGAAGAGGAGATCAGATTGTTAAGGCAGACATTAGAGAAAGTTCAGATAAAACTGCTTGAAACCAGGAAGGAAAACCAGTCGCTTCAGGCTCAGCTGAAGCCAGAGCGAAGCAGGGAAAGAGAGGACAATGAAAGCGAGAGAGGAAGAGAGAGAGAGCTGATGGAGAGTCTAGCAGAGCTGCAAGCCAAGCTGACTGACACTCAGGAGAGATACCACCAAGCTGTGGAGGAAGTGGAGAATCTGAGAGTACAGGTGGGAACGAGAGAACGAGAGAGCCAGAGGCTTACATCATCCACACTTGAACATGAAGTAACGCAGCTAAAGGCCCAGCTCGCCCAATCAGAGTCAGAGGTAGATAAAGCAACACAACATATCAAACGTCTGGAAGAGGCACTGAAGAAGACGGAGGATGATAGAGAGAGCGCTAAAGAGAAAGAACAGAGGGCAGCACAACTTGAGGAGCTGTACAAGGAGGCACAGGAGGAAGTCAGGGTGCTCCAGGTAAATGCAGGGTTCTTCTATATGAACAAAATTGATTTGTCCAACCTTTGTAGTCTGTTTCATCTCTGCTTGAGGCTGACAATTCAAGATTTAGCTGATATCAGAGGAGCAGAGTTTTTTTTTTTTTTTTTCTTTAGACTGCTTTTTAAAATGCAGTTCGCCACATATCATTCATCTTTATGGCCTGCAATTTATCCCCTTTCTGTTGCTTAGGAGGCTCTAAAGGGCACAGTGCCTGTTGAATCTGCAGCCAAAGACTTTGAAGAGATGAAGGCTGCCCGAGATGAGGAAATCACTGGACTGCAGCTCCGCTGCAGGGAACTTTCACGCTCCTACAGTGAAACCAAAAATCAGCTCAATGCCACTCAGAAACAGCTGGCTGAAGCTCAAGCTGAGAAGAGTACCTCCCCCTCTCCAACTTTGGAACAACAGGTGCAGGTGTTAAACAGTAAGGTGGAGGAGCTGCAGAGGCTGCTAGCTGAGGCTGAGAAGAAATATTCATCTGCTCAAGAGGAGATTTCACTACTGAGGAAGGCGGCAGAGGTTCAGGCACAGAGCTCCGTGGCTCTTGCTGATCAAATGCAGGTGATGTCGTCTCTGGGTAATGCGATCAAAGAGCTGGAAAATGAGGTGGAAGCCTTGAAAGAGGAGCTACATCAAAAGACCACGCAGGTGGAGGCTCTTCAACACAGGTGAGTGAAAAATAGCAACACAAACACAAAACTAAATATGTCAAATTTTGATGATGAACATGTTTCCTATTTTTTACTGAGCTCCACCTTGGTTGGCTACAACAAAAATCTTACTTATACATTGACGCACCTGTATAAATAACCTTTTGGATAATGTGAAATGATAACAAGTAAAAGAACCTAATATTGTACTAATGATTATCAGTAAATGAGTATAAAATTAAGGCACAGACTATATATAAAAGAAGGATGCACATAGTGTACCACAAAATCACCGATAGGTCTTGTGGTGTAGCAGCCTCAAGTTTAGCATAATGATGCCAAAAGTGATCATAATGAGGTAATAGAGTGCTAGTATTAGTGTTATCAGCTAATACTAATTGGCTTGTTTAGGAATGTATATCTGTAGAATGGCAAGTTAATGAAAGAAAAAAACAAGCTGACTAATCTTGATTGTTAGAGAAATACATTTATCTCATTTTTTTTAAAATATGAAAATGAAAAAAATAAAAGATATTAAAATATATTCACATCAATTACAGGGTTACTGGGTTTATCCATTTCCATTAAATGTTCCTCCCTGCTAGAATAAAATGTACTTCTATTTACTACCATGTGTCCCCTTCACAAACAGGCTGACAGCTGAGAAGGATGTCACCCCAGATGACTCAGTCTCCCGCGTGGAGCATGACACAGTGCGGGAGCAGCTGGAAGGTGAAGTGAACCATCTGACACACCTCCTCCAGGAGGCCCTCAGGAAGCAGGATGAGATGGCCCTGGAGGCTGCTGATGCCTGGCAGAAGGTGGGAGGATAGGCAAAAACAACATATCCACTTTCCAAAGGCTCTTTTCTCTCTAACATTTAGTACTATCTATTCTTAACACTTATCTTAACCGCTCATCCATCCATCAGGCACGGGATAATGGTGCAGAGCGAGAAGCCCTGCAGGAGCTAGTTATGTCAAAGGAGAAGGAGAACCAGACGCTGACCTCCAAACTGGCCGAGTCCCAGGATGCTGTGTGTCAGCTCAAACAGCTGGTGGAGAATCACACTGCATCAGAGAGAGAAAAGAACAAGAGGGTCAGTAAGGAAATGGCAGCTAAAAGTATTTTCATTTCACGGTGAACTTGTTCAACTTGTTCTATCTTGTTGTAGATAGATGACCTGTCTCGAGAGGTGGTGAAACTGAAGGATGCCTTAAACAGCCTATCACAGCTCTCCTACAGCTCCTGCTCCCCCTCCAAACGACAGCAGCAAAATCAGCAACTCGAGACGATGCAGCAGCAAATCAAACAACTGCAGTACCAGCTTGCTGTAAGATTTCTCATTAATAATTAGCGAATCGGTTTAAAAGCTCCACAAAGGTCACAGAAATGTTCCCTTAAACTGCTTTTGTAATAAGTTACAGCACAATCTGTCACCACACACACACACACACACACACACACACACACACACACACACACACACACACGTATAACAGCCAAAGCACAGCCATGGAAACAGCCACATTCCCAGGTTTGCCACCCCCAGGCTTCAGTTATAATCAGAGAGATCTGATGAGCTTATTCCTTACTGGAGTCACAACAGTGCAACCTTCTGGGGGCTCTGTAAATTACTTACACTAGCTTTGATATAAATAAAGTACAGTTGTTAAGTTTGGGTTTGCCTCACGTCTTTTTAGGAGTCAAAGAAGCAACACAGTGAAGTAGTGTCAGTTTACAGAATGCACCTCCTCTATGCTGTTCAGGTAAGTCCATCCATTTGTTTATGTCTTCTTGGACTACAGCTTAATGATGTTCACTTTTAAGGGATCAGGTCACCCTAACTAACTTTAAGTCAGGCATTCAGATACTTTTGTTTGTGATTCGTTGGAAGGTTTTTCAAATGAATGTCACTTAATATTATCCACCTAGTAATCACTTTAGCAGTTGTTTTCTTTATTTTTAGTCAGTTGACTAACTGACCGTCTGTCTTGGACCTTTAGGGTCAGATGGACGAGGACGTCCAGAAAGCCTTGAAGCAGATCCTGATGATGTGCAAGATGCCAAGCCAAGCCAACGAAGCCTCCTGAGACAAGCAGGGAGTGCTTTACCAAAAGCATGTTGTCAGACACACGGTGCCTCTGGATGAAGCTTGAGGATTTGTTTATAAGGAACTGGTTTACAATCAGGTGTTCATTGCCTTTACCTAATGTCATTTTGACCCAGTTACCTAACCTACACCTGGTATCAACATGTCTAGGTAGCTTACTGTAATGTGAACGCACATGTAGTTGAAGTCGGCCGTGTCCTCCCAGCTCATCTTCTTGTTAATCACATCGCATGCACAATCAAGACAATGAGAGGCTGTTTTAATACCAGGATGAATGCAAACATTCATGGACCGGCTGTCAGGATCTAGATATAGTGTGCATGTTCATACCAGGTGGAATTGGGGCGTTAATGTTAGCATGTTTGTCAGGTCAGGGTTGTGCTCATCAGCTCACTGATAATTCAGATAAACAGAGGAACCAGGTGTTTATCGTGTGTGTACCAGCCAAATTTAAAGTGTGTACATGTTAACACTACACTGAAGATGTGCAGTAACCCTAAATCACATGCAGTTCCACACATGCACCCATCAGCCCAGTGAAAACAGTGAGTCCGTTTCTGTTCAAGTGTCTATTTTATAATACAGCAGTGTTAGTATTATCTGAGTTTGCTGTAAAATGTTAACTGTCCACAATTTCCCGATAGAATTAAAATCATTTGTGCTGTGTTAACAATTGCATGAGTCTTTGCTCTACAGCAGCTCAAAAATTGCTGGACTTGTATGTAGAAAAAGCAAAATGCTGTTTGATTTTTTCCTATCAGTTAAAAAAAAAAAATGTAAAAAAAATAATAATTATTGAGCCGTTTTACCCTGTCGTGTTTTTTTTTTTTTTTTTTTTTTTTTTTTTTTTTTTTTTTAAATAACTGTACTTAAATGATAAGGGTTGATATCTTAGATGTCCTTGTTTTGTGTCAATGTTTTTCCTCGAATATAACAACGCACTATTGTTCCAGTGGCACCTGAATTAGAACATTTTCCTCTTAATATTATTATTATTATTATTTTTACATATGAGGGGTTAACTGTTTACTGTAGTAAAAAAGTAACAAATCTGAATTGTAACAAAAGTCCAGCAGTGGGCTGAATATTTTTGTCTTTCTGACACAGAGGGGGATAAGAGTTTTACTTTTTATATTCCCTCTACTCTTCTAAGAGTTGCAATCTCTTACATGAAAAGCATGTAAAATGTATTGCTTGATATCAGATGGTTGAGTTGTGTAAAAACAAAACACAAGTTCTCCTATCATGTGCCTGTAATCACACAGTATTTTTTTTTTGGTTCTACAGCAGCTTCAACAGGATTCTTTGTACCATCTTTTAATTTATTTATCTTTACCAGAAATTGCATTTTTCTCCCCTTTCCCTCAGTTTGTAATACTGTTCTTTCTCTCAGTGCTCCTTTGTGTGTGTGCAGGAAAACACTGTACAGTGTACTCTATTGGACACTTTTAAAATGCACAACCCGTTCACTGTTTAACTGGAGTCATACTGAATTAAATTGTATCTAAGTGACTGACCTTTGTTTCTCACTGACCAGGTCTTTATCGCCCGTCTGAGAATTGTTTGATCGTATGCCTGTCTTCAGTTCTTCTCGTTTTCTCTAAGCCTTGACTGAAACGTTTTTACCAAGAAAGGGAAACAAAGAAGCAGCTTGTCCTGTTGGTTGTTTCTTTTCTAACACTTTTGTAGTAAAAAGAGAAACTTGTTTGACAACTGTATTTTATCCACATAATAAATTTTGAAGATACTGCACATTTATCTGTTTTCTGTTATGATTAAGAAAGAGTAGCATTTAACCAGAAAATGAGTGATGACTGAGTGCTTATAGCTAATAGGAAGGTAACAGTAAATCATATGATTGGGGATCATACATGAACACTACATAACACAATACATAATTGGTTTATTTATTAGGTACACACGTTCAACTGCTCAACAGGCATGTAGAAATGTCCGAGACGACCCCCTGAAGTTCAGAGAGTCCGAATGAGGAAGAAAGGTGATTTAAGTGATTTTGAATGTAGTATGGTGACTGATGCTGATCTACTGGGATTTCCCACACAACCATCTCTAGGGTTTATAGAGAAAAGTAACCTTTATTGAAATGGACTCCTACAATTTGCACAGACTTGCCAACACTGGACAACAGAAGATTAAAAAAATCATTGCCTGGTCTGAGGAGTCTTAATTTCTGCTATAAAATTTGCAAAGCAATGTCGTAATTTGGCGTAAACAACATGGAAAGATGGATCGATCCTGGCTTGTATCAGCAATTCAGGGTGCTGGTTGTGGTTTAATGGTATGGGGGGATCACTTATTTACCTAACCCCACTACGTACCCAGAGAACCCATGCAGACACGGGAGAACACGCAAGCTCCACAGAAAGGTCTCAAACTCATGACCTTCTTACTGTGAGACAACAATGCTAACCATCATGCCACAGTGCTGCTACTGTGTGATTCTGTCATGTGAATATTCTATTAGCAAGGTGTACCTAATGAAGTGGTTGTTGAGTTGCACCTTCTTCAATAGTTGGTTTGCGTAGAAGAAGTAGTGAACTTGTACACCAGAACACTTTAAGGATCTGGCACTTTAGTCAGCAAGCACCTCTGGTAGAATCCCCCCCCAAAAAACAAACAAACAAAAACAAACAAAAAACCTCTGTATATGTGACTCGACTAACAGGATGCACTGGCCTCATAAGTATTTACCAGTATTGACCAACTTCAATATTCGCAGGCCACAATACTCCTCTGCAAACACCAAGTCATTCTAGCAAAATTAGATTTAACACACGTTTTGGATCCAACTTTGAGAGAATCAGCCACAAGGTTTCTTCATTCATCTCAGAGTCATTAAAACATGAACTCACACATATGCTTGGCAAAGATCACCAGCCAACAATTACTGGACAGGTAATGTATGACCACTAGATGGCGGCCATCACTAACACTAGATCTTTCATATCCTAATAGGTGGTTTTTACAAAGATATCTTTATCTAACAGGGGACAACCAAGTGAGATAAAATTTACAATGATACCCTGCAAAGCAGGCTGAGATCTCAACCAAACTGACCACTTTGTATGGAAAAGACTTTCAAACAACACCATCAAGAAACAAAAGGGAATGTCTTTTGGTGTTATATAACTTCAGTAGAGTTTTAAAGAGCATCTAGTGTATGTATGTGATATAGTGAGGCCATTTTGAATCACCATTAGATTGTTTTTTCCTAAAAACAAATATCCACAAATCTCCACTTCAGAGTTTAATATATCAAGGGAATTAAAAAAAATAATCTAGGATGTATTGTTTGTTTTTCTGTTGGTTTAGGCCCACCAGCCTCCATGTCAACACTCTGTCCTCCTTCAATGTCCTCTCAGCTTTGGCTCTCAGAAGTCCTGCCAGTCTGACTCTTGAGTAATGTATCTGCCATTCTGTTTCCTCTAACCGGTGGCACAACTACTTCGTTTCCTGCCCTGGCCCTGTGTTCTGCCCGCAGGCAAAGACACACACACCTCTGCCTTTACACGACAACTTCCTCTCAATCTTGCTTTCACACACGTTCTGTCCTCAGGCCTTGGGTGTTAGTGGGCCCTAATCCAGTTAGGACTCATGTTTGTCAAGCATCACAGCTGCAGAAAACTCTCCAAGTCTGGAGTCTGTGAGTGGCAGGATGAACTTGGCTAAAAGTTCGAGGCTATGGTTTATGATGAGTAGAGCCCAACTTTTACGAGTTTGTGTTTGGTTACTTGACTACAGTTCAACAGATTTTTCAGTTTTCCTGAAGCTTTAACTTTGAATAAAGACACCACAAAGGTAGATTTTTCTTTATCTGCTTATTCCAAAGACTCAAGTGTAGGTAAAGCAGGAAATAAAACATGAAATAATTAGATATATTTCAGGTATTTTACTGCCAAATGTGAAATCCTGCCAATGTTATTGCTGCTAATGGTTGCAGCTGTTTAAGTATGAAAATTTGCCATTTATTATTACTTATCTCATATGCTAAAACTGAAAAAAACTTTGAGTTTCATCCTTTTTAATAGTTGGTTTATTTAGGAAATAATCTGTTAATCTGCAATACTATCTTTATTTAAATACTCAAAACCAGAAGCTGTATTTTTGTGAAAAAAAAAAAAAGATATCAAAGTGTGATCATGGACGTTAATTTTGTCAGTTATGTTTCCATGCCTAAAACTCACTCTTTGACAATAAAAACACACCACTGTCATACTAAAATTTAAGAGGTTGAAAGATTCAGCCATGACACAGTAAATCTCTGGGGACCCAGGGGTGAACCGTGGGGAACTCCAAACCAAGCCTGGATATATTTTGAGCATGTGTTTACAACATAGTGTTCCTAACTATCTAGATTTCCTAAAACAAACAAATAAATAACAACTCTGTTTTGTGAAAAAGAGTTCAGAAGTGAGGAGACAGAGTAAAGCAAAAGGGAAGAAATCATACCAGAAGGTCAAAGCCCAGGAGAGGAAGGCCGTTGCTGAAGGAGCCCATTCAGGGAGGAAATGAGGCGAGTTTGTGGCCAAAAAAATACCAAAAAAACCCAAGGAGAAGCAAGAGCAGCAGATCAAGAGGGACAAGTGTATATGTTGAATCACCAGGAGGATGACTAATCCACCACTGAGACTCTCTTCTGAAGTAGCGTACAAACTCGACTCAGCTGCCAAAGGCATGAGAGGAGCAGGCTAAGGAGAGGAAGCTGCTGATGAAGAGGTCAGCCCTCTTGTTAGTTTTCTTGACAACCATAACTTACTAGTGATTAAAAATGGCAGCAATAAAGTCGTGTATTTTGATCTTCCACCTTGTCACATTTTTTAAAATGTCCTCTGTTTTTTTGTTGATTTTTTTGCTGTTTGTTTAAACTCTGTATTTCCGGCTAATCAGGATTTGTGTTCTTAGTAAATATTGTTGAATGGCTTTTTGCTAACGTGCGTCATAACTCGCATGCTTGCTCTAAGAGAGCTGGCCTGTAATGTCAGCGTAAGTGTCGTGTATTTGTTTCTGTTGTTCTCCTACTTAATTATTTCCGAATATTTTCGGCTGGTAATAATGACATCTGGACCGGGACTCTTTTTGCCTGTCTTTGAACTGCTGTGAGTTTACAGAAAGATTTATTTACAGGCATTGTTGTGTCTGCTCGCCAGGTGCAAAACAGTCTGCCCTAATCAAATCTGATGCCGTGAGTGCTTAGAGGTTCTTCTGTCTGCTATCAACCTCTCTGCTTTGTGAAAATGCAGTGTTAAAGAGACAGGATGCACACAGTTTGTCGTCTGTACATGTAAAAGTGTGTGCAGAGCAACATTGCTGTATATATCTGTAATTTTACAGGGCTCAAAATATTGTGGTCAGTAATGTGTGTGTAAGCAGCACTGTTGCCTCACAGCAAGAAGGTCTGGGTTTGAATCCATCATCTGGCTGAGGCCTTTCTGTGTCTTCTTGCTCTCCTCATGTTTACATGGGTTCTCTGTTGGTACTCCGACTTCCTCCCACAGTTCAAAGACATGCAGTTAGTGGGGTTAGGTTAACTGGTGATTCTAAATTGCCTGTAGGTGTGAATGTGAGTGTGAATGGTTCGCTGTTGCTCTGTGTTAGCCCTATGACACACTGGAGAACTGTTCAGGGTGTATCCTGCCTCTTGCCCTATGGCAGCTGGGATAGGCTCCAGCCTTCCTGTGACCCTGAAAGCAACAATTAAGGGTGATTAAATGGGATTAAGCAGGCTCTTATGTTTAGCTTGGTACATATTTATCAGCATGTACTGTATATTAGCAGAGAAATAGTAATAATTTAAAAAAAAACGAACGAGTAAATAATAATCCAGGAAAAGGTCACCAACATGTAGCCACACATCTGAAAGCATATTGATTTGCTCCCCTGATATTTAAAGGCAAAGGTTAAAGGTATCTGATCAACAGTATGGGGATACTTTTATGTCTGGATTGGTCCTCAACTGTTCTAAACTCTACTGAGTGAAAAGAAAAACTGAACTTTAGCTTGACAAGCAAATTCTGACTCCTAACTTCACTATTTGCTTGTGTGCCTCCTGCTACATGGTTTGGCTCACTAACAGGCCCCAATAGCCCTTACAATTTCTCATTGACTGCAGTCTCCATGGACAGATTATTTTACTCCTAACAAAGAATATATTTTTATATATGCAACCAGAACAATGAAAATGAATAAGTGGTGCCAGGCATAGAGAACACCGATCATATCTTGTGTCTCTCTCAATCTCCTAGGAGTAATTTTAGTGATTGTCACCAACTGGCATTCAGCTTTAAAAAAAAGCTTGCAAAAACATAACACGAACATGGGATTTTAATTTGCTGCTAAAGCTGGCTGATGTAAAGTTTCAGATGGGGTCAAAAACTAACGAGGGTGGGGCTACGGTGATGGCTACATTCATTATTTGTACTGTCTATACATGTGGCACTGTTGTCCACCTATTCCAGGTTCTAATTGTAGTTTATGATTTGCTACATTTACTTTTATTAGAATCTCCTGACTGAATATCTTACAGCCATCTTCTACAGGCCTAGCAGAGCTTGCTAAATATACTAGTTTCCGGGGGAAAAAATAGAGCTATCTTCTCGGTGGATGCATTGTCTCCGTAAACAACTTATGCGACTCTACACCTCCAACAGATTGTTTATCTGTTGTTCATCTGCTGAGTTCAGTGACCAGCCATTCTATTGTGACATGTAGTTGTGTTAAGTGCCTCTCAGAAATGCTAGGCACAATTGGCTTTTGGCATCCGGCCTGTTATCAACAGTTAAAGGTTTCGGTATGTCAGTAATTTCGGCCATGATAACTACTTGCATGTTTTCAAGTCATCAGCGGCCTCGGTGAAAACCCCCAGAGTAATTCTCACTGATCCGTAGCTCTCTCTCTCTCGCTCTCTCTCTTTTTGGAAGAACATGGAGACCACAGGGGTGTTTACATGTGTATTTTAATGGGAGGTCTGATGGTAGTGAAATAAAACACGTCTGACATTTTTATGCATTTCAATCTGCTTTTTCGGTTCCAGTCCCAATTTTTCTGTCTTCACTTTACATCCTTCACCTAATTTTTTATCTCATTTATCTCCAACCTCCTCATTTTTCACATTTGCACCCCTGAGCCCTGCTGTACATCTCCACGGTTTGTCACTGCTGTGCGCCAACTTGCATTCCATCTAATACAACCGCATTTTATTGTCATATAATTAAGTGATGTGTGGAACATGTTTGCTGTGTTCAGCCACCAAGCCATCAAATGTTCTCAGTTTGTCTAACACAGGCTGGCCTTGAAATAAGACCCCGCAGCAGACGAATGGAGGGGCGTAAGAGACGCATGCAGCTTAATTGCTGCAAGATGTAACCTCGCCTGCAGCCCGCGGCCTACAAACACACTCGCACACATTTATGCATGTGAAAGCCAGCACAAACACACAAGCATGTGTGCAAGTAGAAAACACACTGAAGGAAACACAAACTGGTCTAAGTGTGTTACCAAGTGACAGCATGGCAACGGAGGAGGGGGTTCACATGCTTTCTTTTTTTTGTGGAAAAGCAAGGTTTTAATTCAACAAGAGGCCATCCTTTGATGGGGAACACTCAAAAGCACTTCTCTCTGAAACCAAACCAAACCCATCCAAAATCTACGTCGTGCATTTCCTTACGGCCATGTTTAATGGATAAAAGATGATATTAATGCAAAGATTCTTTGGAGTAGTCTCCTTTTGGCTCTTCATAAAAGCCCACAAAGCATTACTGAGTAGAAACGCTGACCAGTATGGGAGGGGATTGAGGCAGGAAAGAGGCCTGATTTGATCTTTAGCAGTTTTAAAAACCACAGGGATCCCCTCTAAATTAAGCCATTACAATATAACATTTCCAGGACAGCTGATACGGTGCAGCATGTGAACATTTAGTGCTGTCCCACGCCGATGAAAAACGATAAAGAATGTGTGACCATCATGTAGTTCCATAAAGAATCAATTGGGAAAGTTGGAAAAGCTGTTCACTGGAACATTTCCTATGGGGAGGAGAAAAACAAACAAACAAAAAACGTACATTTGAAGACTTGAAAAACATCGTCTCGATTGTTGCTCCAGGCCGCACGCTAGAATGACATCACAAATTACGTCCTTGACTCTTTGGTTTCTTGCTCTCGGAGAAAAGCAAGTTGGGTCCCTTAAAAGGGGATTTTACAATGCTACACCATCTCTGGGCACGTCGATGATGTTCCCTGACATCATAGCGCTCACTGCGGTGGCAACCCAGGTCACTGAGGTACAATTACACTCACCACTATGGGAGACCGCAACACAGCAGACACAGAGAAGTTCAGCAGGAGGGTCCACCACGGAAACACTGCAAGCAGTGCATTGCGAGTGGTTATAGAAGCCATGGTTAAGTTACTGCAAACACAAGAAGAGCTACTGATAAGGTGCCTGTTCTGATTTAGCACTGAAGTTACATGAGAAGGAAGAAGATACCATTTACTGCGCTGTGTTTCAGGAAAACATAAGTCAGCTACCAGTTTGTGTATGCACAGTAAATATTCAAATATTGATAGTATTTAAGCCATAATCGTTGTGCTGCATCACAGATTAAACATGTTGTTTTCCTCTGAAATAGATGTGGGATAGTTGGATGAGTTCCCTGATCTGAGCAAGTTTTGGCTACAGATGCAACCCCTCGAGATATTTATTTCTGCATCTGATTTAGCACAGAATGATTGCAGCAATACAGTCTGGAGGTGGGGTAATAGCAGCGGGCAGAACAAGGCCTTTGATCAGACCATTTTCATGTTTATGTTTTACATTAAAGCATCTTACAAATATGTTAATAGTGAGTGTGTCCCAGGGCACCTACACTTTAAAACCAAACAAATAAGAGTATCACATGATCGTGTGTATGTCATGAAAAATGTGTGCAAATAAACTTTGGTAAGGAGCCACAACAACAGCAAAAAAAAGGGAAAAAAAAGTGCAGCATGCTGTTTCAAATTGTAAAAGAGGACACAATTACAACATTTCTGTAACAACTATTAATTGAAAGCAGGAGAATCACCTTTTGAAGCCCATCGGCTGCTTTTCTCCAACGGGACTGTCAGCTTGTACGTGTCCCTTTAGTGTTCATCTATGCACTGACATTCTGGATGCCTGGTGATTTAATTGTCATGCTCTGCCCCGCCATTCTCACTCTAGACCAGGCTTCCCAGTTTCAGGTCCTCTCGCTCACTCCAGCCTCCACACATCAGGTTCTGATGAGTCTAACTGGAAACACGTGCTCCACGCTGGCTCCCCCGACAGATGGGACAATAATCATATTATTAATGACACAGAGAAAGAGAGAGAGAGAGAGAGAGAGAGAGAGGAAGAGAGGTAGGGTGGGGTGGGGTGGTGTTCAGGGTGGGGGGAGTGGAGGAGGAAAATCCACCCTCCTCAAAGGCTTTCTGGTCTTAAATAGCTCAACGCTGAGCTGCTGACGCTTCTGAGGAAGTTATTATAGGAAAAGAGCACCTCTGTGTTTGCATATGGAATATCCTCTCAATTTAACTCAGTGCTCACCAGGCTTAGCCCCGTGTCACTCATTATAAAGCAGCTGAACTCTGGATGGACCCTGGTTCATGCACTGACTTGGGAAAATGTGTGTGTTTCAAATATATGTAGCCTTCTTTGAACTTTTGTTGTAGAGCTCATCTATTTTTCAGTGAAATTACGTGTGTGCCTGAGAGAAATGACACTTGAATACAAATCGTTCTGTATCCACTTTGTAAATTCAAAGGGTCACTTTATTTGATCTCTTTCAAGTGGGTGGGGAAAGCAACAGAAAGTGAGCACACACGGCCAGCAGAGCGCACGGATGCTGTCAGATGGCTTAGCTGAGGAGGCAGCTAATGCACATGCTCTATTGGCCCGTAACATGGACATCTTTTAGCTGATGCTTCAGAGAGTGACTTTGGAAGGATTCAATAAAAGGACTGTCAGTGACAACTTTCTGTGCTGCAAATTAAAGACAAAAAAACATTTAAAACCTGCAGTTCCTCGATTGGCCACTTGAATTTGGCTCCAAAAGGGGCTATTTTTCAGACTCCAGTGTTACAATATCCAAATTTTAAGAAGAAACAACAAAAAAGCAAAAACAAAAAAAAAAAATTTGTTATTTTATGCATAATTAGAGGCTTGGCCATTTTCACTCAAAACCTTTGTCTTGTTCGCCTTCTGGTTGCACTCACAGGCAATCATTCTGCAGTCGCACTAGAGGACTTGGTAAATGGAGACAGCAGTATAATGACTTTCCAGTCTTGTTGCCTCTGATATGGTTGCTTCAAAGACAGGAATCAGGTTGGCAACCGCTTGCAGCCGTCTTCGAATGTGCAATGTGCTAGGACAGCAATACAACAACAATAAGATGGAGTCATGCTGCTATCAGTTTGAGTTTAAATGCGTAGGCAATTATATGCAGTCTGCTAGTGATTAACTGTGACAAACTGGTGAAAATCTCTAATCTCTCGCTTTTTACATATATACAGAAATTCACATTAACAGTCAGAGTTTGATAGATTTGCAGCAGAAATTCAAAAAAATTCCTCAATAAATAGTGATGTAGTTGCTGCAGGATGGCAATTTAACTGCAAACCTTGCTCAGCAACCCTGCTTTTATAAAATAATTAGTTGAGTCCCTCATTGCAAGGAGACTTATAAATTAGATGACAGTTATTTGCAAAAATTCACCAAACTGTCTGAGAGTGATTGCAATTAGTTCAAGATAGACAGCAATTGTTTGCCTCCCACCAGGTAACTTGTGGAAATCACCTTGCAGTCACCTGGTGAATGGTCAAACAGAGGTTGACGGTGTTGCTGGCTTGACTTCTGGATCACCACTTTGTTGCTACAACTAACTGCAAAGCAAAATAAATCAGTGCAATCACTGAGCAACCGCACATTTTTCAGTCACAAAGAAGTTTCCGTCAATTGTGACTGAGCCATTAAAGGAGTCAGGTGTTTAGTTTATTGAGGTGAGCGCATTTAGCCACCATAGCCTTACAAAAAAAGAAAGAAAGAAAATGCATTTAAAGAACAATAATAATATTAATATTGTGTGGCTAAAAGGTAGTTTCACAGAGATTAGCTTGGATCTCTGTGAAACTGCCTCCGGACTGTATGCCCGAGGAACAAAGGTGCTGGAACAAAAGTGTTGTTTCCCAGTGCTGGTGGTTTTTGATGCATCCCTATCTTTGTCCATTCAGTTTCCTGAACAAACTGGAGACACAACAATGAAAGCCAGAAAACAAAAAGAGGATAAAGAATAGGTCATTTTGATATTGTTTGACTATGTCTCAAACTATCAGGTGATGCATATTACTGTGGGAAAAATGGAGGCACCACAAGTAAACAGAGGAAGCTTTCAAACATAAGGCAAAGTACTGTAAATTGAAAGAAAATAAAAAACCTACTGATCACACTTTTCACTGTTAGTTCTGCACAATCGAGAAGAAGTGGCTAAAACGCAGTGCATCACTTCAGTGCCCTGATTTTGGATTACAAAGGAAACAAGCTGAGCTCTGTTAGAAGCTGAGTCACACAGTCCAGATTCACCTGCACCAAATTACTCAAGCAGCCCAAGGCTGTGTGTCTCACCAGAGCAGGAAACACTGAGCAAGTACAGATTGTGGTGGTGGTGTGGGGGGCAAATTGCGAGAGTGGGGGTAGCTTGATTTCGATTTGGAATAATGTTTGGGTATCCACATACTTTTGTGTATGTTTGTGCAATAAACAGACAAATGATCTGTCTTGAACAGAACTCCACACAAATTATGCACAAAAATAAAGGGCACATGCTGAGAGGCAATTAGGTGGTCCACTGCCTTAATGACTTATTTCACCCCCGGTCACTTCTGATTCACTTTGTATCAAAGCACCGGAAACTACATTAACGCTGAGTCAAACCTCCAGGAACCACCTCTGTCTCTCTTTCATTTGCCTACTCTCTCACAAACACACTCACATGCTTACAGTACCTCTGCATGCACACAGGAAGGGGTCTCTTAGTTTGTGGCCAAGTGACCAAAAATTTACAGGCGCGTTGTATGAACCTGTGGCCGTAAATGTGCACGTGTGTGTGTGACAGCGTCTGAGACAGCGAGCAAGAATAAAAAGGTCCAACACTTGTCTATGAGTGCCTTATTAAGAAGGTGAGAAGTGAGTTCGGTGTCTGGAGGAGGGGGTTAATTGTGCTCTTAAAAGAGGACTTCAAAGCGAGGCTGGTGTCAGAGCTGAGGGGCAGAGGAGTGAGAGGATGAAGATGAAGAGGAGGAAGGAAAAAAAAAAAAGAAAAAGTAACTGATGTTGGAGGTTTAGGGGAATTCGTAGGACAGAGGTTATACCAATCATTTTGAAATTCCCTGAGGACAAAAAACCCCTTAAAGTCACAGTTAATTAAAAAAATCAATAAAAAAAATCAATCTCTGCTCAGTGTTACCTCTCTTAGATGTTTTTAGACACGATTTTCAGATATGTTTGGAGGCTCTTTGGAAAATCAGAGGAAAGAATGTAAAGAGGAGATGTTTCCATCAAGAAACAGGAGCAATGAGAAGAAAAATTAGCATTCAACGCTTTGAAGTAACCTGTTGTTTGGTTGAAGACAGGCGCAGCGGGGCTTCCTCAGCATTTTGATATTATAGAAGCTCACTCAGCTGATCAGTTTCTCTAGTAAGTATGTTTCATTTAAGGCTGTTTTTTTTCCTAGCCAAAATTAGCACAGATTAACACCCAGACCTACATTTAGCTGATAACTCATTAGCTGCCCACCCATTCAAATATGTTCTGATTAATTAACCGAAAAATCAAGATGGAAAAGCCAAAGTGCCATACTTGAGGATTCTAGTTGACCAGAAATGTTACATCATGGCTGCTACTTCTGTCATTTATATGCAGTCAATAAAAGGTCTCCCAGGTCAATGTTGACAGTAGTTTTGAGATATCATTCTTAAGCTTACTGTCAAAGCTGCCGGGGCGAGCCGTGTGGTGTTGGAGGAAAAGGAGGACCCAAAATGCAGGCAGTGACTGATGATTCGAGTGACGTTTATTTACAAGTGGTGGAGTGGCAAAATCAGGCAGTGAGGGAAGAGAATTTACAGAACAAACCTAAACTGGGAAAGCTAAATAACAAACCGGAGATCATATGAACGGGGTGAGAGGCAGCGAGACGAGGCCGAGGACACCATGAAACACAGGATACCTAGAAACACAGACGAGCCAACAACAAACACAGACCGACACCCACTAAATATACACACACAAGGTAATCGGGTAATCACACACAGGAGGGAAGAACAGCTGATCCTAATACACATGATGACTGGAGGACACAAGCTGAACACAATGACAACAGACAGAGACCTTCAGAATAAAACAGGAAATCTAGAACCCGAACAGAGGAAAATAATCATAAAACACAAAACGCTGGGTCAACGACCCAGCACCATGACACTTACTGGTTCTTAAACTCGGGGAAAGAGCCACTGCAGGTGAGTGTGAATGTTTAGGTAAAAACATAGAGTTGAATATTTAAGCTAGCTTTTTTAAGTTCAAAATCCTGATTTTCTTTTGAATCTATATCATCAATTTGCATGTTAGAAAAATTTAGAGACCCACTGCTCAGATGGAGGGCTTGCTGTGCTTTCATCACTTGTTGAAGACTAGGGCTCTGTCTTCTTGTTCACTCACTCACCAAATAGTTTCTGCAAGTCCAAAACAAGTACGAACCACTGGTACATCTACTGGGATGTGCCACTCCTGCACAATTATTTCTGGCTGCTCGAAACTGTCTGCCACTAAAACTGATGGCTGTGGCACATTTATGGCCACATTTGCCATTTTTGTAAAACTATATGTCGGAACTGATTTTTAATTCTGACTGCAGCTGTCATAGCTGTCACTATGGATTACACAAAGTTTTGCTCACATTGGCCCACCCATTAAGGAGGAGGTAGGTACCCTACCTCCTCCTTAATGGGTGGGCCAATGTGAGCAAAACTTTGCACAAAACATCATCACACATTAGTGATTAAATGTTGTTGTTTTTTTTAAACATGTCAGATTATTGGCTAAAGCACGTTTGACACATTTGCACATTTGTTATCTTCTCCAGTTAAGTTTCTTTCAGGTGTAATGTTCAACTTTTGTTTCCCATATGCAACTTAAAAGTGCATATGGGACAGAACAACTAATTATTTGTATTTTTTTCCTTTTCAAAAGACGAGCCAGTGTCCGACTGAGACTGAGACTCACCAGTAACAAAATCCCATTAGCTCCATATCTAGCTGCCATTCTGCAGAAGACAGAAAGACGGGCTGTAATGCATGATGGGCTTTGTTGATGGATGCAGTTTACAGCTTCTGTACACTGCTTGTTGGTGTGTGACAATTCAAGCACAATTCATCCATCTATCCATGTTGTTCAGCTTCTGTCACAGGCTGGCTGTGTGGAGTGAGGAGGTGAACCCAAGTGCGGACACATAATATAGACAAAACCTGAGTGCAACAAAAGGAGCCGTTTATTCAAGGCTGGTGAAACAGAAAAGGCAAAGGCAAAACTAAACCATAACCAAAACTGGGTGATCTAAACATAACAAAACCCTAGAACAAGAACATAGACATAGAAACCTGACATGAATTCATAACCCTGGAGACATGGCATGAAGCGGAAACAAGGTAGGATAACAATCGGACAAGGAATGAATGAAAACACACCGACTAAATAAACACAGGAGGCGATCAGGGGAAGTAGAAACAGATGGGGAAACAGCTGATATGAATGAACATAATGACGTCGCAGGGGAACTGAAACTAAAAACAGTGAACATGGTACGCCAGACCTCTTCAAAATAAAACAGGAAACAGGAGACGCAGACATGACAACACGAGCTTGACAATGCAGGTACACGCAGACATGAAACACATGAAGGGCGAGGGAGACTTAAACACAGGGGAGTGAGGACACAAGGGGAATCTAATAAACCTAAGAACTATGATGGCAACCTCGGCGTAATAGAAATGAACTTAGATAACCTAAAGAACTTAAATATAAACCATAAACATCAAAATATATTAAAACTCAAAACACTGGGTCAGATGACCAAGGATCATGACAGTCTAAGGAGCTTGGAAAGAAAAGCATCTGGATTTCTTTAAGTTGCTTGAAGACGTTTCAGCTTTCATCTGAGAAGCTTATACAGGAGAGTCTTCTCCAGGCATGACATCCCAGTGTACTTCGGACACAGCCACACACTCAGACAAAAACTGGCTCATCCAAAAGACAGAACTCCTAAACACATACTTAGCAACGTTGTGTATGCTGTACAGTGTAGCTAGGAATGCTCAGACCTCTACATTGGAGAGACCAAACAGCCACTTCATAAACGTATGGCACAACATAGAAAAGCCACCTCGACGGGTCAAGATTCAGCTGTCTATCTGCATCTTAAGGATAAAGGTCACTCTTTCGAGGATGCCATTGTTCACATTTTGGACAGAGAGGACAGATGGTTTGAAAGAGGAGTGAAAGAAGCCATCTATGTCCACTGTGAGCGACCATCTTTGAACAGAGGCGGGGGTTTACGACACCAACTCTCTGCCATCTATAATCCAGTTTTGAGATCCCTTCCCAGACGCCTTAACGCCCACTCACATCCTGGGCCTACTGACCTCAGGAAATCACATGATAGGGTGGGGCCAGGTTTCACAGTGGGTTCATCCGAAACCCTGGCTGATTGGGACCCACACCCGTTTTCACTCCTTGTCTCGTGTGATTAGGTAGAATTCAATTCAATTTTATTTTATTTTTAATAGCGCCAAATCACAACAGTCGCCTCAAGGCGCTTTATATTTTACAGTAGATCGTACAATAGGATCAACAGGGGGTCCATGTCCCTCTTGGGGATATACTCCCATAGGGCTTAAATCTGGGACTCTCCACCATGTGACCCTGGAACTGAAGAAGCTTCTCGGATGAGAGGTGAAACGTCTTCAAGCAACTTAAAGAAGTCCAGACGCTTTTCTTTCCAAGCTCCTTAGACTACGATGACCTGGATGACTGAGAACCTTCAAAGACATGATTGTCACAGCTTCTCCAGTTCAGAGTCAGAGGTGGTGAAGAAAATGGATGGATGGGTAATTCAAACAGAGCCCTGGACCAGCATGGCTTTTGTCAAAAGTAGACCCGGTGCTTTTTTGAGTGATGCGGACAAATAGCAGCTCATTTGGTGGAACTGCATTGTAGTACAGCATTGTTGTAGGCAGCTGCTATCAGCTCCAACGGCTGCGTAAAAGCGGTAACGCATTGTAGCTGATCCTGGTGTATTTTTTGGGTAATGGGATTGCTAAAAGTAAATATTTGATGGATGAACATTAGATAAGAGAACTGTCCCAACAACTAATAGGTGGATTGGCATGAAATGTGACATTCATAATCCCAGTGATTTTTGGAGTCTTTCTATTTTTTTTAATGCAACCAGCAGGTCAGTGTTTTGATCTTTTATCCAAATTCCCACAAAAACGTGCACCCAAGATTTCTCTGTATAATGGATTTGGTGATCCTTTAGCCCAACACTACATTGTCTGTCCTTGTATCTAATCTACTAGATGGCCTAGAATATCAGGAGTTAATCAAAGAGCCAGACAATTAATAATCTAATAATTTTAGAATGAGTAGTTTTGACCTTACCTTACTTTACGGACACTTAAAGAGCATTAGACATGTCACCTATGTACTTCTCACATTAGCAAAAGTAAAAATAATACTTAGTCGCCAATAAAATGACAAAAACAAAAGAAAAAGTTTTCAGAAGTTTATATCAGTATCCAAAACTGTTCATTTAAAACATGACAGTAATTGATTCTCTGGTGAGTTTTAAACTGACCTTCTGATTGGTTGTGTTAGATGTTAATTTAATATAACATAGACAATTGGACATTATCATGGTTGCAATTAGGTCTTCTGACAGGCAGCTGTAAAGCAGATGGCAGATTGCAGCTCTCAGACTAAACACTCCAGACCCAGAGGAGACAGATTCATATTTTCTGATACTGCTGCTGTCGGGTAAAAAAACCTTTTTGGTCTCCAGTGTTAGTTACAGATCAAGCTTCTGGCAGTAATAAAGCACTGGAGGTTTGCACCACCTAAACTCAACTATAACAGTGTAAATGTGTAGTTTATATCCATAAATGTGCTGTATGTAAATGGAAAACCTTGTGACGGCAAACGCATGACCTCAGGTAACTCCCGGTGTTTAAGCCACATGCAGAAAGCTGCACACAGCGACAGGTGGACAATAGCTGGAGTCAGATCACACAGAAAAGCGATGTTAGAACCCTGGAAAAAAATAAAACACTTGTCCAAGAAGAAAGTCCAAAACATTGCTTATACTTCCCGAACAGATTTTTAATCAGCTTTAGAATTTCCACTGATTCATAGTCCATCCATGTTATTTCACCTGACACTGATTACACTCCTGTTGGACAGATGGCTTTGCAGCAGTTGCACTGAGGATTTTACCCAACCGCAGCACCAAAAAATGAAAATGTAATTTGTAGCTGAATCAACTTGGCCCACGGCCCTTTGGTCTTTTCTTTTCCCCCCACAGTTAAAAAACATATTTCATTGCTCTTTAAACTATTTGTTTTGTGTAATGACATGCTAGCAGGGTATGTGAAGACAACGCAGAGCACGGAGTTCAAAGTATTCAGCTGAAAATGCTTTTCCAAATGACTTGCGAAACATTTTAAAATGTAAATAAATACAGTATGTAGGATATTTAAACACTATTTTTAACTGAAAGTGCCACAATCACAAGAAATGTGAGGATAGACATAAACCTTTACAATCATGTCGCATCCCCCCCTCCCCCGTTCCTTGTTTCCTGTTACATAATGCTCAAAATATTTCTAATAGCTAGTAGAACTGGACTATAGGTAGGCCAGTTCACCACCATGAAGCCATGCTGTTGGGATGTGAGCAGAATGTGCTTTGGTATTGTCTTGCTGAAATGAAAGCTAATGGAGCTTGGTCTAGAACCTGCATATGTATATCACTGATTATTAATAAGGTATTCAGAGACTTGTAATTTAATATTTAATTTCATTTTTTATTTGCATGATAGATAGTTAGATAGTTTGATGTGCTTTATGCAGTGTGACCTGAGGCACTGAAGATCACTGCCATTTAATCATGGCTTTTAGCTTAGGCCATTGCCATTGTTTATTTTATTACTGACTGTAATCATTGATTATGTTTTCATGTAGATAATTAAAACCTCCAACTGTTTACAGTTTTGCCCACACAGTCCTTAATCGCTCAGTCACATCAGAGTAAAAATAGGACAGCAATCTCCGTGTTACTAGGAGAAACTGGTGGTTTCGGGGTGATTGGACAGAATTTATTTTTGGTCCAATAGCAAGTAGTTCCACTGACCAGACCATCAACTGGTTACCCAGAGATTAAGTGCACAACAAGCTTTCACAACTTTTCAACCTGCGACTTGTCTGACTCTGTCAGACTGGTAAAGGTTTGCAGGTAACTACCATCTAAATTATCAACACAGACAGACTGGGAATGAGTCTGAGTCAGTGTGTGCTGGTGAGTGAAATCTGTGAGGTGTCTCTTTGTGGTAGAAGACTCGACTCGGCTGGTTGTATTCTGTTATCCTTCGATATAAAAGCAAGGCCGTAACTACATCACTGTTCACGGAGGAATTCAGATTTATGAAGTTGTGGCTGGACTCTGAATTTAAGTAGTTAATGTGAATTTCTGTGTATCTAGAGGAAAAGAGATTTTTGTTTTTTGCCAGTTTAACCGTTAATTACTGTATTACTGTAAATAGATTGCATTCCAATTGCCAGTCTGACCCCATTCAACTGCAAGCAGAGAGCAGATGACTTCATCTTCAATCAATCAATTTTCCTGTAGACTCCTGGTGGAGCATAAGTCCGCAACAACACCACGCCAACGGACTCTGTTCTGGGCCGTTCTCTTCAGCTGGGTCCACATCATTCCAGCGGCCTTCACTTTGCTCTCGACAGATCTTCTCCACATGTTTGGGTCTCCCCAATGACTTCATCTTATTGCTGTTTTATTACCATCATGGCATACCAAAGTTGCTTTGAAGATTGCTGTGAGTGGTAGCAAACCTGGTCTCCATGTCTAAAGCAACCATTGCAAAGGCAACAAGATTACAAGTTCATTGTACACTTTTGGTCAACACCATGGTCTCCACTACTGTTTTCCTCAGTGTGCTGACCTGATCCTGATCTTTCCTTCAGAATGACTCAGCTTGTCTCAGATTTTCTTTTCATGGCAAATTATTTTTATTAACCTAAATATTGAGTTTTTTGCACTATGTCTTTATTTTATACAAGTATTTCAAAACTTGATTGTATTTGCTTGGTACCTGCGCTTCTCCACACACATTCACACTCCACTACTGGAGTGAGCTTTGATACTAAAGCAGTGCCAATGGCTTTATGACAGTACAGTCTTGGCCTCTGAGGTGCTTCCTTCCAGCCCCCGTCTGACAATAATTACAATGATTCATTTAGTTTTATTATTTAACAGACATCTCCCTTTGTGTGTGTCTTGGCCTATAAGTCGCTAAGTGACAGGTCTTTAATTACAAGCACAAACAAACGACACCACGTACATATGTTCTGGTTTACTGTAATGTGGGAAACACCAGCATGAAAATAATGTCATCAGACAAAGGATTACTGAGGCAGAGATATCAAATTCTGCTGTTTATTAGCTCCTACCTTTTCCCCTTTGTCTTGCTGTAAAAAACAATCATCATTAATGTAAATCAGGTAATCCAATCTGCAGATACGGCGCTGCTTTGATCCGCTCATGTCAATGAGGGAATGAATTTAGATGTATATACAGTAATGAATTGGATCTAGAGTATCTGGCCCTTAGTTTCACTTCTCATCAGAGGCTTACAGCAGCTTAAGCATGTGTTTCTGATCAGTTAAATTAATCACCGTTTATCTGGCTGAAGTTTATTTCTCACCGGGGGAAAAAAACAAAAGCCCACCTCAAATCAGCGTCTTGTCCACGTTGCGCTCTCTGTCTCTGTCACCTGCTGGAGATTTGCTTAGGTTTGAATTACAAACCAAACTTGGTGTGCGAGCTGCAGTCAGGTAACAGGCCAAAAGAGCCTGAGAGCGGCGCGCACACACCTACAAGCTCGAAAGTGGTGTTATTGTTGCTCTGTGCGCTCCTTCATGGATGTCATGCATGTATGTGTGCGTGTATGTGTGTGTTACCAGAAACACCAGGCGGTGTGAGTAATGCCTTAGCCTTTGGATGTCTCTCTTATGAGGCGACGTCAGAGTCTGTTAGTAAATGATTAATCAGCAGTGTTATTTCGGCTTATGCTGTCTGATAGCATTTTTCCTGGAAGCTTTGGAATTTGTCTTCACAGCTGGACTTTTACAAGAACTCTCTGCTCTGCAAACGAAGAAATGCAGGAGCGTGCTGTAGTGTTGCAACAGTTTGAAAAGCACTTGGGCAGCGGCATTATCTGCAGAGCACTGATGACATGTCTCCATATACAACACTGGAGGACAAAAGTTATTAATAGCGATGACGTTATTAACAAACACATGGATTATAAGCAGAAAAATTAACCCAGAAAACCAAAACCATCTTTGTATCGGGTTTTCTAAAACATGGATTTTTCCTCTCGGCCCATAAAGTATTGACTTGAGGTTTTCTTACAATGTATCTCAGTGGTGATGTATTTGTCATTTAACCTCTCTCTCTCTCTTCCCCCATCTTTCTTTGGTAACAGCTTCACCACTTGTCTTTATCTCCCAGACAAATTGCTGCCATGACATCATTCGCTGTTTCATATATCACAGCCCACCCACTCATCTCGATACTCCCCCTCTTAGCACAAATAGCCCCGAGAGCTGACATCCCCAAAGCTTCAGCTCATTGCCCAGTATCACTTCTCATCCTTGTTAGTTCGTGTTTGTGAAAATATGTGCGCAGTCACAACTAAAAAGCACTCATCAAATAGCTACCTGAGCACAAACGTATCTTGTTGAGTGACTAAAGTAAAAGATGAAAGAAAGAAAAATAGCAGCAGGGTGACTTCATCTTCCTAGCAGGTAAAGAAGGGACCATACACCTGTATTTATGGTCAGTATGTGATGAAATGTGACATCACCGTCTACACCAAATGCCACATATTGCCAAAACAATATTCAGCCTCTACCTTTCAAATAAGAAAAGAGACTACTACAGTATTATTACACAAATAAGTTGTTTTCAAATGACATTCTCTGTGTGTGGTGTCAAATACAATGATCTGGCACAGAAAAGGGCAAGCCAGATGTGCACATGTGTTATGTGCAGAAATACAGTTCTTATAGTTTTGACCCTGTACTTCTGAGTACTCTTACTTCCTCCAAAGACATGCAGTTAGTGGGGTTAGATTAATTTGAGATTGTAAATTACCCATAAATGTGACTGTGACTGGTCATTTCTCCTCAGTAACTCAAAAGCATGCTCTGTTGAGTTGTGACTGACTTAACTTGAGGAACTCTTGGGTTGCTTTTGGCTCGCTACTCATTTTCACTGTGAGGTCAGTTTTGCAGCATTTGACTAAATCTGACCAGAGAGTACAACCCTCAGTAGTGTCTTCACATCTTGCTATAAACTGCACTGTGTGATCACACTTGCAGATCTTTTTGGTGTTGTTGAGCTCGCCAGTGCCTTCCTTCTTTTTAAGAATGTACCAGATTGTTGATTTGGCCACTCTTAACATTTTTGTTATCTCTCAGATAGGTTTATTTTTTCAGCCTAATGATTGCCTCCTTCACTTGCATCAACATCTATGAGGACCTCATACTGAGATTTCCAGTGAACAGAAACCAAATGCAAGTTCAGTACTTGGAATCAGCTCCAGATCTTTTTATCTTCTTAATTTGTCATGGAATACAGTGGACGGATAAAGTATTTGATCTCCCACTGAATTTCCAAGTTTCCTCACTTACAAAGAAATGAACCAATTTATAACTTTTATGTAATCTTTTTTTTTGCTCTCTTGCCATTAAAATGAAACTACCCTATAACAACAGACTTAGTCTAGTTTATTTTTTTGCAAGTCAGCAAACTTACAAATTCAGCATGGGATCAAATAATTATTTCCCCACAGTCATTGGGGAACTAGCCTCACCAGGCTGCATTTGGTTTGTCAGGCAATTGTGAATTCCAACCTCTGAAACTGAGGAACTCCATAAAAAATTGCCTGTAGATCCTTATATGCTCATAGATGCATCTGTAAACACTGTATAAAAGTTGCAGTGTCAATCAAGTGATTAAATGAGAAATAATAGTAATGATTATAATAATAATGCCATGTTTCAGCATGAATAACCCATTGTATTCACTTACACCTGAGATCAAACAGTTGCTTCCTACTTTTGGATCTGAGTTCACTAACGGTAACTTTGTAGATTAAAATAAAAATTCACAAGATTGCGAATTCTCTATCATCTGCATCATTTTCCCACTTCCCCAAATCAAGCAGACTCCTCTTGATTTCACGCTAGTGGCTGGATATGCTAGAAGTTTCGGACAGACGTATATGATGCCAGACGCACTGACAGATTTACCACCACACTGGCCACTGCATCTGCTGGGGTTACAGTGGAACAGGTGTGTACGCCAGTATCTTTGAATTCACTAAGGCTGGCAGTTTGACACCACTTCCAAACAATGCTGTTGTAACCTTTTAGGGACATGAAAAATATGTATATAGAAAAGAAACAAAAGCAACATATTAGGCTGGAGAGGGCCTGAAATCCAGGCAATGTAAAAAGAATTTGGGTCATTCTTTCTTACCGAGTTAACTGGCATGACCTGCTGGTCCTCACATGCTGAAGTGACAGCAGCTCTTAGAAGCCTTTAATAGGCTGCACACAGCCAAACAAAGCTGTTAAACTATTATTAATCCAGATAACTTTGAAGCTCATTTCAAATATGCACTTGCTGTTTTACATTTTAGTATCAAAATAAATGGGGTGCAGCTGTATAACAATGCATCTGAGCGATAAGTCTGATTTCAGTCAAAAAGCGTTATCTAACTTATTTTGCATTTTTCCAAATGAGCATTTCCAGCCCTGTGCCACAGATGTCCACAAAACACAGGGTCCGGGCTCCCTCTGTCTGCAGGTTGCAGAGACGTGACCAAATCACTGAAGACCCACAACAATCCTGATTGGTAAACACGTGCACATAGACAGAAATTTACCTCAACCACTCACCAGAGGGGAACATAATTCATGACTTGCCCCTGACAAGCATTTTCAATTCTGTCTGCTAGAGTAATACAGAAAAATGGATAAAATTCACTGCCAGCAAGGAAAACAAAAAGTTCTTAAGAGTGGAAAAACAGACCCTTTTAGGGAGGATGGAAAACTGGAGAGTGACAGTAAGATGAAAAAAAGCTCAGTCTCAGACTCACAATACAAGTTTGGTAATGTGAAATTGTGTGTATGCATTCGATCTGAGCAAAGAAACACCTGCACTGTTTGTTAGTTAACCAAAGAATTCCATTATTTGTGTAGAGGACCCATATGACTTCATGTTCAAGACAAGCAAGACAAAATGATTTGTCCATGACTTTGATTGTGTTGCATATCTTTCTTGCAAAATACAGTATTTTCTCAGTCTTTCCTTTTTTTCACTGATTACTAATTATTCAGTAGAGAGATGATGTATGACATGTGATGCAGGCATTAGTAGGCTGAGTCCTTTGGGTGGAAACAAAAAATTCACAACTGATGCTGCCATTGAGAGCTCAGGTGACTTTTCAGGATTAGCAATCAAACTTTCAGTAACAATCCTTGCTTTAAGAGCATTGCACAGTTTAGACTCAGGAGAAAACATATGATGGCCATATTCTTTAAAACACCAAGAGATGCCCATCAAGGCTTTTAGATGCATTTTGTTACTTTTTTGTGTTTATGTGAAAGTTTTTTCTGCAGAGGAAAAGCTCTGAACATTTTCTCCTCCTCCACTGACTCTACTGTTCTGCTTTAACCTCCTTCCATGAATGCCTGATTTACCAATGTCACACTTGGGTTCACTGCAAACCTCCTTGGCATTTGACTTTCTAAACAGACATGGGCATCGTTTTTATAATAAATTTAATTTCTTTTTTCTTTTTTTAAACTATGCCATTAAAATTTTTTACATGTCCTTGTTAGGTAAAAGTGTTACTTTAATAAATCAGAAGAACAGCTGCCTATCATCTGGTGGAAAGAGGTGAAAAAATGTCTGAATGTGAGACTAATATTCATGCCCCTCCTGTTGAGACAGCGGAAGTCTTGTCTCGGTGCAGTGGACCAGTCAATGTCAGGTCTGAGATTAAATCCATAACCAGACACAATATAATGAGGTTTCAAACCAGCAGCCCACTGGGACAGCGCACTGTAGTCTCCACCACTGAAAGGTTGAGTAGTCATGAAATCACGTGTGTTTGTTTTAGGCTCAGTGGGAGAGCGACTAAGGACTCCAATAATGTACTTTCTATGATTACCCTGTTGCCCTTTAAACAAGTAAATCTCACATGTATACATCAAATATGTAAAAAAGAATCCAAAGTATGAAATGATATATATGAAATGATATACAGTGGGGCAAAAAAGTATTTAGTCAGCCACCGATTGTGCAAGTTCCCCCACCTAAAATGATGACAGAGGTCAGTAATTTGCACCAGAGGTACACTTCAACTGTGAGAGACAGAATGTGAAAAAAAAATCCATGAATTCACATGGTAGGATTTGTAAAGAATTTATTCGTAAATTAGGGTGGAAAATAAGTATTTGGTCACCTCAAACAAGGAAAATCTCTGGCTCTCACAGACCTGTAACGTCTTCTGTAAGAAGCTTTTCTGTTACCTGTATGAATGGCACCTGTTTGAACTCATCATCTGTATAAAAGACACCTGTCCACAGCCTCAAACAGTCAGACTCCAAACTCCGCCATGGCCAAGACCAAAGAGCTTTCGAAGGACACCAGGAAAAGTATTGTAGACCTGCACCAGACTGGGAAGAGTGAATCTACAATAGGCAAGCAGCTTGGTGTGAAAAAATCAACTGTGGGAGCAATCATCAGAAAATGGAAGACATACAAGACCACTGATAATCTCCCTCGATCTGGGGCTCCACGCAAGATCTCATCCCGTGGGGTCAAAATGATCATGAGAACGGTGAGCAAAGATCCCAGAACCACACCGGGGGACCTGGTGAATGACCTGCAGAGAGCTGGGACCAAAGTAACAAAGGTCACCATCAGTAACACACTACAACGGCAGGGAATCAAATCCCGCAGTGCCAGACGTGTTCCGCTGCTGAAGCCAGTGCATGTCCAGGCCCGTCTGAAGTTTGCCAGAGAGCACATGGATGATACAGCAGAGGATTGGGAGAATGTCATGTGGTCAGATGAAACCAAAGTAGAACTTTTTGGTATAAACTCAACTCGTCGTGTTTGGAGGAAGAAGAATACTGAGTTGCATCCCAAGAACACCATACCTACTGTGAAGCATGGGGGTGGAAACATCATGCTATGGGGCTGTTTTTCTGCCAAGGGGACAGGACGACTGATCCGTGTTAAGGACAGAATGAATGGGGCCATGTATCGTGAGATTTTGAGCCAAAACCTCCTTCCATCAGTGAGAACTTTGAAGATGAAACGAGGCTGGGTCTTCCAACATGACAATGATCCAAAACACACCGCCCGGGCAACAAAGGAGTGGCTCCGTAAGAAGCATTTGAAAGTCCTGGAGTGGCCTAGCCAGTCTCCAGACCTCAACCCCATAGAAAATCTGTGGCGGGAGTTGAAAGTCCGTGTTGCTCGGCGACAGCCCCAAAACATCACTGCTCTCGAGAAGATCTGCATGGAGGAATGGGCCAAAATACCAGCTACTGTGTGTGCAAACCTGATAAAGACCTATAGTAAACGTTTGACCTCTGTTATTGCCAACAAAGGTTATGTTACAAAGTATTGAGTTGTATTTTTGTTATTGACCAAATACTTATTTTCCACCCTAATTTACGAATAAATTCTTTACAAATCCTACCATGTGGATTCATGGATTTTTTTTTTTCACATTCTGTCTCTCACAGTTGAAGTGTACCTCTGGTGCAAATTACTGACCTCTGTCATCATTTTCGGTGGGGGAACTTGCACAATCGGTGGCTGACTAAATACTTTTTTGCCCCACTGTATATATATATATATATATATATATATATATATATATATATATATATATATATATATATATATATATATATATATATATATATATATGATATTTCTGTGTAAACGGTCACATTGGTTGTTTGTTCCAATATATATGAAATATTGGAACAAATTCAACAGAGCTATAAAGTCCACAATTGGAGAATGGCTGAGTGGTTGTCAGGCTGTCAGTTCAAGGTGCTATGTGCAAAAACACGATTGTTTCAGATGACCATTATCCTGAAGTAGTGTTGGCTCATGGGAATTGTCTGCAATGCCCGTGACTTGAAAGCTAATGCCTTTAGGTTACTTGAGGCATAAATTCATCAGGACGTGTTCAATTGCACAGTAACGCCTTGGTCAGAGGTCAGAGGAGAATGGCCAGACAGCTACAAGCTAACAGGGAACACCTGATTATTGTTAGTGACCATTTATGACCACAGTGTACCCATCTTCTACTGGTTGCTTTGAGTAGGAGAATGCAGAATGTCACAAAGCTGCAACAACAGCTGGAATATTATCTCAATATGAAGCAAAATCTCAGAGGAATGTTTCCAGCACTTTATTGAATCTGTGCCATGAACAATTAAATCAGCCATGAAGGCAAAAAACTGTCCAACTGGGCATATGAAGGTGCAACTAATGAAGTGTCTGCTAACTGTATATTCATGCTAAGTCATCTAATCCAAATTAAGTCTTCAATGTTACTTAATTCAATGTAAATTGCTGACTTGACATTGGATGAGTCGATTAACCGACAATTAAATTCATTGCTTTAAGTACACAAGCTCACACTGTCTTAACACTAGTGCAGTCATTTTTAGAAATTTGAGTGTACAGTTATGACAAATTACATAATATCTTCCCAGCTGACATCAGTGTTTGAACTTCTGTATGTAACTATCATTTAAAAATGAACAATGGCAATTACATCTCCCCCTTCTTCTTTTGGACCACATTACCCTATCCCTTGGTTACTCTGTCTCACCAACCCTCTACATCCCTTCTTTCACTGCATCTGTAAATAATCTCTGTGGTCTTGCCTCGCAGGTCCATATTTAACATACAAGGGAAAACTAGTCATTTTTTCATTTTTATACTGTCAATAAACTGTTAAAAATGCACACAGCATTCTACCCTCAATGAGCATTTTCCACCAGTCTACAGCTTGCCTGTACATTTGCAGGATACACTTGTTTCCCTCGAGGCCTGCTGTAAGTGTGAAAATGTCTCCAGGCAGCAGTAATGCACGTGTTCCCGGTGAGTCAACTGAGCTGAGGGAAAATTACACAACACTTACAGCATGAAATGAAGGATACAACCTCTGCAGAGATTGTTTCTGAAGAAAAGCCCTGTCCATAAGAGCAGCAGGTGGTTAATGACAAGAGAGGTTTAACTTAGTAGCTTACTCAGCTGTCTCAGTCATTCAGCCCACATGGCTAAAAAACACACAATGCTAACGCTGGCTTATTGGTCTGCTGATGATATGCCTTACTTACTACAGATGCTTGACAGATCACATCAAAGACAGTGCTGACAGCATCCAGTCTTTTTGTTGTTTTATTATCATCATGCCACGTTTTTAGAGAATGTGTTGAGCTGATGTAGGAAACTATCTGTGTTTGTGAGGTCTGGAAAGTACTTTGTGTTTTGCTGCTCACACACAAAGCTAAAGAGAGAATATCAAGCTATAAACAAATGGACAAAATCTGCAAACATCAATGGACTTGGTGTAAAATTAAGTCATATTTACTCATTGTTAGGTGTAAAAACTGCAACTAGAAAATAATATGGGTGGAGTTTAAATATTTTATTTGCAATGGCACCACTGTAGTGCACTTTGAGTACAAAGAACCAAAAAACTGGTAAGGAAACAACCTGAACCTGATTATTTATTATATAACCTCTCTGGTTTTTACCAAACAAGGATTTCTGTATGTATTTTAGACTAGAGGTAGTGCATTACTTAGCTAATTCTGAAGTAACACACAACCACAGACAATCACTACAACATTTCTCCCTGTACATGCTCCTGTTACCTCATCACTCATCAGCAGCTCAGAGGAGACCGACAAACAAACCACTATGCAAACAAATGTCACACGACATGTTTGTTTGTTGTGCAGAAAGTTCACGACAAGTACTGCAGTCATTTGTGTTAATCCTTCTTTGGTTCTATCAGACATTAATCACCTCTTTGGGAAACATGTGGCCTCAGTTGGGTCTGCATCTAAGACATCAAAGATCTCGTCTCTTCTCTGTCGTTGCCTCCATATGAGGGATTTGGCTTCATTGGACACTTTTTTTACAAGCTGCAAAAGGATATTGCCGACTCACTCAGTGTGTATGAGAGACGGACAGAAACTGGCAGTCCACCTCATGCCGTCGTTTCTATTTTGTTGCCTCCATATGAGTGACTTGGACAAACTTGACACATACTGATGTTTAGGACTGAGAAGTCAACTTGCCAGTTGCACTGGCCGCCATATGAAGAGCCCCTTTGATATTTACACAGATATGTCAGAGCTCCAAATACTGTATGTCACTGTCATATTTGTAAAAGAGCATCCAGACATGAAACAGCTTATGGCATACTGATAGTATTATTCAAGAAATATTTTTTATACCATTATCTTGTATAGCGCAGAATAGATTACAGCTGCTGTACAGTGTGAAGCAGAAAACTATAAACTATAGTCAGCTCCATTTAAAGCCTACATAAAGTAAAGTCAACAGAAAGACTACACACCAAATCAGCACAATCCCAATTTGATCCTCCTGTGAAAGAGTTTAAACCTTTTAAAGCCGTGTATCCTTTAGAGTGGGGGTGGCCAATTAATTTTCCCAAGGGTGTCACATAAGAACCTGGGACTGTTGTGAAGGGCCACACCAATAAGCTTATAAAGTGATACAATTAATATATGCAGGTCCTCCACAACAGAACTAGTTTTTAATGTAGCCCCTTGGGAAAATTAATTACCCAAATCTGCTTTAGGGAGAACAAAAGTTCCCCTTATAGTACTAATAGATTACTGCAGTGTGATCTGCTATAATAATAGTTTCTCACAGACCCAAAATAACATTATTTGCAGTAAACGACACAATATGGTTGTCTTGCAGATGCAATTCCTTCCGTTCTGTAGATATGAAAAAGCTGTGGGCCACACTTTGACAACTGTCACTCTAGTAAGACTTAAAGCAGCAGCACTGTGCATTTATGTGGACTGGAACCAAAGTGACACAGAACCATGAACTTTTTACTCAAGAAGTGCATGTTTTTAATATTTAAAGTTACAGTGTAACATTTTCACTGTTAGATGTAGATTGCAGATTGCAGTCAGCTGAGATCTGCTTTCTTAGACCTCCAAATTTTTAGTCATGTTTAGTCATGTTTAGTCATGTTTAGTCGTGTTTTAGTCAGCCATGGGAGATAAATGGATGTGTCCCAGAGTTTTTCGCTATCTGTTGAAGGCTGTCAGTTCACTGTTTACCTCAGCTGTCAATGCACGATGAGAAGCATCCATTATTCTGGGAGAGGCTGTAAAACGTTTTGAAAAGAGCCTGATACTGACCAGTGACAGTGATAGTCCCCCCCCCCCCCCCTCATTAGCTGTTGTTAGCTGATGTTCCAGGTTAACTGTCTTTTACATTCACTGGTTAGATTTCTTTATATACTCCAGGTATGACCAGGTTAAAGACCTTGCGGAAGAAGGAGGTTGCCTTTTGCAGTTTATGCAAACACATAGGTGTCGATATTGTCTACAGATAACAATGCAACTTATACTGATAATGTCAAGAAACCATGGCTGACTAAGAGAATGCAACATGAATGTAAGAAAAACAATTCTGCTGTGTAAAGAATTAAAAAAACCTGATCAAACCAATAAAAATTAAAATGTAAATTGAAAAACTGTGAGAAATTTTAAAATAGATTACTATCAATTTATTTTACTACTACTAAAGGATAACAAAATAATATGAACACATGGGAAGTATTAATTGACACTTTTAACAACAGAACCAAAAAAACAAAACTAGAATGCGAAAATAATTTCCTAATAAAAGACACAGCTACCAATGACACATGAAATTATAAATCGTTTTAATGGCTCCATTGTCAGTGTTGGTCCCGGTTTGGCCAGAGAAGTTGCAAAACTGAGGGAAGATCACTGAAGCAAAAAAGGAAAAAAAAAAAAAGGAATAACACTAACAAGTAATTGGGTTGTTTTTATGAGGGATACCGATGAAAAGAAAATCATTGATAGAGTAAACTTATTTAAGGCCAAGAAATAATTGGACTTGGTTTGAATCTACTTACATCTGTAACACGTTTTTAGATAGTGGTGTTTTTGCTAAAAAAAAAATGAAAACAGCTACACAGATTGTACCAATTTATAAGGCTAGAGATCTATTTCATTACTCTCTCAGAAAATTAAAAAATATTCTGCAGGAGACTGTATAATGTATTTGTCACAAATAATGTGCTACACTAACAGCAATATGAGTTTAGACCCAACAGAACTGCAGCATATGCACTAATAGTTTGTTGATTAAAAACAACAGTAATATAGGCTAAGCAACGGGGCTATTGTCTTAAAAAAGGCCTTTGACACTGTTGATCATGAATGATTATAAAACAAAAAACAAAACATATGTCTGGAGGTAGGTGTTGCCTACTATCATTTTCATGGGTGAAAAGTTATCTTGGAAATCTGAACCAGTGTGTTTAAAGCTGATATCTATGTTTGTTTGCACATTTCTATAAACCACTTTGCAAAGTACTGTACAGACCAGTGATTAAAATGATAAAAACCCAAAAGCCTTGATCCAGTCAGTGAGGGGACTTGGTGTCTCTGTCACTGAATCTACTATTGATAATTTGGTAATGCTAAATTCTCTCAGAAAAAACAATATTTTTCAAGTTATATTCAGTTAGATTTTATTTATATAGCAGTATACAAGAACAACTGTTGCCTCAAGGTGCTTTACACTGTAGGACCCTACAATAACACAAAGAAACCCCAGCAATCATATGACCCCCTATGGCCAAGCACTTTGGTGACAGTGGGAAGGAAAAACTCCCTAATAACAGGAAGAAACCTCCAGCAGAACCAGGCTCAGGGAGGTGAGGCCATCAGCCAAAAATGGATATTGGTAAGGGGAGGAAGACAGAACAAAGACATGCTGTGGAAGAGAGCCAGAGATTAATAATAACTAATAGTTAAATGCAGAGAGGTGTATAAACACACATCGAGTGAAAAAGGTGACTGAACAAGAAACACTTAAGAGAATTTTCCCAGCAGTCTAGACCTGCATCCACAGGGTTGAGTGCTAGGACCAATTCTGTTTACATTATACATGCTTCCCTTAGGCAGCATCATCAGAAGACATAGCATACATTTCCACACCTATGCAGATGACACCCAACTCTATATCCATGAAGCCAGATAACACACACCAATTAGTTAAACTGCAGCAATGTCTTAAAGACATAAAGACCTGGATGGCCGCTAACTTTCTGCTTCTTAGTTCAGATAAAACTGAGGTTATTGTACTCAGCCCTGAAAATCTTGGAAATATGGTATCTAACCAGATTCTTACTCTGGATGGCATTACCTTGGCCTCCAGTAACGCTGTGAGGAACCTTGGAGTTGTTTTGACCAGGATATGCTCTTCAATGTACATATTAAACAACAGCTTTCTTCCATTTGCGCAACATCTCTAAAACTAGACATATCCTGTCTCAGAGTGATGCTGAAAAACTAGTTCATGCATTTATTACTTCCAGGCTGGACTACTATAATTCATTATTATCAGGATATCCTAAAAACTCCCTGAAAAGCCTTCAGCTAATCCAAAATGCTGCAGCAAAAGTGCTGACAGGGACTAGAAAGAGAGCATATTTCTCCTGTTTTGGCTTCCCTTCATTGGCTTCCTATTAAATCCAGAATTGAATTCAAAATCCTGCTCCTCACATACAAGGTCTTAAATAATCAGACCCCATCTTATCTTAATGACCTTGTAGTACCATATCACCCTATTAGAGCACTTCGCTCTCACTCTGCAGGCCTACTTGTTGTTCCTAGAGTATTTAAAAGTAGAATGGGAGGGAGAGCCTTCAGTTTTCAGGCCCCTCTTCTGTGGAACCAGCTTCCAGTTTGGATTCGGGAGACAGACACTCCCTCTACTTTTAAGATTAGCCTTTTTGCTAAAGCATATAGTTAGGGCTGGATCAGGTGACCCTGAATCCTCCCTTAGTTATGCTGCAATAGCTGTAGACTGCTGAGGGATTCCCATGATGCACTGAGTATTTCCTTTCCAGTCACCTTTATAACTATAACTCAGTATGTGTTAATAGACCTCTCTGCATTGAATCATATCTGTTATTAACCTCTGTCTCTCTTCCACAGCATGTACTTCATCCTGTCTTCCTTCTCTCACCCCAACCGGTCGCAGCAGATGGCCCCGCCCCTCCCTGAGCCTGGTTCCACTGGAGGTTTCTCCCTGTTAAAAGGGAGTGTTTCCTTCCCACTGTCGCCAAAGTGTTTGCTCATAGGGGATCTTATGATTGTTGGTTTTTTTTCTCTGAATGTATTACTGTAGGGTCTAGCTTACAATATAAAGTGCCTTGAGGCAACTATTGTTGTGATTTGGCGCTATATAAATAAAATTGAATTGATTTGAATTGAATTACTTATTTATGTCTCTTTGCGCCTCCAGTTTCCTTTCTCCAAGACTCAGATTGGACATACCTGCAGTACAATCCCCTAGATGCTGGTCACTCGTGCTAAAGTCTGTGTGTATGCCTGTAAGCTCCTTCATTAGAAACTCAACTACTCACCACTCTCACCTGCTTGACTCCTCCTCTGGAACTCTGGAAATACAAGGTGAGAACCTCACTCACCTCACCATTCAGCTGGACGCTCACTTAGTCACCGTCCACAGAGCTTTTCATCTTCCACCTGCAAGTAAGCCTTCATCCTTCAAACCAACCTGGAATTAACTACCCTCTCCCTCTGTTTCAGTTGCCTTCACACCAAAGACTCTCGCTACATTCCCACGCCTACAATTAATGTCACTGTGTTCAATCGGCTTTCTTAAATTTGCAATCTAACTGTCCATGGGGCCTGCTTTTGGCTCCACTCCTACGTACAGGCCTCTTGGCCCCTGACAAGAGGGAATAGTACTGTTATGTTACTCTTTGAGTATTGTTAAGTCTAAAAGGGCATGCCCACTCAGTAGCAAAGTAATGTGTAAAGGAGTCCCCGCTGTGCTAAAAGGCTGAGCATATTGGTTAAACTTTATAAGATATACCTCTAAATTTCTGTCTGTGTACTGCAGATGGAGGTCTGCAGCATACAAGTGGTCATGCCCGAACCAGCAGGCATTTCCTACCTGTGGGACAGACTGGGTTAGGAGCAACTAATCCTAGCCAACCATCTATGGATTGCAAAGCATATGTTGTGTTCTGTGACTGATGAGTTTCCTTATTTTTCTTTTTCAGCACACAGACGGAAATTGAAGTGCAATTACATTGCTATGACGAGTGGGGCACTGATGTAATCCACTCTGGCAAACAACGCAGTAACATTCCACTTTCTACTTAGTAAAACATCTCTTTGGATGTTGAAATCAAGTCAAATGCTTAGTCCTGTGATTTCCAAACTCCACTTTTTCCTGCCCACTCCAATCAACATAGAGTAGCTCTGGGAGATGAACTCTATCATCATCAATACAAGGCAGCACTGACGTTGTTTTATCTATCTGTCTGTATAGACTGCCTGCCTATCCTTGATGGTTTACATAACATGTTTCTTCTGTTTTGCAAACTTAATTTATTATTTTCCTCTTTGCAGTGGTCCACTGAGGACTAAAGCATCTACATATGTGGATTCACCTGCAACCAGGATACGTGAGGAGCAACAGTGGAGGGAATCCATGACTCAAGTTAGCAGAGGAGGGGAAGCCCAGCCTCACTGTGTTCATTACACGCAACAGACCACTGTGATGATGAAGCGTGATGACTCCTTTTATGTGAGACCAAGTCTCATGTCTAATGGCCCTATCATTACTGAGTGTAAACAGGAGAAAACACTGCATACAGACATGGGATTAGTTCTGGAGCAAGTGTTTGTTGTGGTTTTGAAAGCCGCAGGTTCCCGTGCGTCTGGAAGTGTGTGCTATCTCTGGTAGCAGCGCTTCTTCTGATGCTGCAGATGCATTTGTTGTTGTGAGGCCCAGCATGGAATCAAAGTGGCTCACAGAACATGATCAAAGGTGCTCGTGTTAGCCTTGTAAAAGCTCGCAAGTCTGTTATTATTGTAAAGTGACAACTTACATCATCAATCAACCGTCACAAACAAATTAGGACTAGAAGGAGAATGCCGCATGATGTGTGCATATAAATGTCAAAACATCATTTCTCGACAAAAGAGAGAAAAGTGTAGAGCTTGTTGTAGACATTTTGCACACTGCCACAAGCGCAACAGCAGTTCGGTAACTAGTGTTACAAACTTCTGTAAGTTTATAACATGCTGTAAAACTTCAAAATGTGAGAACATAATACTGGAATTAATACACTCCTGCGAATCTTCAGTATCCACCACTCAACGTATGAAGCCCTGAATCGAGTTTCTCTACCTTTTGAAGCATGTTGAGCTTTTTCAGTCTGTATTTGATAGTGACAGTATAGAACATTCAGGAAAGCAGCAAAAAAAAAAAAAGAAAAAAAAAGGGGGAGGCACTATCCAAATCCACAGGATTACTAGGACACCCTAATCTCTGTATTTTCACTTTGTGATTTGATTCATGGTATGGAAAGAAATGGCTCTGCAACTTCACTGTACAATGTGTGTTTATTAGATCAACTTCCTATTAGTAGCAGCTGTGGCTATTGGCAGTGCTTCAATTATAGCTACAATTACACTGTTCAATTGATTTCTGAACAGTGTAAATGGTGATATCTTTATGATTAAAAAAGCATTTAGTTTGCAGTAAGCACAAAGAAAGGGATAAAATATTAAAGACTCCTTGGAATCATTAAAATTGTTAATTTAGTAGTTCTGTGATGGTTATTTTTAGTTATTTTTGTTTATATGTTGTTGTGATCTGGTTTCCAGTGTTTGCATGTGTGAGTACTATGTTAACAATTACCTATTAGATCAACAACGGACTGCTGTCATATTCATCTAAGCCCTAGTTGCCTTGGGGTAGCAGTGCTAGTGTTTTAGGGTGTTGTCTGGTCTTAACTGCTTATTTTCTGCACCTGATGAAGTGTGGATAAAAGCATACCAGAGGTTTGCGTGCAAGGGACACTCCTTTTGTTAGTCTTGGTTTTTTGGTGTTTTTCTTTTTTTAAAATTAAAACTTGTGTCCAAAAACTCTCGAGTGAGTCGTTGTTCAAACTTACAAGCCGGGTTGTAACACAAAGGCAGCTTTAAAGGCTAAACTTGTGAGCAGGCAGCAGTCCAGAAATGTAGTACATTGCCAAACTTTGAAACATACAGAATAACAATGAAACACCATAAACTAAAAAAACAAAGACAAATAACAAACAAACAAGATTAAAGGGAATTGGATTGGATCCAGAATAGCATTCTGGCATCTTTATTTAATGAGAATTTAATTTGATTGGCAGGTTAATGCATATTACTGCTGAATGAGTTAAATTTTTGTGCTCTATTGCCTGGTGTTGGAAGCAACACCAGGCAATAGTGTTGCCTGGTGTTGAAGATTAGTTTTCAGTGATAAGAAAATAATTACACTCCGCAGACTTGTTTGCGCCCTCTAAACATCTGCTATTTCTTCTCATTTCTGTAAAGTGTTCATGTTGCGATGTAAATAAAGTAATAAAGTAAATAAAGTAAATAAAGAAGGGTTAATATCAATGGAATAACACGTTTTAAAGTGGTAGGTAATTGCAAATACAACTTTTCAAACAGTGCAACAAACAAAAACTCTTTCATCTTCATCCTATAGTTTGTATCAGTGTGTCTAGTTAGCTAAACATACAGTCACCGATTTCAGAGAGATGAGGAAAAAAATTAATGTGCAACATAGTGATGGAGAACGATTAAACAAAGACAAGACAAGAGAGGAAGATAAACTTTTCATTAGGTGACATTTAATATACTTGAAAATGAAAGCTTATATGTAATAAATTCATTTAAGTTTTAATCAGACAGACTATTGGATCTTTGATTTCTGAAGTCGTGCTTTTTATGTAATTTCTTTAAGTAACTTTAAGTATTTTATCATTTAAATTATTGCATGAAAAAACTTGGAAGGATAAATTTGTTAGCATTATGTTGGTGCAAAGCAGACTGTGGTGTTCATTGACAATGTCAAGTTATATCAAGAATAGAAGACATGAATTTAAATTCAGTGCAGTGATGCTAATTAGATTATGTTTTAAACTAGACTTATAGTGTCTAGGGTTGGAAATCAGCCCTGTGAAACATCTGCCTATATTCAGCAGAAATTTGCTGGGAAAATTTGCAGAAAATAGTGAGTATCAGAGAAGCACGGGCCAGGTGATCACTTCTAAGTAAATGCTAAGAGTGTTTTCTCAATAATAGCGAACATCTTAGGTTAACTATCGTTTACCCTATCAAAAACAGTCCAGAGAGTCCAAAAGATCCCGGATAACCCCCCATTTATGTTATGCCAAGACTTCAGGCTTTTTAAAAAATTACTGAGCAATTTTAGTTACATAGACCTAGACATTACTTGACAACCCCTTGTCAACCTCTGATCACTAGTGAAAAATGTGTATTTTCCAATTTTTCTTAGTTTGCATCACATGTTTCATAATTTTACTATAGCTCAGTGAGTAGTTGGTGAGTGTCTGCAGACAAGGTGGCATCTTCTATGCAAAATACAGACGATGATGGCCATCTGCTAGTAGCCAAAGCAAGGGTTTTTTTGCTGCAACGTCCTCTTTATGACCGATTAACAAATGCCCACAAACTCCAACAACCACTTGCAAACTGGCTGGGAAATGTGACTGTTGGTTGCCAGGGGGTTGCTGATTGGACTCTGGACCTTTTCACTCGACCCTAAGCTAAAACAACAGCAAGGGGAGCGTAATGAGGTCAAGCAAGTAGTAGTTCTCATTAAAGGCAAACCTCAGGCTTGCTTAAATGCAAACCTTTTCAGGTTCAGTCAATCAGAAACTGAGCCCAGACAACACCCCAAAACTCTTGCACTGCTGTGATAAGATATGTTGGGGTTACAAAAGGGTGTGACAAATCAAGGCGCAGGTTAGCACTGTTGCCGCACAGCAAAAAAAAGTTCAATTCAACCATCAGGCCGGGGTCTTTCTGTGTGGAGTTTGCATATTCTCCCCATGTTTGCGTGGGTTCCCTCTGGGTACTCTGGCTTCCTCCCACTGTCCAAAGACATGCAGTTTGTGGGGATAGGTTAATTGATTATTCTAAATTGCCCATAGGTGTGAATGCGGAAGTGAGTGTGAGTACGAATGATTGTATGTCTCTGTGTGTTAGCCTGACTGGTGACCTGTCCAGGGTGTACCCCGCCTCTCGCCCTATGACAACTGGGATAGGCTCCAGCACCCCCCGTGACCCTGAAAAGGATAAGCAGAAGCGAATGGATGGATGGATGTAAGAAAAAAATGCTTACAGTAGCAACACTAACATAACAAAAAGGCAAGAAAATGGCTATATTATACTTGAAAACATATTCTAGAGAGCAGTTCATGATTTACTTGTAAATCTAGCTAACAATATGTGACTGTAATTTGACAGATGGCAATCACTATCTCTGGCACAAACAATTATAAATTAGACCTTAATATATTCTCAGGACCTATGAAAGAACTTTTAAGACCTACACATATGCAATATCTTAGCCGAATTAAGTGAAAAGAAAAAAACCCTTAAGATGTCTTAGAAAAACAGGAGCTATACTTTTAAATACCTCAAATCATAGAAAAAACTGTAAAACAATCCCACATGTTTGATCTTTAAAGTGCCCACTATAGAGACAAATACTTAACAGGTTAATTCAAGTGCTCAAAGTGCTTTTAAAACATTTTGAGCTTTATAGTTTTTTGTTCTCGTCTTACCTACAGAGGAATGTCCTCTGCTCTGTATGGACTTTTTTCTTTTTTGCTTTGGTTTTTCGCATGTCTAGACAGAATACAGTTTGCAGGGCTTTGAATTGACTCTCTTTTGTCTACCTGTGTACCCGGGGATGGCTGGATGGCTTCACCACATCACAGCGCTTTGTCTGCCTCAGTTTGTTCTCTCATCTGAGACCAGACATAATTTCATCCTTTCAACTGGTGTCACCCTCTTTCTCCCCTCACTAGCATGTTTTGTGGGGGAGGTGGGATGTCTCCACCTGCCATACGTTCATATATGTAGAAGATAAAGATAAAGTTGTATGCTAGTCGTGTGCTGACTGAGTGTGTGCAGGTGGGTGGAGGTGCTGATGGCTCACTTGAAACCGACACCTGAAACCCTACCTTAGTACATGGAACAAGACAGGTGTCCTCTTCCAAATGAACAACGTAATGGGCAAGTGTGTTGGTGTGTGTTTGTTACTGTGTGGTTGGAGGTTACAAAAATCCAGTGTAACATTAGGAAAGAGATGATGAACTTTTTCCCTTGATGACTCACCCTCATCTGACCTTTATACAAAAGTTTGTGTATATAATACCGTTTCCGTGTGTGTGTTTATGTGTCAGTAAGTGTGCAAGCTTGTAGGTGGGTGCATTTGCGGAAGCAACAAGGTCAAGAGAACACAGAGGGTGTTCCTTAAAATGAAGAAAAGGTGTTGTGCTGTTCTGTCAAAAGCAGGAGTGTTCATGTTTGAAAGGTCTGGGAGCATTTTAGCCAAATAAACCCTGAGTGCTTGCTCATGCACACACACACACACACACACACACACACACACACACACACACACACACACACACACACACACACACACACACACACACACACACACACACACACCTGGCCTCCATTTTACCTCCTGCCTGATACAGTCCTGCATGTCATGGGAGTTACTCAGATGTCCCCTACAGAGGATTTCTCGTGTGAACTTTGGTGGTGGCCAAGAAGGAAAAAAGCTTGTGGAACTGGATGTGTTTGACTGTGTGTTTTAGTGGCAGACGTTTCGAGTAAACATATTACTCAATATTCACTTGGAACTATTTGATCATCAGAAAGAAAGAAAAGGAAGAAAAAGTTACATAACGTATGTCTGATGCATGCTCAATCATCCAGATACGGAAATCCCAAAAAGTTGATTCTGTTCATCTGGATGGTTCGTCACTCATACATGTGACTTCTTCAGTCTCAGTTGATGCAGGTTTTCCCAACCTTATAAACAGTACCTTTGCACAATGAATGAAACTAGCACCACAGACGAACAATGGGCTGTGAGGTCAGTAGACCATCGATCAATGGTAAATGGCCTGTATTTGTATAACGCTTTACTTAGTCCATATGGACCCCAAAGCGCTTTACACTACATTCAGTCATCCACCCATTCACACACTGGTGATGGTAAGCTACATTGTAGCCACAGCCACCCTGGGGCGCGCTGACAGAGGCGAGGCTGCCGGACACTGGCGCCACCTGGCCCTCTGACCACCACCAGTAGGCAACGGGTGAAGCGTCTTGCCCAAGGACACACTCTGCACTTGAGAGATAGTCTTTTCCTTTTTACGTTAATATTTCTACCTTAAAATCGCCTTGGTGATCACTGTGAAGTCTCTTTGAGCTGGTTTTTATCTTTGCTTTGTTTTGCTACATAAATACTAGAAGAAATCCTGTATATGTGTCCTCATTACGATTCAGATTCGTGTTGATGTGTGGGACTGTAGCCTAAGGTTTGTCTAGGCAAACAGTGCCCAGGACCACGTTAGCATCCATTATTCTTAAATGGAACCACCAGAATCCTCCCTATAGACGGTTGCCCTTCCAAAACGTTTAAGTGGTAACCAAGGACCTTTCAACTGCTGCTGCTTAGAAATTGTTTCTAGGTGGAAACCTACATTCCACCTGTCACAATAATTGCCCTAATGTAGTGTAGTGTAATTTTCATGACTGTCGTGTCCATATGTGAACAGTATCAGTACTGTCATTTGTGGTCTGCAGGGACGTGATGAATAAGCTTAAAAAATAAAATAATTATTCTAAGGAAAAATAATTGTCTTAAACCTTACTAATGTCTCGGTTTTACTTTCCTTTGCAGTACAAAAAAAATGTTTCCTTGGAAAGAATGACATTTTTTAAGGAGCCCAAGCTTTTAAGCAGTAATGAATAATGATACACTGGATTTTATCTTGTACTTGTTTCTCCTTCATCCGGCATTTGATTGGTTCTGGCACTCATCACGCCTTTTAATGATAACCACTGATTGGCCACAGGGCTCCTCTGTTTTGAACTTCCTGGCTGGTGAAATAAACAAAAAGCCATGAGAATCATCAGTCATCAAAGACAATTACCTCCCTCTCCCCCCCCACTACACGTTCCACTTCCCAGTGTCCCTAAACCTTCTCTCCTTCTCACTCTTGTAAGCCTCTTTCCTGTCGTTTCTCTTTAACTACATACGTGTCTGGACTGTGACAGATGTGCTAGTTTATGCTAAATGTCAAACTTCATTACAGTTACATAAAAAGTGCTCTGTTAACTTGTTTCAAATAAACAACGTATCCCTAAAGTTTAAAAGGAATAGCTTACATTGAGGAACAGGATAACAACAACAAAACCAGTTACTTTCCTCAAAGTTACAACTAAAATGCTTAAAGGGGTGAGTAAAAAACCTTTTTTACCATCATAATTGAATTGAATTGAATTGAATTCATTTAATTTTAAAAACCTTGATGGAAGCATCTATAATTATTAATTTATCCCCCCACTCGCTTTCTCTGAAACCAGAACTAATCCACCTGTTGCATTATTCACCCAGAACCAACATTTCCTGTCCCCGCATTAATATTTTAGTGAAGACCCATCACCCGCCACTGGACTTAGCTCAAACATCATAACAGGAGAGATGAAGTTAAACGATGCATGTTTGACAAATCTTGCCAAAATGACCAAAAGAGAGGCAGGTAGATTTGTTTTAATCAGATCAGAGGCACTGCTTGAAAATCCTCTACCACAAAAAACCCAAATTGACTTGCTAAAGTTCAAACTGTGCATCATCAGAGTGGGGAAGAAAAGGGACTGAAGTAACTTTGAATGTGGCAGGGTTGTGGTAGACAGGTAGGTTTGAGGGTTGACAGGTTAATATCTCTAGGGTTTACAGAGAATGGTCTAAAATGTTGTATTGTATTTTGTAGATGCCAGTGGTCAGCAGTAAACAACCAGACTGCATTGAGTAGTAGTAACTCAGCAACTCTTTACAACCAAGGTATGCAGAAGAGCATCTCTGGATGCATTACACGTTGGACTTTGGAGCAGATGGTCTACAGCTGCAGACCTGTATTGCATGCCAGTCATGTCAGCTAAAAACAGAAAAAAGAGGCTAAAATTCACATGGGCTCACCAAAATCAGACAACAGAAAATTTTAAAAAGACCAGTTCTTGCCTTGTGTGATGAGTCTCAGTTTCTGCTGTGACATTCAGATGGTTGGGATGGAATTTGGCATGAACACCAAGAAAGTTTGGATCCACCCTGCATGTTGTGGGGTAATGTAATGGTGTGGGGATATATTCTTGGCATACTTTAAGCCTCTTAGTTCAACTGAGCATTGTTTAAATGCCACAGCTATGTCCGTCCTATTATAACCCCAGTGTACCCATCTTCTGATGGCTGCTTCCAACAGGGTAATGTTTGAACTTGACAATGAGTTCACTGTACTCAAATGACCCCGAGAGTCAAGAGATTTGAATCCAATAGAGCACATTTGGTTGTGGTGGAACAGCAGATTCAGATCATGGATGTGCAACTGAAAAATCTGCAGCAACTTTGAATGTGTTGCCATGTCACTATGGACCAAGACCAACTAACTAGTGAGGACTTTTAGTTTAAATCCCCTGCAGGCTGATTATCTTTGCATTTTCTCCCATATTACTTCTGTATTTACATTTCTACCAGCTGATTGATTGGGTTTCAAAAAGATTATTGTTGCATTAAAATACTGCGTTATAAAGCTCAGTGTTCTTGGTTACCTGTAAAATGAATCACGGTCTCTATGAGGCACCTAGAAAAGTTCTCTTCTATAAACTATTGAATTCATTTTCCAGGATTTCCAGGATTAGACGATGTGCCAACATCTGGTGCTCTATGGAGCCAGAACAGTGCCATAGGATGCTTTCAAAAACAAAAAAACAAAACAAAAATGGGATTGAAAGACAAAAACTTAAGTGTAAAAGGCAGGATGCAAATTATATGAAAATGGCATACAAGATGTACAACACTCTGCTCCTCTCACACATGCTAAAAGAGTGCCACAGAATTGAAACTGAATAGCAAAAATGTAAAAAGAAACTTTGAGTGTAAAAATCAAACAGACAAACCTGTAAATGTAAAAGAACAGTTCGTTTTAATTGCTTTTTAACAAAAATCAGCATTTTTTTTGAATGCCGATGTTTTCTTTGTCAGTTTTTATCTTTCAGTGCCATTCTTTAAAATATTTAAATTAAGCTCCCCTGTTCCAGCTTCACGGATTCTCCCTTGGAAATGAAATGAAATTAAAAAAAAGGAAAATATCAGCCTCGCGTTCACTGCCTCAGCATCTGTGTTGTCTGTATACATCGATCAAAGTTTCCACAAAGGTGGGCATATGGCCCCATCAAGTATGTTTTTACAATTCTTCTCTTTTCCATCGGAAATGGCACACACTTCTTTCAAGCCGTGTTTTCGTGCGTGTGCAACAATTATAAATGAGGCGTCATATCACAAAATGCATTTCATCGACTGAGTTGGCTGCCAGTAAGTGAACAGCCGGTCAAGCCATGGAAATGAGCATCGCTACCAAAGCAAATGCATCATGAGATTTACAATTCCAGTGGCAGTTGTGTTTAACATTCCTGCTTTCAGTCTCCTGCGTGGGCCACACAATAATTACTTCCATGTAGGTAACATTATTAAAATATGGAAGCCATCCCACAAGACGAAGAAGCTGTCAGCAGTGCTTTGGGCAGCATTTCAAACTTTGGGTTTACATTTCAAAATGTAAACTTAATCCCAGACCCGGCACCAGCTGATATACAGAATAACAGTTTATAATATAACCAATACGTGATAAATTAAGTGTGAAACTGGCTGCAGACGTATCTGATGAGATTTTGTGATGTCACATTCAAAACCTGAAAGTGCTCCAAAGCGGAGTCCGCTTTTTCCTAAACTGTTAATGCTTCTTCACTCGTAGAGGTTGTATCATAACAAACCAGGACCAGTTTCATCTGTCTAAAGTTCGACTGACTCATTTCCACTGACAGCAATTCTTCATGCTCATTAAACATTAACCTCATTAAACATTAATGACAATGCTAAATAATGAAGTTTATACTGACATTAGCGAGCCAGCACACAAATGAAGCAACAGATACTTCCGATTGAGGAGGAACACCCAACACCTGCTGCGCACACTTGCTCCGTGCTCTGTGAAGTTAATATTTGTCAGTGCTCTTCTTTTGACTGTGGGGCTCATTATGGCATCAGTGCTGCTGGTGTATGGATATTATCTGTAAGGCAGATGTCAGAGGGCTATGTCTGTTTCACAGAAGGGATGTTTGGTGTCTGAAAACTAAAATATGGCATCACTTTCCTTCAAATATATAATTAGCTCTATAATTAGCTGACTTCATATTGAGTCATACTTTTCTGCCCCTAAGAAATCAAATATCACCTTTTTACTATTAGTGGACAGTTGTGGACGAAGAACAGAAGTCCTGTGTCAGATCACTTCTCAGTTGTTTATACGAATCATAAGTCTGCCACCTGAAGACGTTGTCACTTTTATAATGTGGGTGTTTTATGTCCACACCTGCATGGGTATTTTGCAAAACAGGGATTTTCCACTTTCTGTCCACATGGAAATGCTGAAAATTAGGTCAAGTGATGTGAAAACAGTTGCTGAGCCAGACAGAAATGTTAGCCAGTTGGAAGCCTAAAAACAAAAGTAAATGGTAAAATTGAATAGGTGGTTACAAAAACAATTTCTTTTGTCAAAAAAGGCGATAAAGGCTCTCATTTCAGATTAGTTTTTTAGAAGGAAAATACTGAGTAGTTGCCACACAATTTGACTGAAATGCTAACAAAATATCTAAGCTGGCTGAAAACATTTGTATATGTATGAAATGTTTTTGAGTTGTGTGTATATTTATATGTATTTTTATTTTTTAAAGCCAATAATAGCTGTTTTTACTGCATATTTTAATGACACCTAGCTCGCACAGGTATTTTTTGTGGCATGTATTTATTTCATTACATATTTTGGAACCATATTTATTAATGTCACTTTGAAAAAAATGTCATTCTGTAGTTTTAAGGATGCAGGGAATACCCGCTGTTTAAACATCAACATAAGCCTAAGCCACCTTTCAAAATTACACCACTAAAGACCTTCCCTGTCCCTGACCTTCGCTCTCCTCGCCTTCAGTTTGCCTCATCATAATCTCATCATCAAATTCCGTGTTATGATTTACTTTTGTTTGTGTTTGACGAGGTTTGTGGTTTTGACACGTGTCACAAACCGCGTCTTGGCTCCGTTTGTGATCAGCCATTATTGTAAACTGTGTGACCGAGAACACGTGAGCCATGACGCATTTTTAAAGCCATATTTGGCATGTGGCTTTGACAGGCGGAAGAAGAAGTAGTTCCTACCACCATTTAGACGACCCCAATATGAATGTTACTGTCCACCGTGTTACTGTTAGACAACCTACAAATTTACCACAATTTACTAAAATATTGATATTTTAATATGAGAATCGATTGCAGAATATAACTATCTGGTATTGGAAGAATCGATTTTTCAGTATTAGTATCGACCTGCACGCCACTAATTCTGATGCTCAGTTTGTATTTCAGCATGTCCTTTTCTACCACCTGTACATGCCTAAATGTACTGAGCTGCTGCCATGTGATTGGAGCAGGTGTCAGGGTCCCACCATTCGCTCTGCTGTTAGAGCCTCACAGCTTAGTGTTGTTACCCTTTTTGTCTGATCAGTGTCAGTTTTTTCAAAAATTCTTAACCCTCATGGTAGTGCATCCCACCACCACGAGGTTTCTGGGGTATGTTTTCTCCTTTCTGTCTTTTTTATGACATTTTTGGCTGAAATCACAGAGTCGCTGAAGTTACCAGTAGAGGTGACAGCATCATCATATGTTTCTATTTTTGCAAGATAATAAATACTGCAAAGCCATTTGACCTGATTGTTAACTGCAAATTGTTCTCGTTCATAAAGAAGACAAAAGCCAGATGTTAATGGGTGTTCGAAAGCTTTTCAGTCCAGTGTGAAATAGGCTGTAGAATCTCTTTCAAGAATCCTTTAGAGAATCCAATAGTGTTATCCAATAGTGAGCTGAATCAGGCCTCCAAGGCAAAGGTTCTCCCTTCACAAGAAAAGCCTCATGTGTGGCTCATATGATGTTGTATGTTTTAATTTCTAAACAATAAAACATTCCAGTCAATGACAGAAACCAGATCATCAGAACTTTAAAGTGTGTCGTTATCTGAAGGGAATTATTACTTGAAGACAGTGTTGTCTGTATGTGCTTTTTTTTTGTTTTTTATTTTAGCTTTTTTAGTATCAAGAGACCATCGGAAATACTGTGGTGTGTGAACCATAAATCACCCTTATTGTTCCAGGTCACCGTCTCAGAACTTCTTTGTTTATGCGATCTGAACATCGTGTGTCTTTGCTCAAGAGTCTAGCATACCTTCTCAAACTGACTGACAAATAAGTGTTTACTCATGTTTTTCTCGTTGCTGCAGTTAACCTGCTGATCCATGTTTGTTTGCATTTCATTGCAACTAAATGGCAAAAATAATTCGCTCAGTGGGAGGGGCAGTAAAACTACCTTTAAAGTGGACTCCGATTTGCTTAAACCATTCAAACCATTGCTTGAAACAGATTGTAATCAAAGTGCTTGGGATTATTAAAGTTGTCACTGATGGTTTGCATTCGCTGAGAATTATCTGTTCCGCAGCTTGGTCGCAACCATAGTTTATCTGTAAGTTAGCTTATCGCAGGAGCTCCTTTTATCTGTAACAGCTTTAATGTTCTTGTAATTAAAGTTAAATGCCAGGGTCATTTCTGCAGAGTTAGTTTGAAGACCATAATGAGTTCAAAGCCACCAGCTCAACCGCAATGAAACAATTAGAATCAGCGCGCCAAACTTCTGGTCCGTAATGGCTTTCTCCTCCTAGGCATGAGCAATCAGGACTTATCCAAGGCATGACCAACGGAGCCGGAGGGGACCAGCGTCAGCTCATGTGGGCGAGAGTCTGCAAAGCCATTCAAATTAGCTGTTCTAAAATCCACACAGCTCTTTGGGAATAAATACGATTACAGCCATTAGCTTTGGGTGCTGATCCCAGATCTGCTCTTCAGCTCTCTGGGACTTTGAAGCTTGGCCTCAGATTGCAACGCAAATTTTAGCCAAAACCACGAGACAATGAAACTAATTCCTTTCCTACAAGAGAAGAAAAAGATTTTTGAGAAACGTGGCCACATCTAAAACACTTCATCATTAGCACAGCACTGCTTTTACAACATGACTAAAATATACAAGACTTACTGCAACTGTGGTGACGACAGATAGTTATTTTTTCAGCGGGATCATGCTATGTATTGCGCAGTATTTGGAAATATATATTTGCCGTTACTATAAAATTCATTGCGCTGAATGAAAACAATCTTGGGATCACATGTCGCTTGAAGTAGAGTAAACAACATTTGAATGACAGCAGCTCCAGAGAGGGAAACCCCTGCAGCTTTCCTAAATAGTTTAGAAAAAAAAATCCAATATGTGGTGCTTCACTCAATCCAGAAAATTGTTTTCTGGTGTGATGAAGCTTTTTTTTTTTCCCTCACGGACAACTGACTTCCAACATCTGAGTCTTGTTAGGACGGTTACACAAAACAACGAGACTGCAGGGCAATGCAATGAAGAGATCAGTCGGAAACTGATCGGTAACTCATTATTAGTTCATTAGTGCAATGTGCATACCGTTACCACAGACCAATGATTATACAGCTTAAAAAACATCAGTGCAGTGACAGAGGGTTCAGAAACATACTCTGTGTGTGTGTGTGTGTGTGTGTGTGTGTGTGTGTGTGTGTGTGTGTGTGTGTGTGTGGAATGTGCGCATTGTGTGTTGTCAATCTAGACCCCAACATCAAACCACAGAGCCACTGACCAGATGTTTTCTGTCCTTTTCTCCCTCTCTTGCTCTATCTCTTGGCATCTTTCTCTCTTTTCCCTCATTATTTTCCCTCAGAGTTTTCCCACACTTGCTGCAGAAGTCCAAATTAATTTATTTTTGCAGTAGTTTGGCTCACATCAAGCATGCTTAGCTTACAGTAAGGTCTTCTGCGTTCATAGCTGCACCTAAAGCCAATTACAAGTGCACAGAATCTTTACAAAAGGCATCCAGGTAAAAAGATTATTACTGACATAAAATACTTTAATGGTGTTGTTTTTACAACTAGATAAAAGTAGAGTTGTATTACTGATTTAACAGGATTCAGTTACACTTAATTACTTGGCTATTTTCGTGCAGTTAAGCATTATTAGTGCAAGTTACATTTTTTTTAAAATATGTGTTGTTTATAACTTATAACTGTATCACCATTAGAGACTTATAGACCCTAAATGAAAGAACAAGTTATATAACTTGGCACGCTACGTCACATCAACTAAGACCATATTTCTGGGACTCTTCCGCTTTCTCCATCAGCGGGATATCTTTTTGTTCTCCATCTTCCTAAGAGAGTCACCTCAATCTCTACTGAACAGAATAAAAAGTTAAACGGAGGCAAGAACTGTTGTGATTTCAAAGGTGACATGCTTCAATTAAAGCATTAACATATTGGAATAGCACACTGTCAAGTGCTGTCCGCGGTGCTGAACGATGCCAACAGCATACATGTGGAAAAAGTCCAAGTAAGGAGTTTAACAGTTGGTTGATTTTGTTATTTTAGATAGAACTGACCCTGGAGGGTCCCTCGTAAGCCTCAGTCACACAGGCCTAGAGACCAGTTGATGACCATCTGACAACTAGTTGCAAGAGAATGATGTGTACTAGGGCTGCAGCTATTGATTACTTTGTATTCAGTCAGGGGGTCAGCGGGTAGTCTGCTAGGTTTTCAACCATGAGGGCATGTAATGCTTCTTACTGCACATTTCACCCAACCAGCATCTTCAGCAAAGTATGTCCAGACAGACGACCAACTGTGAACAATACCCCAATTTGATTTTCAGAATCAGAATACTTTATTAGTCCCTAAGGAAATTTCCCAACATTGTCTGGAGTTCACATGCAGCTGCACTGAGCTTCAAAACAATTAGTAACGTTTTTTGCCATTTAATATATGAAATCATTTATTAATTTGAGAAAACAATTAGCCCGCGAACTCATGGATTAAAATAATTAGTTGCGCTCTTACTTTGTAAAGTCCATAAAAGAAAAAAGTAGAAACAACATCGGCACGTGCAGGATTTTTTCTGTTGCCTATCACTTAAGAATACACACTAAACTTATGCAGTGATTGATCGTCATTTCATCATGACATTCTGCACAGTGGTTGGCCTTCATCAAATCAATCTTCACCATCTGTGAAGTCGGGACCTCAGCGGGAAAGACAAGGCTGTAAAGCTGACATGAACGACAGATTGCTGGCAGCGCCCAACATCTGTCCATTCTTAGCTGGAGTTACCACCGCAGAGGGAAACACTGGCTGACTGAAAGTGTACAGGTTGTCTTTACACGGTTATTTCTGTGCAACTGATCCATCCCCAAATGGAATTGTTTAAAAGTCAAATATGTCTGCAGCATACCATTGACAGGCGTGAGCTGTTACAGCAATAATACTAGATAAACTAAGAAGAAGAGAAGAAGAGGAGGAGATATGGTTGTTGTCTGACAATGTGAATAGGAAATTAAACAGTGCTGAAGCCAGACAGCAGACCTAGATTCTTGAAAGGTGAAATGCAGCAACACACGTCAGGTACAGCGATTACCCAAACACAGAGAGGTGTTCAGAAGGTTCAGGGGCTTAAGTGACTGAGGCTGAGAAATTGCTAAATGCTAGTCAAAACAGCTGAGGAACGATGACTCATTTCATAACTATTTTTTGCATTTTTAAATCAGAAAGAGAAAGTCTGTGACACTGTCAGGAAATCACGTGTCATAGAGGGAGGAGAGGTTTTAAGTGCCAGTAAAGAAGATGCAATAAGGGAAAATTAGCTGTTTATCACAAGTTTTTCAGCCGATTTAAAAGAAGACACGGATGTCATTATTTGGCTTCAAGTCAGTCAGAAATACATCAATGAATTGTTAAACAGATTTGACGGCTCTTTTCAGGCAAACCTGGAGTGAAGTTTGGCCAGCGTTTAGTATTTCAGACGGTTTGGTAAATAAAAAAAAAGTGCCTCTAATCAAGAGGAAAGTAAGATCAGAAAGATGGATGACACTCCCAAAAACCTGGGAGAGGGAGAGATGAACGGCTCTCTTTCCTTCTTTCTGACCTGCTCCGCTCAGCTAGTGGTCTGGGAAGGGGAGGAGAAAGAGAAATGGGGGAGAGGGAGGGAAGGCGAAAACAGGGTGGAACAGAACACCCCACCCCCTGCTCCCCTCTCCCGCACAAACACATAAATGCACACAGCCCTTCAAAGCCGAGTGGTTTTAATAGACGTCCAATTACACTAAGAGATGACATCTGGGGAACTACAGCAGATAAATAAGGTGAAAGAAAAGACAAGATTCAGTCACCTCAGACAAACTCCAAATAACCAGCGAACCACTGATAGACAGATAGGAGAGAGAGGGAGAGGCAACGGAAAGAGGGAGGGGGCCAAAGGAGAGGGAGCCACACACGGGAGGAAAGAAGAGAGGCAACGCACCGCTCCAGCATTCAGACTCTGAGAGGCAAGGACAGAGGACAGACAGGGAGCTCAGCCCACTGACAGACGCACTACAAGAGAGGGGAGAAAGACGAGAGCTCGCGGGGGTCAGATACACACTCAAGTAACTTCAAACCAGCTCAGACAAAACAAGAGAAACAAAGAAAGAAAAGAAGAAAGTCTGGATTCTGTGACGCCTTCTTTTTTTCCTTTTTTTGGTGGCCTGGACACTTCATAAGAAACAGCATTTTTATTTTATTTTTTTCTTGCTTGTTTTATTTATTTATTTTATTATTATTTTTTTTTACTAAGCACTTTGCCATCTTTTTTTCCTAACCTGCTTCTCCTCCAACCAGGACTGAGGGGGGATAAATCGTCTGGGACGCGTGTGTTCGTGTGTGTGTTTGTGTGAATGAACTGATGATGTGTGTTTTTGTCTTTGGATGTGAACTTTAAAATGGGATTTTGAGTGATTTTGAGAAACCAGGAGCAGAGAGTGGCAGTGTCAGGAGGAGAGGTAGGAGGAGGAGGCGAGAGGTCCCCAAGGAGCGCGCCTAGTAGTTCTCATTGTGAGGTGATCTGAGTTATGGTTGTTGACGCATTCCTGTGACGATTGTGAGGAATAAACAGCACCGGGGGACTACAGCGGCGTCAGCCACAGCGCTGCGGGCTTCACCATTACCCCCCGCTACATCAACGTTTATATTCCTGATCAACCTACATCTGCCACAGCAAGTCGCACCATCTTCATCCCAGCTGTTCTACAGGTTTTAACACCTACAGTCCCAGTGAGGCTGGGGTTTCCCAAACAGAGGAGGTTTAGTTGGGGGGAGTTTCTCCCACTCTCATTCCCTTTCCCTGCACCAGCTCAGCATGCCCCAGCCCCTGAGCACATCCACAGCTCTCCCAGCTCCACTACCATGTGTAGATGGACAGTGACACAAGGTGCACCGGCCGCCTGGTTCTCCTCCTGCCCCTGCCGTAGACCTCCTTCACACCTCTCCCTCACCTTGCTGCTCTTGCTTCTCCTGCTCGGACCGTCCTCATCCTCCCCGCTGTCCGCTTCGTCCGAACACGGCCGCAATGCACCAGCAGGGACTTCTCCTCACTTCCTCATCTCATACCCACCACCCTCCTCATCACCCACACCGCTTCACGCATCCTCTGCAAGGTTGCCAAGGGCGACCAATGTGTCATCGTCGTCTGCGACGGTCGTTGGCCGGCACGTGCGAAGCAGCTACAAGCATCTACAAGGGGACGTGCGCTGGCGGAAACTGTTCTCCTCCCAGAAATTCTACCTTCGCATTGGCGAGGAGGGAAAGGTTAACGGCACCGGAAACAAGGACGATCCATACAGTAAGTCATCTGCCTTTAATGTGTCAGCTGATCCTTTCTGGTGCAAACAGCTTTTAACCACACACACAGCAGTTTATGAAAGTCAGAAATCAATTTCATATTCAAGATCCTGATATGAGATCTTTCTTTTTAGACTTTTTAAAGAGAGCCAAACGCAACCTTAGTATCTGTCAGTGGCACAACTGTGGCAAATGCAGCACTGCTTGTCCTCCACTTCATCTCACATGTTTATCTGTGGCCACTGATGTTTCCTTGTTTCCGTTCTGTGAGCACCCATGCACTTCCAGACAGGTAGCTGGGCAATAGAACAAGTAACAGAGCTGTGTGCCTGCAGCCTTTTCACCATGTGCAGAGGCAGGCATATTGCCTGACTACAAAGAGTTTGGGAAAGAAAAGCATGACAGTAGAAGAGCAGGAGAGAAGAAGAAAAAAAAAAGTAAACCAGGCAGATAAAAAAAGAGCGATGATCCACTGGAACCAATTAGAAATTGCCCAGAGAAAGTTCTTCCTGTTTGAGGAAATATCTAAAACACAGCTATTACCAAACCCCAGGGGAGAATGACAAGTACTCTTATTCCTTGCTGCTATTGTGCTCTTGCTATAATAGTGTTGGGCATATGCTAACTATGAGGTTGTACTGACTCAGATATAAAGTAATAACCAAACGCTTCCTGCTCCCCCTTTTTTTGTTTTCCTGGTTGTGCATTTTGCGGGCAGGGAAATATGATTTTAACCTTTATTTATCCTGAGAAGGGTCACTGAGCACACATGCTTATTTGTCAGCATCACTCAGCCTCACATTCACACAGTTTCTCTTTCACACTCACAGTTCCTCTGCTGCTGGGAACTCAGAAACTCCGCCAGTATATTAAAAGCACCTTAAGTTTCTGAAGGAAAATAGTACAAATGCAAGGATGAGTTCAAAATCCACAGTTACAGCAGGAAAAAAAACCCTGCCCCCCAAAATAAAAACAAATTATTTTTGGTTTCTAAAAAAAATGCTAAATAGCCAGATGGTATCACGCAAATCTCACCAAAGCATCAGATCTGTACTGCAGCAAATCTAAATAGTTTTAACGACTTGCAAGGCTCATCATAATCAGTTATGACTGATTCAGAACAGAAAATCAGCTGTTATCATTTTGTAGTGTGCGGCTTTATCTTCTAGTTGAACACATCTGGAAGTTCTCCAAGTCTGCCACAGTCTTTTGGCCTGTGAGCAGCACAGAATAACTGCATGGCCTAAGGACATACTGACAGTAGTTGTTGAGTGAGAACAGAACATTGCTCCCACATTTACCTGCCCACAGTCTGCCTGCCAGTTCACTGAATTAGATGGGTGATGTTCAAAACTCAAGCTAATATCTTTATTATTAGAAAACAGGCGTTCGCTGCATTACTGAATAGTTTTCTTCTAAATGTATGATGTCAAGTGTCTGTGTACTTGTTCTAAACTGGTCTTTATCACTCGCACACCTTCATACACATGTCATAGGGTTGCATGCATCTGTACTCGACGCTCTGGTGCTGTACAAGGCTCGCCTGCTGAGTACATGTGCACACACACACACAGATGCAGACACACGCTTGAGCACAGAGAGGCCAGTCTTGCACATGGCCTCCATATGGCAAAGCCCACTTTTATTAGGGCCAGTGTGAATATGTGTGCGTGTGTGTGCCACTCAGACACCAAGGCTCTGCCAGACATGGCTGAAGGAATTTCAATTAGCGTCTCTTCCTCCCTCCCCTCGCCTGCAGTCCTCTTTGACACACACACACACACATGTACACACTTTTTTTTTACTCACATGCACAGAAAGAGCTCAGCCATTAGGCTGCAACGTGTCACTAACTATAATGGCATCAGGTCATGGCATTAGAGGCACAATCCATCAATTTCAGCAGCTCTTGCCACTTGATTGTTTTAGGAAATAGGTAAGAACCTTCCAGGGAGAAAAGCGAATCTTAATATGGGAACTCGGTCGTGAAGGCTAAACCTTTCAGGCCATATTTTGTCTTGGCGGCATATTTAGAAAAAGCATTTCATCAATCTGTATCCACCTGATGGTAAGTGCAGATGTTCGACATGCTTCAGACTGAAAGTTTGGTGATTAAATAATGCGTGTGTCTGCCCAGCATCAAACTATACTCCACGTCCAGGTGCTTGTGCTCATATAGCATGACTGCGTACAGGCTCGCGAGCAGAGCAGCGTTTATGCTTATGCTAACACTCCCACTTACTGACATTTTTTATGCACTCTGAAATAAGCAAAGAACAAATTGTACCCTTCAAACTAAACCAAACAGAATATATTTCAATTCCGTTCCCCTAATGGTGATCATGGATGTGGTTTTTCACATACTAGACAGCGTATGACTGGTCCTACTCAAAACTGCTCTGGTGTGTTTGTGCACAAGTTTTGAACACACTTTTTGTTTATTTTTATACCTCAGATTATAACATTGCTCATTTACACTGGTATACTTTTGAAGCTAAACACAGACTTTTAGACAGATTACTTCTCTGATGCTGGTTTCTGGCTATTAGAAACATATGGCCTATGTGAAATAATGTCGCAAACTTTCTCTATATGCAGCATCTTATATAATACAACTGCACAGAAACAGTGCACTCAAGTTTCTCCAGAGTGTAAACTCAGGTGTGGAACTACCCGATGCGACAGTTCTTCAGGAAAGCATTAGATTGAAAAACTACCGCGGAGGTTAATTGCAGTGGTTATCGTAGTCTAATCGTCTGCTAATGTTCAGGAAGTCAGATTGCAAATGAGTGTCATTAGACAGTGTCAGAGGTGACGGAGAAGTTTTAGCTGCTGGTCCGGGGTCGCTGCTCTCCTCCGCAGCGGAACCTTTCTAATGATCTTGTCAGAGCCGAGGCCGGCACATCACTCAGGCTTTAGCGAATCGTGCGTTCTGATGTGTTTTGTTCTAAACGCCCATCTATCCATCTCACCTCATAAGGCCTTTTGAAATGAGAGGTTCTGGTCTCAGTTTGGAAATCTTTTGGGGCTGCCATGTGATTAGCATCCATCCTCACACTGACTGTAAGAAACAAGACTGTCCTTGTTTCCTTCCCTCCATTTTGTCCACAGACTGTCACATCTTGTTTACAAACAAACGAATAACACAGTGTAATAAATGGACGTGCGCTTGCAGTTGGACTGCAGACTTGCGCTTGTGAGTAGCTCAGTTACTACTAAACGGTGCCAAGGTGACAGCAGTTGGAGGTTTGATTCTCATTGTAAAAGCTGCCACACACACACTTCAAACATTTATCATGCATTAATCACTGACCTGTCATGGGAGAATCAAGCAAACCACAATTTTAGACTCTTAATTCTCTGGACATCATTCTGATTTAGACCAGGATTTCCCTGTCCTGGATAATTACACGGGTCTGCCCCCTCTTGTTTGACCTCTACCTATTGACCTGAGTCAGGAAGCACTGCTAATGGAAAGGTCAGCACTACAAGTATTGTATCACTTTTGGTTGTACTCTGCAAATGCCAGATTTTTTGCAACTCAAAGAGCCAAATTTTATATTAACAAGTCTGCAAGAGACAGAATTGTATTTGGAATGATGCATTTGTATCCAAATATTATTTTTGTGTATGTTGTGGAGTCGGTGCCAAAGCTAAAATCTTCTTTCAGCCAAAATAACTTTGTTTAGCCGTTGGGATCCAGAGTCCTCTTCAACTTTTAGAATTATTTTAGGGTAATTTTAAGAAGAAATTACAGGAAAATGTTAAAATATATTTTACTACACTTTAGCAAAACTAGACTACTGAAACTCCATCAAAGCGCTGTAGGCTGCACTGTGTATTGTAAAGGAAAAAAAATGCAATTAGAAATGCAACATTGCAGATTGTTGCTGTGGAATAAATGTGCACATATTTAAAACCACATGCACTTCTTCATCTCCGTACTTTGCATCCATAAAGCTTGAATGACTCAGCAAGGTGAGAGCCAAAAACAAAAGTAACAAGTCCTGACATCAGTCCCCGTCTTCTGCTCTTCTACTTTTGGTCGCCTCTATGTTGCTGCCTTCGATGGGATGCTCGATGAGCGTATTTAGGGTTCTCATGGGAAAAGGTAACAGTGTGGCCCATAAAAGAGAGTTATGAGGAGGTACTGGAAGTACCAGAGGTTAGTGTCAGCATTGGTTTTCATTTAAAGTTACTCTGCACGGACTCTTCTCCCTAGCGGCTGTAAATAAAACGGGCACGCAAACATCACTGAAGGAGCTCGTTCAGGAAAAACTAAACGGGTGCTCTTAAGAGCCAACATCAACAATTACATTCGGCTGTACTCTGAAAACATACAATAAACACACCTTCCTCTTTCTGACCTTTAATTCAGCTACAACTTTCATGTTGTTTACATGCAGGATGCCATTAAGGGTGCCCCTGATTGGCTATACACAAAAATAATGGAAAAACCATTCGTGGTAATCAGTGAAATTAGTTAGAGTCTTCCTGTGGGTGTGTAACTGCGATAAATTATTTTAGTTTCATACTGCACATCTTCCCTGTGATGTTGTTGCAGCGGGAGTCTGGATCAAATCATGTCACTTTTGAATTATGACTCATTTTACTCTAATCTGCGGAGCAAGCGAGGCCATAAAATAAACGTTTTGGGATCTCTTACAAGGGCGAGACATTTCCAAGGCCCCCTGATAATCTTCATTAAGCATATCCTTACTACCATTCATACTCTCAGATGCAATTAGAGCTGTTTGTATTCTAAAACCTTTCACCTTAAAGGCTTCAGACCTGTTTCATAGTAACTGAAAGAAGTATTTCAATCTGCGCGCTCAGTGCTTGCTTTGCGGCCTGGCATCATGTGCCAGCACCTGGAGACACATGACGCATTTTGGTTCTCTGTTGCTGTCATCAAAAAAAATCAAGCTGAATGTAACCATCTGCATATTTTATCAATTTAGCTCATTTAGCCTTTTATCGTCACTTGATGATGGAAACTCGCTCTAATACTTCTTTAAGCTTGCCAGCTAGCTCGCTAATAATCCAAGCCACACCACAGCAACAGCAAAGGGTTCCTTTCAGAGCAGTTTTATGTGACACAGTCATATCAGAGTTTGTGTTTGCTCAGAGACAATGTGGGTAACAGTGATGTCTTTAATAGGATACATGTCCCAAATCAGCACATTTTTTATAGCTTATAGTAAAATATTTAGACTCCTTGGTGCAGAATACGCCCCCCGCCCCGGGAGCTCCAGGTCCCTCTTTTGAGACCCACTGATTTAGAGAATTTAGAGAATTTAAAACCTCTTAAAATTTAAGAGTTGAATGTTTGAGTCTTTCGTGCAAACTCTTCAGGGGTCTCTCATACACAGGGATAAGCCTACAAGTGTCCTTTAACGCATTCACTGATGTTTGGATGCCTCAGGAATAGAAACGCATGCATACTGACAGTAACACCTCCACTTTTATTATAATTTTCTCGTTAAGATGGCCCTTTTACTTCAGTGCTGTCTTTGTTTAACTTTTTTTTTTTTTTTTTTGCAAAAAGTCGCTGAGGACAATGACAGGATCTGTCTTCCATCACTATTTACACACTTCCTGTCATCACCACTTGATATCTTCCCATAAATTTGCTCCCCTGTCGATTAATGTGTCAGCTACAACAAGATGGAAGAGCCAGATTTCCGAAGGCAGACTGAGGCAGTCCCGCCACAAACCCAGTTGGGCACCACCTTAAACAAAAGTCTTTCAGCAACAAATTATGTTTTTGTAAGATCTTCCGCTCCTTTGGAGCACTCCAGCTCAGTGAAGAGAGGGCCAAACATCGAGAGTCCATTACTATCCGCAAAACCTTTTTCATTGTGTATATTTTGTGAACGATTGCTGAAGAATACTCTGACATATACTTGAGACTGGGAGAGAGAAAAGCAGGAGGAGATTCTCTGATAACCTTTCATACTTCTGTACTTCTATAAAAAGCTTCGGGGTGAATTATTTATTTTCATGCATTTGACAAAAGGTTTACAAAAACGCTGAACTAATGATAGTCTGCGATGCAGGCGGACTTATTTAATGATTAGGTAGAAGTTTTGGAAGTATCCATGGGTCATTAAGTTTTACCAGCATGCAGAGTTTCATATTATTAACATGGAAGAACTGACAGCATCTGAGAAGTCATCTCAGTGATGCTGTAGCAGCAAACAGTTTATTGTTGTTTAAATAACAAATCACAACAATGGAAAAGTTGCTAATGCCATTTATGGAGAAAAGTAAGAGCAACAAACTCATGCTGAGAGCACAACATCATAAAATTGTACAAATGCCCAAAAACTGCAGGAAAATTATTATTTCTTTTTATAAGATAACCCAGAATCAATTCAGTCACAAACAGTCATATTAGTAAAAACAGTGGTTGGAGACCGTGGCATGAACACAATTATTCGGGGTCTTCAAAGCACCTTTGGAACATAAGTCCGTCTGAATCAGCCTGCCATCAGTTTGCAATTATATCAATTAAGTCAAGTTGACAATTCTACTATGCCATGTGTGGTACTGTTGAACTGTTATGAAATCAAAATCAAAAATTGCTGCCAATCTGTTACTGTTTGTTTCCAATCTGCTGTCGTCTCCATACACAGAAATTCAGATTAACTTCTTTCATTCAGAGTCCAGTTAGAACCTCATGTATCTGAAACATAAATTCTGAAATCCCGCCACAAATAGTGACGTATGCAGTTGCTGCAGGACAAGGATTTAACTGTAAAATGACACAGGTGCTCAGCAATCTTGTATTTATATAGGAATATAACCAGAATACAACCAGATGCCAACCAGTTGACTCGAGTCCCCTCCTGCACAAAGACACGTAACAGAGGAGTTGTGTTCATTGTTGCAGAATGACTCAAACTTGTTGCGACGTGGCAATTACTTGCAACCCTGCCAAACTGTTAGACATGTGAGTCATCAATTGACAAAAAAAAAATGAGTTAATTAGTGCCAGGTTTTGGGTTAGATGAGGATTTGGGGCTTTTGTTTGTCATGCAGTATCTCCTTGAACATCATCGGGTTTTAGATTTGAAGATGTGAAGCAAATTTTGTTTCCTTTCCTCTGAAAACTTCTTTGAGAAATTGTAAAATGCCACAACTGCCTTATAGTGTATTTTTTACAAGACTCTTTCTACCTGCAGCGCTGCTGTAAAATGTCCAGATGAAGCCGAATGCACAAAGTGTCATTTTGGTGCCTGTGAACAGGCTGAATTCATGGCCAGTAAAGCAGTGGGAGATGGAGAATAGCATCTGTGACAGATAACATCCAGGGCTGCTGCCATATAGACACCACGTGCTTTAGGAGAAGCCCCCAACCAAACACACATGCACGCACACCTCACCCCTAACCCTGCTGCACACACACTGCATAAAATTGAGCCTCTTAATGGAGTCATCAAAGGTAGTGCTGTGAGTTGAGACCAGAGAGGCATCTGGACAGTCTGGCTGTTTGAACTGAGCCGTCAGGAATGCCGGCTCATTACTCTGTGTGTGTTAAGTGTGTGCGTGTTGAATGCGTACAAAATTAATACATGTGCAAACAAACACAACACAGAGCAAAGCAGAGAGAGGATGTGACAAGCTGAATGATATTGTGGGTAATACTTGTGGTGTAATATAAGAAGATCTCTAAAAGCTAAGAGTCCCTCAGCAACAACTCTAGCCACAACAGTTGGGCAACACCGCACTGACAGCTGAACTGTAAATGAAAAATGTGTGAAATGCAGACGACCATCACAGCACTCTGCCTGAAAACACGACTCCTGCTGTGTCAGGCTTGTGAATGGTTTTTGACAGAAGCTGGCAGCACGCGCGCTCTATCATGTTACAAAGTAAACCACGTTTAAGGAATCACAATTTCTCAGGTGTTTCTCCACTCAATCAAATCCCAGTTAACACCACTGCAAATTCCTCCTGGCTGCTCTTAAGCGTGAGTGATTGCAAGTGATTGCAAATTTCATGTTATCTCTCACCTAGACTGTTGGCTTTCTAATTTTTTTTCTCCCACGCGATCACCCCAAGGCCAATGACATCAGATGAAGGTTTAACAGCGTGCAGTTTTGCTCATTTCTGTATTTTGATGTGAGTGCATCAGTCAGGAAAGGACATAAAACCATTGCCCGGGCAAGAGTAAGCTGATATGGTGAGTGCGGGCTAAAAAGAAAATGAAATGAACTGAGAAAAAACACATTAAATGTAATTCACAAAGGCCAAACACAATTTATTTAATATGATTTTTACACAGCAAATCAAATATGTGCAGAACACAATATGAAAAGAAATCAATTTACAAAAAAAACTTGTATTTGTAGAAAAATTCTGGCCATATTGGAAATCAGAAACAGCCCTCTGTTCCCTCTTTCATGTAATCCATCAGCTAGGCGTGCTTTGATGTGGCCACTTAGCACAAGAAGATACTGCTGTCAGCCACATCAGTCTAAACAAATACCTCAGTGCTCCCCAAAATACACAGCATGCAGCAGTTTCTGTTCAAGCCCAACATCTCCACAAGCTCTCACCAAGCAATCTGCACAACCGAGAGATGTTTGTTCTCTTTTGGACTTCATAAAGAAACGGAAATAGTCCGCTCAAACTCCGAGAAATAAATAACGCTAACAAAATTGTTTAATCCTGATAAAACTGTGGCCTCAAAGGCCGAGACAAATTAAAAAGACATTTTCTCTATTTATGTGACCAGATAGAGCAATTCGTATCTGATTTGGTGGTCCATTTCCCCCCTTGTTGAATTCTTCTATTCCTTTGCATGCGTTCCCACTGGATTTTCTTTGCTTTGGAGTCTTTGGTGGTTGCCTGGATATAAACTCTCATGTCACTGTGAATATGAAATGTCGTCAGTCACTATGCTGCTTGTTTCAAAGAGAAAAATGATCTTACTGTTTAGACCTCAACGCATGAAAGGTTCCTATTAAAATTTTTTTAAGAGAAATACATAATAGGGTCCTTTTTGTCTTCATGAGAATTTTGTTTCTTGGATGTCACATTTATCTCAAAAAGGGTGAGAGAAATCAGTCACTGCTGAAATAAAAATAGTGAAGTCAGAGGTTCATAGCAGAGCACTGGACGCAGAATAAAAGAACAAAAACCGTTTTCACTCTGCTCGCGGAGTGGAGTTCACGACACAAACTGCTCCGCAAGTGATGATATTTCACAACGAGGAGCAAGACCTCTCCGAGCTGTAGACACGCAGTAGACCCGCTCACAGCTGGTCACCGTGTCGAGGTCACAATGTGAACAACTGCAGTATAATCTTCAAAAAGCCCCTGGATAAACAGTGGAAACATTTTCACAACCTCCTCTAACCTTTGGGATCAGCTGGAGTCTAACTGACCACGTTTCCAGAAAGGGGCCTAACAGGGGTCGGTGTGAGGTCTGCGAATGTGCGCGCTCCTGTGTGAGAGTGTGTCTTTTTAATATTTGTGTGACTGTGCTGATTTGCATGAGCTAGAATGATCATAGAAGAGTGTACATCCCAGGCTGATGCTTAATCTTTACATTAGAGTACATTTATTTTCACATCTGTTGAACAAATTACAATGAAATTTGTAGCAGTCCTGGTGGTTCCTGCATAATTAACACACATGACTATGATATAATTCAGTACAATTATAAAATAAAACAGCTGAGTTTTATTGCACTTGGTTACACTGCTCACTGGAATGTTGACTTTGTAATGCAAGAGTGAGTCCTGTTGTGCTGCTTAGTCAGTAAGTAAGTATTAACATATAAGTACTAAGTATTTAGCAGAGTTCAGGTTTCATAGGTCTCTCTGCAAAGAAGTTGTTTTTAAATTGGTTGATTTCAAAAGTATTTTGCCTTAAAAAGTAAACACCGTCATACATCCAGTGACTTTATCCTGTGACGTCAGTACGTTATTACAGTTTTCGCTTAACTGGCAAACAGACAAGCTCGGTGTGACTGCTGACCTGTATGTGAAATAATGCAAAAGCTAAATTAAGCTTTGAATTAATTCTTTGCTCGTTCCTGTTCTAATTATGTCATAGCACCTTTATCATCAGTCGGTTGGTGGCTGATTTATAGCCGGTCCACTAGGGTTTTTCTTTTGCTTTGTAAATCCGGTTGAAATTGGTGCCAAATTTAAATACAAATCTGGTTGAGAAATTCTCTTGCCTGTAAGTCAGAGAGACTGCGTAGATCATTGTAACAACAAGTATAACAATCGATTACACCAAAAATCTCAGTCAGTTACGATCCAAACCGCTACTATGAATAGCAATCATTAAGTCTTAAAATGCACGAAACCTGCTCTCGTGAGCTCAGATTTGGCTTTAAAAAAAATAAAAATCTGATAATTAAATATCGTTAAGGTCATTATGGAGTCGTTAATGAACAGTTTCTTCCTTGTTAGATGGCTGGGCTGTGTTTATTTGAACTTCCAGCTCTGTCAGTTACAGCTTGACAAGCAGAGACCATTTTGGCTCGCTCTTATGAAAGTTGAAATGTTGCCCTGTTACACACACGTGTTTGCCTTTGGTAGTTCTTTAAATAATGTTGATAGCAGCAAATGACCATGCCTTTTAAATTAAGTAAACTTTGTGCTTTTTTTCCCTTCTTTTTTTGCTTTCAGTGCCAGATCATAAAACTCCCCCTTTGCACTTAAAACATAATTCATAAAGATGTTGGGCTGAAATCCAAGGGACACAGGGAGGGAAACAGCAGAGAGGGGGGGAAAAGCAGAAAAAAATAAAAATTACACATTAACAAGACACCAAAAAAGACAAGGTGTTGAGTGAGAGAGTAAAATAATAAAATGCAGCTTTAAGGGCAGCAGGTTAACGTTAGCCTGACACAAGCTCAGGTCCTGTTTTTCTCCATCTCCCTGCATTACTGCCAACTGTTGTTGCTGCAATTTAAGCCTTTTGTTGCAGCCAGGCTTTTTCACTCACAGGCAGGCGGGCTACTTCTGGTAACTGGCGCAGGGGCCATAAAAGAGCCCTGTGCTTTTGGTTTAGACAAACCACATCAAATGGAAGGAGGAAGGTTTGAACAGGTGGACCAGCCTGTAGCGCAGCACAGACAGATCCCTTTTTTTTTAATGGATCACAGCTCAGAAATGTCAGCTGGAACATTTTGAACCTGATAGATCAGCGCTGTGTTGCAGCACATGCCTGTGTGAGTAATGGACTTCACACAGCAAGCCTGCATGACGCACCGTGGAGCTGCGAAACTCTTCTCAAAGTTCTTGAAATCGACCACATGAGGGATAAATGCATCAGCCACAACATTTAACACGAGGCCACAAGTCATTAAAAAAATCACAAACATTCTCCAAATCCTTGTCCAGTGACAACAAAGACAAACTAGGCGACGCAGCGTAGTCAGTGAAAGACATATTCTTTATATAGATTTTGTATCATTCTGAGCTGGAGGCTCACATATCCCCTTAATCTCCTCAGGCCTGACCTTCATAAAACTCAAAAGCCTGCAGGAAGTTGCAAATCTCCGTCTGAGTACAAGAGAAGAGGGTTAAGGGCAGTGGAGGGTCGTCTGGTAAAAAGGCAGCTACTGTTCGAGGCAGTTGAGATACACTGAATATTTTTTAAGTGTCTCACAACCAGATTTTGGGGACACGTGAAAATTTGCATTTAAATTTTTTGTTCATTTACCACTAAAGATCAGGTGAATATCCAAGTCTCTTTTCTGTCTAAAGCATTCCTGCAACCAGCCTCCACTTCCTACTACCCCCCTCAGCTAATCACCTCATCTCCTGATTACTTTATGGCCCGCTGTAACTGGCTTTAGGATGAGAGAAGGAAGGGCTGGTAACCACAGCTTAAATCAGTAATTGGTTCAGGCTTGAAAACTGATACAAACGCGTTGACCTCTTGCCAGTCTGGCAGGCAGAAAGCCTTGCTCCGTCCAGCCTGCCTGTGCTCCTCTGGTCAGAAAAACAAACATAGAGCGCAGAAATGTTTTTTCCTGGCTAACACCTTGGTCCCAGAGCATACAGCCCACAAGCTAACCAGGGGTAAGAGGCCGGGCTGACTGTCACACAGTGAAGGAAAAAGAAAGGGAGGGGGACAAGACTGGGGTTCACTTGTGGGAAAATATGAAATAAAAAAAAAACAGTGCAGGAGACCCTGAAATTAACAAAAATATAGATATGTTATAGCAGCATTAAGAGGCGTGCAGATAAAAATGCATCTCCCCACACTTTAAAGTGATAGTAATCGTGTCAAACACCTATTTTTCTGCTTTTTGATGCAGTCTCTCCATTACAACATTAACACTTGCATGAAGAGTGACGGGAAACTTTGAGCTATATTCCAAAGTAATTACTTTATCATTAAAGTCATTTAAGTTGTCAGACATACATATGCATGTAAATGTAATGTAATGAAAAACTTTTACTTTTAGAGACAGACAGAATAAAAAGTAAATAAATCATCAAAGGAAACTGGAACCTGTTCAGGGTCCTGTTCCAGACTATAAATAGAAAAATATGTGGTTGTAAGAATGTAACTCTATCTGAGTAAATGACCCACACAAAAGTTGACTCCCTATTTGTCTCCCTGTCCCTGCTCCACCAGGTGTTTTGGAGATCAAATCAGTGGATGTGGGTGTGGTGGCCATCAAGGGCCTCAAAAGTAACCACTACCTGGCAATCAAGAAGAATGGCGTTCTGTATGGAGCGGTAAGTTTTAACGCTGTTTAACTCTCTGACCTGTCATTTTTATTTAATATGCATTATTCTCTAAGTCTAAGAGGATAGCTTTATTCTCAGTCCAAAAACATCCCTATTTATCTTATACTAGGCCTTGGTGATTGATTGTTCCTAACAAACAGAGGGTTTAAACAGCAGGTGGGTGGAGATGGGTGAGAAGACCCTTTTAATATACCCTCTGAAACTGAGTATTGTACAAAGAGTCCTATGCAGCTCTGTAGTCCAGTGGGTGCCTCTCTTTTCAGAGAAGCTCCACATTCTTCTTTGAATAATGAAGCTAATATCTTGGTTTGGATTAAATTCTTAACCACAGTTTCTCAAGAACTCAATCACTTTAACCTATTTAAGCTTGAGAGCTTAAATAATAAACTTGTTGAACAGATTACTTGCACAAACATCAAATTTATTAATTGAAATTTTTGGTCACCCTTAGTCTATGACAGAAAATAAGGTCCACTTTAAGAGATTTGCAGCTTGTTAGTTCAAAATCTTCTCCACTCTTTGCAAACGCACTTCTGCACTTTTGCGATTGCTAAATTTGACTGATGATGATAGTGAAAAAAAAAATTGGTAAAAGGACGTTTTCCCTCTAAAGTGGTGGTTCTGTGGCTTTGAAGTTTCTTGAATTCTTTATAAAACAATGGACAAGGCTGTACGACTCACTGTTCCAGAAATAGGAACCACAGTTACTCTCCTCTGCCTACCTCTCCTCTCCACTCCATTCAGAAACAGGAAACACAATCCTTCAGTTTCTCTGTTCTGCTTCAGTCTCTCTGGGTAGAGCAGCCCTCGTTTTATCTGTCCTCTCTCACTCACCCTTCTTTCCTTCATTCGATTCTGCCTCCCCCACCCCCCTCTTTTCCCTACTTTGAAAGACCTGATTTTCAGCATGTCTCTGAGGAGCCACACAACAGATGAAATGACACACGGTAGAAAAGACAGAAAATAAAAAGAGGCATTTTGTTGCATGGCCTCCAACTGAATTCCCATGACGTCTTCTCCACAGCACAACACAAGCCCTAGTAGCGGAGCGGCGAAGGGCCGGCATTCGATTACACTTGATGGTTTTACACAGTGACTTCTTTATCTGGTGCTAATCAATTGAATTCATTGTTTCATTGTATTGGCAGATTAAAGCACATAGGTGACACCGCAGGTTATGATCACCTTTAACTTTTACTACTTTTACGTTCATTTCTGTCCTTACTATAACGATTCTTTTGCCTATTAACACCATTATTTTGAGACTCAATCGATCCTTAACTATAGCTGCTACTTGCCTAACTCTAACCTTAGCCTTTGAACATGTCTTCATCTTAAAGCTTACCGATTTACTACTTACGTTTTTTAACCATTTGACCATGAACAGGCTTATATTCCTACATCATGCACTCACGCGATATTTAATTGTACCTTGTACCAGCGTAATTTAAAAAGCTGCATAGCGTTCGTAAAATATTTTCATTTTGCTCTGGGAACACTCAGCTTTACTTCTGGAACCAATTTGAACAGCTGTGGTGGAGAGAGAGAGAGCGCGTGAAGGAGAGATATTGGCTATTAGAGTGTGTTTGTGTGTGTGTGTGTAGCAAGTACATTTTTGCTTGCGAATATCAATTGCATCCATTTAACTGGCTGTTTAAGCGCTGTTAGCTTTAAGCACAAGGGCAGCTTCCAGTAAACTGACAAATGCAGCTCTCTCAGATCATTTTCTCTTCATTTACCAGTGGGTGGCCATTGCGGTAATGTAAGCCACAAACTTTGTGTCACAATGCTCTTTGCTCGGCACTAAGCCCGAACCATCGAGAAGTCACAATAACTTCTCTGCCCTCATCCCACCACCACACAGCCATCCAAACTACTGACACACAAACAACACTGACAACTATTCAAGTTTTACGTCTGACTTTTTAAAATTACGCTGGGGATTGTTCTTAAGCAATGGCTGACCATTTGTTATTGGATGTTGTCACAAGAACTATCTCCAGGTAACAAAAAAACAGTTACTATTTTTGAGTAAAAACTAACCATGACTGAGAACTTACACATGTGGTACAGTGGGAAGTTTCAAGTCACTGGCTACCTGCTAGAGGTGGTTTTCATCAATGGAGAAAATCTTAAAAAGGCAACCTGTACTAATTTACTTTAAATATAAATTATTATCTTTTTCTTCAGCTCTTTTAAACTCTTTGCTTCTCCTCCACAGAGAGAGTACGGCCCAGACTGCCGTCTAATTGAACGCATCGAGGAAAACAAGTATAACACCTACGCTTCAGCTCAGTGGCTCAACAAGGACAAGCGCATGTTTGTTGCACTGAACCCCAAGGGAAAGCCAATGAAAGGAAGGAAGACACGAAGGAAAAACCCAGCCACTCACTTCCTGCCTATTTTGTCAGAACAGCGATGACTGGACAAATCAGCAAAGGGAGAGCTCTGCAGATTAAAGGCTATTGGACGTTTTTTGGAGTTGAAGTGATGGCTTCATTGGACAGATTCAAGTCTGAACAGTATGATGCACTGAGGAGGAAAAGAAAGGAAACAAACAGACATTTTATCACAGTTGGATAAAGACATTTCTATTTTTAAAGAAAGAAATAAGATATATCGCTATACAATGTACATATTATTTTCTGTTTTAAGTTATAAAGTACACTGGCACGGTAAAATTATGAAAAGAAATGACTTCTGTGCCAAAATGTGAAACGGTAACTCACATTTTTAGATTTGTGTACGTGTGAAGTCAGTGACTGGGGAAGAAATGGCAAAAGAGAAAACATGGAGGAAAACAGGGGAAGGCAGAGGAAGTATTAGCAGAAAGCTGACTGATAGAAGAAGAAGAAAAGATGAGATGGGTGGAGGAAAATGAAAAAAGGTTGTGTTGTGTTTAGTCAAGTACCAACACAGCAGCAAGTCTAAAACTATCATGTTTCTTCTTTGAATTTATTTATTTTGTGTAATATTTAACAAAAAAACCCTACAAAAATACAAAAAAGAAAGTCTTTTTTTTTTTTTTACCATGTATGCTTCTCTTTGAATACTATACATTTAAACCTGAATAAATACAAAGAATATATTTGTCTTTAACCTGTCTGACTGACTTTGGTTATTTTTATTTTCAGCGTGTGATTATTGTTTGTTCTTTTGCAAAATACACAACAAAACATAAAAATAAATGCAAACGTAAAGGATATGATTGAATTTTGACTGATGCAGCCCATTGCTGTAACATATATATTAGCTCATTATTACTAACCATGAAAGCTACAATATCATTTGGTCTGTTCATGTTGTTAGCAAGCCTATATAATTAATCACTTTGAGTGTTTAAGTTTAAGTGGCACTGTTTGAATAGTAAATAATAAGTTTTTAGGTCTGCAAAGCTCAGGTTCAGCTCTAATATAACACAATAAATAACACATAAATGTCTTTAGTTGGATTTTTGCCAGGCAACATGACGGAGTCATAAATCATAATCAAGTTTTGTTTCTATAAATTGTTATTGCTGTAAAAACACATGGTACAATGCTTTTATAAGATATTCTAGGCACATAAACATTACAATTAGGTCATTTTAGTGAGTTAATAAGTGGCTGATAGGCAACAGGATGACGTCACAATACAGTTTGTGATACAGATAAGAACGTAAAATTGAAGTTGTGGGAATATAAATTCAATTGTATAGTTATCAAAATGATACAATGTTCTAGGTGTATAAAGGGTACAAGTAGGTGATTTTAGCCCATTGGTGGGAGGTTTCTTAGACATGATAATGGCTGATACAATTAAGACACTTCTGGGGCCTAATATGTTTTCTGAACCCATGATTGTGTTTGCAGACAGAGACTTTTATGTACTTTTGCAAGACTGAAACAAATTTTATAGATGAAAGTCAGTGAGTTCAAATAAATTATGCATTTTATAAACCAGTGCACGCCCATGCTAGAGTATTATTTGGCCTGCCCATGCTATTGGATAACTGATATACTTCATAACACTGAGAAAATTCCAAAAACTAGATTGGGTAGCTGTTGTTTGCATATTTCTATACAGCAAAATCAAATTACTTCTATATATAATTAAGGGATTATTAAACCATTCACTGTCCACTCTCATTAATAAAAAATAATTGGTATGCTTGATATTGTTCTATTAATTTTATACCCATATAACACAAGAAGATGTAATAACTTTTTAATTATATTATGTTTCCATACGTGCCTTATGGGCTACCTGCATATTTTAAAAACATGTACCTAAAAAAATGTTTATATAATGATATGCTAGGGAAAAGGGTGATTTTGTAGGCTGAATTAATTAACTACAAATCCCACTTTCATTTCCACAGCTATTTATCAGACAGTAAGCTTCTCATATACTAGCTACTATATAATTGGATTTTAATCAGTCAGTCACATGGTGGTGTCATATCACAGATATCTTAATATTCAACAGTTTTTATATAAATTAGATATTATTGTGTAATTTAAATAGATGCTATAATGTTTTCTGAGGTGCATAAATCCTAAAATCTTGGGATTTTCAGCTGTTGCAAGGTGATTACCAGGCAACATAATGGCTTTCAGGTGTTCAGTACCTACGTTATTTTGCGAAAGTCTTTATTCACACATGTGAACATTGCATCATTTCAACTATTCTTTCCAATCAACGTTCTCACTCCCAAAGCGTAACATTTTACGCTAGGCGACAAATCGTCAACATATTACGTTTTCGGCTACCCACCACGTTCCTAAATGACGACCTCGGAAAAAAGAGGAAATATGAGAACCGTCTGGACTGAATCTACACATGTTCGCTCTTTTTCTTCAAATTGCTTAGAAACACGCTATTTAACATCATTATAGTCCTGGTTAAGATCAGGAATAAGGTTAGGTTTAGGGCTGGAATACAGGGCTGGAATGTCTATTACCGCAGGAGCGTCATTGCACTGGATTCCAGCCATAACCCGCTGCGTACCATAAGAACGCCGAAGGTCTCCTTTCGCGTTCCTCAGGAACGCCGCGGGACGTGACAAAACGTCGACATGTTACGCCTCGGGAGTGAGAACGGGCTGTTCCAAAAGGTTCAGGAGTGCATTTATGGGATCTTTTGATTCTTCCAAAAGCTATTTTGGACGAGAACGCCTGGCTCGTAGTCTCTGCTCTAATTCATCCCAAAGTAGTTCTATCAGGTTGAGCTCAGGACTCTGTGCAGGCCAGTCAAGTCCTTCCACACCAAACTTGCCCATGCATGTTTTTATGTCCAAAATATCTTGATATGTAAAAGCATTAAGAATTCATTTTACTGGATCTAAGGAGGCGAGTCCAACTCCTGAAAACCAACCCCCCACCATAATCCCCCCTCCACCAAACTTGACACTTGGCACAATGCAGTCAGACAAGTACTGTTTTGCTGGCAATGGCCAAACGCAGACTCCTCCATCAGATTGCCTGACAGAGAAAAGTGATTTGTCACACCAGAGAACACATCTCCACCACGCTAGACTCCAGTGGAGGTGTGCTTTACACCACTACATCCAATGCTTTCCATTACGATTAGTGATGTTAGGCTTGGATGCAGCACCTCTGCCATGATAACCCATTCCATGAAGCTCTCTATGCACTGTTCTTAAGATAATCTGAAGGCCACATGAAGTTTGGAGGTCTTTAGAGATTGACTCTGCAGAAATGTGTGACCTCTGCATGCTATGTGCTGACCCTGCTTTGTGACTGAGTTGCTGTTGTTCCCAACTGCTTACTCTTTGTTATAACACCACTTACAGTTGACTGTGGAATATTTAGTAGTGAGGAAACTTTATGACAGGACTTGTTGCACAGGTGTCACACTGGAATTCACCGAGCTCCTTAGAGCGGCCCAGTCTTTCACAAATGTCTGTAGAAGCAGTCAGCATGCCCAGGTGCTTTATTTTATACACCTGTTCTGTGGAAGTGATTGGTACACCTGAATTCAATCATTTGGATGGGTGATTGAGTACTTTTGGCAATAAAGTGTTTATGCCAGGGTTGGTTTCTGAGCTTCCTGTGTGAGTGTAGGAGGAGTTTCTGGGCAGAGAGTTTTGGTGTATCATAGTAAGATAAACATGGTGCTCTGTGGACTTTACATGGCTGGAGCTTTCAGTGATTAAACAGTTTGATGTCGAAAGCTTCACAGCTGACGAATCCATCATGAGATGCTTTTTGAAGTCAATATTTCAGAGATCAAGAAGCGCAGCATTTCATGACTAAGTGAGACAATACTTGACTGGAGTCTGCCAAAATAATGAGGGTTTGTAACAAACAAGAGTAAGCCACTGGAGGGCTTTTAAATCCAAGGCGTGAATCGGGAATCTGTAAGAGATTAGGATTTTGAAGTGAAGCCCAGGAGACAACCTGCCTGATTGGCTCAGGGGTTTTCGTTTCTCACTGCAAAATCTTCTGCCTTACAAGTTCATATGGCAAACATGGCTTCCTGGAGGATAAACACTGTCTTTTATGTAATAACAACAAAGACAAAACAGGCTTTAGAAATGGACGACACACTTGGGCGGCTGAGCAGGGGCGTGTGTGTGCATCAGTGTGGTCTAGCAGCTGGGAAAAGCCTCCTCTTGACCTTACGTGTCTGAAACCTGTTACTGTATCCCTCGAGACAGAAAGACACATGTAGCGGGGCATATGGTATAACGTAAATATCACTCCATTGTTTATCACCTGATTCTAATTAACTATGATCTCATGTTTTCTTTATGCTTCTTTTGCTTTCCCTCACTTTTTCTTTAACTTGTTCTCTCGTGTTGTTGCTGTCTGGGTCCTGCGATTTTCCCTCAAATTCATCTTTTTATTTTTTGGAAAGTTTTTTAAACGTAAGTCATGCCTCGGTAAGGCTGAGGTGCAGGATCAAACATAGAACAAACACACACACATGCACACATGCAGTCTCCTTGTCCCCGGGCCTGCAGCAGTTCTAATTTGTACATTGCATCCATCACTTTCAGCCCTCTGCCATCTGTTTTTGTGTGTGTGTGTAAGTTAATTTGTGAGTATGAAGGAATCCACCGGAGTCCGTCCATCCCACTGTGTTTATCACTAAAAAGGTCCCCGATCCTCTTATTGTGCTCAGGAATCCCTCGCCGTCTCACACTCATGTCAAAAAATGAGTAAGTATGATACATCAGTGGGAGATTCAGATTTCCTTTCATCCTCCCAGGGCATCTAGTCTTTTGTTTATATGATTACTTGGGTGTTCTCTAAACGACATATCAAGTACAATTACTTTGAAATGTGTTCAAGACACCGATACCCCTCCTCTTTTCCCCCTTTCGCCCTCCCTCATAAAGTTCAAGGGCTGGCATTCCCAGGCCAAGATGTCTTTATTATTTGGTGGGACAGCTTCAGAGATGTAAAACATCTCATTTAAGTCCATATTTGAACAAGGAAACCTGGACTGGAACTTGGATATCTGACACAAATTTGTACACTTCTTCATTCAGAGAACCTGGAATCGAGTCCGCATATATAACATGTGTAGACCTCTTGGAAGAGAGCTTGATGTATTTTTATTGCAACTCTAACATGACTTAATGCGCTCTTGCCTTTGCCCGTAATGCATAACGAGGCTAGACTTTAAAAGCGAGGCATTTATTCAAGACAGATGTTTCACACTGATTATAAACCTCAGTGATATCTCAGTTACTGTGTTCAGCGGCACCAAGCCACGTATCGTTTCTCCTATTTCTGCAGTGCGCCTGACATGTTTCTAAAAGCTGTTTGCAGTGTCATTTTTTCAGTGTTGTACTTGGGTATGTTTGGTTAGAGCTTGGTTTGTTGAGGCATGTGGCGAGGCTCAGTATGCGGTTTCTGTTTTGACTACATCGGGATCTATCGGACCTGTGTCGAACCTCAAATGAAACGTACACCATCGGCTTCACACGTTCACAGCTCCTCTGTTTGCTCAGAGAGTCTTGTGGCTGTGCTACCTGACCGCAGCAGCAGCTGTGAATATTTTACATCCTGGTGAGACCGAGAGAGAAAGAGGGAGGAAGAGAGGGGTTGCAAGCTCGGAATCGGAGAAAGACGTGGGTTTGGAGCAGAGGTGAATAACTGAAAGAACCTCAGTCCTGGGGGCATTTACAGCAGCCCAGTTGTGGGGAGGAGGGGAGATGTTTGCTGAGAGGGCAGCAGTTTGAACGGGATGCCAAAGGGTGAGAGGAGAGGGGGTGAGTGGGTGAGAGGAAGGAGCTGCAAAAAAATTTGGAACTGTAGGGCAGTAGTGGGGGGTGACTTGAAGGGGTATTTGCAGGCACGAATAGGACCAAGAGGGGGGCAAAGGGGCAATCATTGGAAGCAGTCCAAGGGAGTTCCTAGAACCCAGAAGATAAACCAGTCATTCTCCACCTCTTATGTTCAGCTCGTTTGACTTTATTTCTTTCTTTCGACCTTTGAGTCCTCTGAAGCTCAGCTACTCAGTCCTTAGCATCCAGGCTGATTCAAAGCAATATTTTGCAAATTAATTAATTAAATTACTCGTAAATGTGTGAAATGGATGACTTATTGTGTAATTACAAAAAACAATCAAAACCAAAACACTACAGACTGCGTAGCCTCTTTTTAATTCGACTGAGAATTTACCCAGCATTAAAGTCTCACTCGCACCAATACAGTTTGAGACAAACAGTTATTCAAGAGAAAAGAAACTGAGAAACGTAGTGTAAACGGTGCACCAGCTGCTTGGCAGCAAATAGCAGACACTGTTTTGTGCTACAGTCACCCTTGGGAAAACAGCAGTTGGAGACCATGACATGACCAAAATTATTACAGTTGTGTGCAGTAAACTTGGGTTGACTCTGAAATGGGGGCCAGGTCTGCGACCACTTGCAGTCTTCGAAACAACTTTGGTGCATGAAGATGATAATAGGAGGGAGTCAGAGCTCCAGCCTGCTTCTGCGATAATCCTTTGGCTTTGGTCTACATGCTTTAGCTTTTTACTGTCACAGCAGCCATTTCTCTGTTTTAGAGACTTTGAGAGAGCTTTCCATGCCTTCATTTCATCTCACCTCGACTACTGTAATAGTCTTTACTCTGGTAGTACTCTGTCATCAGTTAGCCATCTACAGTTGGTCCAAAATGCTGCAGCACGGTTACTAATTGGCACACACAAGCGAGACCACATATCCCCATTACTGGCATCATTACATTGGCTGCCAGTTAGTTTTAGAATTAATTTTAAGATTTTATTATTTGTTTTTAAGGCATTGCATGGGTTAGCACCCTCATACCTTTCTGATCTTTTAAATTGGTACACTCCTGCAAGATCACTGAGGTCTGCGGATCAGTGGCTCCTGACTGTCCCGAGGTCCAGATTAAAGCACAGAGGAGATCGGGCCTTTGCTGTTACTGCTCCTAAACTGTGGAACAAACTGCCCCTTCACATCAGGACCTCCCCAACATTGGACACTTTTAAAAACCCATCTTTATTCCTTGGCTTTTAATCAGAATGAGTTTGTATTACTTTTATTTATCTAATTTCTTACTCAAATCTTCGAATTTTATGATTCTTTTTGTTAACTCTTATCATGTCTCCCTATGTTTTTATTTCTTGTAATTATCTTAATTGTACAGCACCTTGGTCATTGGTTGTTGTTTTAAATGACTGTTTGACTTTGACAGCAGCGTCACAAACAACCGGTTTATGGTCTCTTGTGTTTGCTGTGGTCATTCTATCGGCCAGATCCAACAAATAGCCAATAAATTAAGCAACAAATAAATCACTGAGACAGTTGTCTATATATATATAAAGTCCATCGTCAGAGATTTAACATTCTTCCACAAAAAGTGACACAGAACAGCAATTTAACTGCAAAACAGCATAGGCACCATGCAACCCCAACAAGTTGTCAACCAGTTGAATCAACTCCCCATTCATAAAGAGATGCATCTCAGATGAGTACGGTTGGGTTCATGTGTACAGTCAGTTCAAGTCAGACCATGACTATTTGGAGGCAGGTTGCCTTCCACCTGGCTACCTGTACAATCATCTTGCAAACTGAAGTGGTTGCCAAGAGGTCGAGGTTGCATGCTCAACTTTCGGGTGACCAGTTACTACCTACAGTCAATTCCTGAATAAGATTTAATGCAATCACCTGGCAACCACTGGTCTTTCCTAGTCACAAAAAGGTTGCTGTCCCATTTTTACTGTAGTGTGACTGAGTCATTACATCTTTCTTTGTTCTTATTTTTTGCCATGTCTAAGTATTTGATAGGGACCAAAACAAAGTAGAAAAGAAAGAAGCAGAATTCATCAGTTGCCAGACACAGGACTCTGATTGAAGGATAAGTGTCTCTTATAGTATGTGTCCATAGTAGACACCAGTTGATCAAAGTTCATTATAATCACGATCATTGGATAGTTTGGTTTTGTCTAGTACGGCTGGGCAGTGACTACATATCTTGGTCACATTGATGTTTTTAGTCTGGAGAAGCGCAATATTTATCAAAGTTTGGCAGTCACAGGAAAACTGAAGCATCAAAAAAAATTTCTAGGCAAGGCAAGGCAAGGCAAGTTTATTTGTATAGCACAATTCAACAACAAGGTGATTCAAAGTGCTTTACAGAGACATTAGAAACAAGAACAAATAAAAAGCATGATTTAAAATTGATTAAAACAAGCAAATAAACTAACTAACTAATTAACAAACAAACAAACAAACAAACAACAGTATATAAAATCAAAACAGATAAAATCAGAACAGTAGATAAAATCAGTAGTTAAATGTAAGTTTTGAAATTTAAGCTTAAAGTGTGGATTTGGTGCTTTATTCAAATGCAGCTGAGAACAGGTGAGTCTTCAACCTGGATTTAAATAAACTGAGTGTTTCAGCTGATCTGAGGCTTTCTGGGAGTTTGTTCCAGATATAAGGAGCATAAAAGCTGAATGCAGCTTCTCCGTGTCTGGTTCTGACTCTGGGAACTGATAAAAGACCGGATCCAGATGACCTGAGGGATCTGGATGGTTCATACTGGGTCAGGAGGTCATTGATGTATTTTGGTCCTAAACCATTCAGAGCTTTATAGGCCAGCATCAGAACTTTAAAGTCTATCCTCTGACGGACAGGCAGCCAGTGTAAGGACCTCAGAGCTGGACTGATGTGGTCCACTTTTTTGGTCTTAGTGAGGACTCGAGCAGCAGAGTTCTGAATGAGCTGTAGTTGTCTGACTGATTTTTTAGGTAGACCTGTAAAGATGCTGTTACAGTAATCAAGCCTACTAAAGATGAATGCATGGACTAGTTTTTCCAGGTCCTGTTGAGACATCAGATCTTTTATCCTTGATATATTCTTGAGGTGATAGTAAGCTGACTTTGTTATTGTCTTAATGTGTTTTTCTAAGTTTAGGTCTGCATCCATCACTACACCCAAATTTCTCGCCTGGTTTGTGGTTTTTAGATGTATAGATTGAAGTTCTCTGGTGACCTGTAATCGTTTTTCTTTGGCGCCAAAGACTATTACCTCAGTTTTGTTTTTGTTTAGCTGGAGAAAATTGTGGCACAACCATTTTACAAATTTCTTTTTGATGTTTAAAAGAAAACTGTTTTCCTTAAACTCCTGATTTTCTATGAAACTGGGATCTGTATGGTTTTTATCCACACTTAGGGTGTTGCCTACAGGAGACGGCAACAGTAAAAAGAAGCACCAAGAGACAAACTTAAAAAAAGGTGCTGCTATGGATACTCTCAGCAGCAACTGCTCTTTCTGTCACCCTTCACCACACTCCACCTTGCCTACATTTGTAGACTTTTTTTAGTCTTTTGATGAAGACTGTGTTGATTGATACTTGATTGTGTTGACAATTATGTCAAAATTTTAAGCTAACTGCATGAACAACAAATTATAGAAGAAACAAACTAGTGTAATTTCATCATATTTGTAAATCTGATTCATCTGCATCATCACATCATTCATTTACCCCTGTCTTGCTTCTTCACACCAGCTCACAGGTTCAGAGGTGACCTGTACCTGGATCGCAGCCTCTGCTCCAGCGTCTTAACATCTCCAGAGGGCTTCAAGTTTCCTGCAACAGGTGGCTCAAACATTTGCCTTGGCCTGCACTGAGGTGAGGCCTCTGTATATCAAATCGGAAAGCGTGAGGAGAGGCAGACGAAGGGAAAGACAGACATTTAAAAAACAAAATTAAAAAATAAACCTAAAGCCTGTCGGCAGAAGCAAGAAACATTTAGGAAAAATCATCTTAACACAAGAGTCCTAATATGTGAGTCACGCGAAGCAGAGTGCGTTTCATCTTAATGCATTTGCTACACGAAGATAAAATCAAGAATGTAAACATGTATTTTGTATTAATAGTCAAGTCTTTGATAAACCAATGAAACATTTTCCAGAGCTAGAGCCAGAACAGGCCCCTAATTATTCTCCTGTCCTCTTCTTTCATCCTCTAGATCAGTCTCACTTAATCCATTTTATTTCTGCTTTCTCTGCTCTGCTTTACCTCTCCTCCCTTTTCCTCACCTTCCCTCCCCCATCCCCTGCTCTCCAGAGGAATATGCCTGCAGCCAAATGAAAATATATTTGTTGTTTTTGTTGGCCTTGTCTCCTCAAACTCCACTGGCGCGATTCAGCCTGAGACCCAGGGTCGCTGGAAGCGGCTATGACAGCAGAAAGGCTCTATTAGTCCTTGATCACTGGCTGCTTGACAGCCGAGTCAACATGCAGGGCATTAGGCCCCAACATGGGATCAAATAAAGACTAATTTATTGGTTGGTTGTATATGGTAAAACCACATTAACCATTGCCTTTGCTGGCTTTGATTTTTGATATTTTAATATGTTGAAATTATTAAGTGACACGATTAAATGAAAAAGGGGTGAAATTACAAATATAGATTTTAGTTTTGTGCCTTTTTATTACTGCTCTTCAGAGAAAACAGTGAAAGAACTCATCGACCTATTAGGGAACTCTTACACGACACCTGAAACATAAGTGTTTTATGTGAATATCATATTGGTTTCATTTAAAAGCAACAATACTGCCAAACTTTTTTTCCCTACTTCGAAGCATTTGCTAATTTAAAAAGGATTTAGTTGAATGTCATGTTTAGATTGCAGGGAAAAGATTGCGGTACATAGAATCTGAAGCTGTTATGATAGAGAATGCTTTTAACATCTGCTATCGATTCAAGTGGACTCACATGTAGAAAAGTGTCATCAAAAGGATTAAAATCACAATATCACTCTCACTTTGTTTTTTAACCACACAGATCTCCAAAGTAGAGTTCGAACAGAGACGTTTGTATTTGGCTGATGTATTTAATCCATTCTGACACCACAATACCAGACACTCACGAAGAGATAATGGCAAACATATACAAGGTCACTGTATTTGTAACGCTGTCTCTGTTCCTCATCATGTACTACATGAATCAAGGACCACAGTATTAAACATAATACTGGCCAGTAATTCGTTGGACAAAGACAACATTTTTGTAGTTTTGCCTCTGTGCACCACTACAATGGATTTTAAAATCAGACAATCAAGATGTGCGTGAAATGAATATTTCTTGGAGGCTCCTGAACATTTTCAAATGTTCAAAAGTAAGTAAACATAATTGTTTTTTTTATACTTGGATGAAAATCCTTTGCAGTGACTGATATGCCTGAACTCTAGTAAACATGGACATCACCAGATGTTTCCTTATTTCAGATGCTGTACCAGGCCTTTGTTGAGCCTACTTGTCTTCATTTTTGTATTTTTTTAAAAGAACATATGCTCTATTTAGTTGAGACAGGTGACTGACTTGATCATTGAAGACATTTCTTTGCCTTGAGAAAGTCTTGCGATGCTCTTGCAGTATGCTTTATCCATTTTCACAACGAAGCACTGTCTGATCAGTTTCGCAGCATTTGATTGTATCTGAGCAGAGAGTACGGCCCTGAACACTTCACAGTTCATCCTGCTACTTCTATCAGCTGTGACATCATCAATAGACACTAGGGACCTGATTCCACTGGCAGGTAATGCTGTAGCCAGAGGTGTGGACTCGAGTCACATGACTTGGACTCGAGTCAGACTCGAGTCATTAATTTTATGACTTTAGACTTGACTTGAAAAAATGTTCTAAGACTTGTGACTTGACTTGGACTTTTACACCAATGACTTGGGACTTGAATTGGACTTGAACCGGTTTACTTGAAAAGACTTGATATTTTACCCCAAATATAAAATTTAACATGCATATTATATAGAGATTGAAAATGTGACGTCATTCACGGGTAGAACCGCAAAGGATTCTGGGAACTCGTGGCAAGCGGTACTAGCGCACGCAGGCTTTCAATTGAAATCAGTTACACAGCGATAAAAAGAAACACAAAAATGTCAAGAAGCTGTTGTATTATTAACTGCAATAGCCGGTCGCATGACAGCCACGGGAAGCCGACGGGTAAAGAGATTGGTTGTTATCGGATTACCTCGTTGAAGAGAAATTGTTCGAGCCATGTTTCCGAAGTAACAAAGAGGCGACTGGATTGCAGCCATTCAAAGACCAAATATAACGTCCCAGAACACTCCAGCTCACAGGTTAGTCTGCTCCAAGCATTTACACGAAGGTCAGTGTTTTTTAGTAGTTAATGCGTCATTTTCATAACATAATTGGTGATATAGGTTACAAGCAAGTCTGGCGCTGAACAGAAATTGTCGCACTATGCTCCTTTATTTATTGTGCATAAATAGTGAATTGTCCTGACACAATATTGCGTTTCGCTTCTGTTATTATGGTACACTGACAAAAACACATACTTTTATTCACAGGGTAAAACAGTTGTTTTGTATCACTAATTGTCCAGTACGATTACAGCATACAATATTATTGTCACTGCTACATTTCTGTAATGCTACCAGAAATTATTTCCACTGCTAATTAATTACCGTTGAGCTCAAAGGTCCTATTAATAAACGGTTAACGAATGTGTATTCATGACGACGATTTGTGAGACTGGTAAACTTATGATACGTACGATGGTCTTTCGTTCTACACGGTGCATTTCAAGGTCCTGCACCCATCCGTCGGTAAACTGTACCTGGGCTTGTTGCAGTGACCTGAAATTACTAAACTTCATGAGTGTATGCGCTCACTCCAAGAAGCGTATGATTATAAATATGCATATAAATATGCTACGATGAGATAGCTGACTTCATCTAACTAGCAAATGTTGTCCAGGCTACGTTGGTGATGCAGTTTTTTTTTTAAATGATATTTTAAAAAAATATATCATTTATTTATGTATGATATTTTTGTCATGCGATTTTAAAGCCGGTCCTACAAGCGCATCCAAGAATAACATGCAGCTTATCTCAGAACTGTCGGTGAAAATTATTCTTGGAGCTAGGTTTAATTGAGCTGCATTTTAAAGAGGTGCAATTTCACAATTTGTGTATATTTTCTAAGTTCACTATTTTGTCATGTGTTGAGAAAAACACAGATTTAAAAATTACATGGTCTAATATTTACATTTAGCATATAACTGCAACATTATTTTTTCGTTGTTTTTTTTTTTAAAGACTCGAAAGGACTTGAAATTCAAAATTTCAGACTTGTGACTTGACTCGGACTTTTACACCAGTGACTTGAGACTCGACTCTGACTTGCCTGACATTACTTGAGACTTGACTTGAGACTTGAGGATAAAGACTTGAGACTTACTTGAGACTTGCAAAACAATGACTTGGTCCCACCTCTGGCTGTAGCATCACCTGTCACCATGGTTGATAGATGATATAGTGCTGCTGAGTTCGCCAGAGCAGTCAGTCTTTTGAAGAATGTAGCAGATTACAATAAAGTTTTCACCCAAAGACGGCCTCCCTCACTTGCGCTGATGTCTCGTTGGGCCTTTTACTTAAAATCACATTGAAAGGCAAATTCTGATATTTTGTTTACTACATTTGTCATTAAATAACAACTAAACAGATCTCACTTGGTAATGAAACTGATTGTCATTTAAGTGAACAAATAATTTTACACTAAGTCCACCATAACCCTAACCCTAACCTCTTCCATTTTGCCATTATATGTTTTAATATAACATAAAGCCCCCAGTTGTAAACAATGACTGTAGAAAACAAATGCACTAATCAGACTAATCAAAAGAGAAGGAGAAATTAAGGCTATCCCATTTCTGAGGTCTGGCATTTCCAGGTATTACAGGTATTTAACCACAACCTTGTTGAAAAAAATCACCATATGTAAAATGATCACTCAGAAATAGCCAGAAGCGACAGCACGTCTCTTACGTCTACCCACCACAACATGCACCACTCTTAGAGCGCGCTTTCACTTGCAGAACAGAAGAGAGGGACAGACATGCATGTAGCAAAAACAGAAAGCTGGCACAGGACGGTGAAATGAGCAAAGACCTACTGTAAAATGCAAAAAGGTCCATCAGTTAGTTTCCATAAATCTATTTCTTTTAATCTGAATAATTTGAACTTGTACAATACTCCAATATTTCCAACATTATTTTGTACTTTGATGGACTATAAATATACCTGGGGCATTTTTTTTCTTTTCCCATGTGAGTTTAAGATTTCTCTGTTCAATATCTACCCTTTACTCAGCATCCTGAGCAAATGCTTCTGTCTTAATGTTATTGGTTTTCCTCCATTGGCCACAAACATCACTAGTCAAAAAGCTTGAATTGTGAATATAAGGTCACCTAATGGCACCTGTGTAATATAATCCCACAATATATATTATTCCTCACAAACTGTGCTAAAATGACATCATGTACTTGAAAATCTCTGTGACTGTGAAAGTGGGAGTTAAGTGCTTTCTTTTTTTAGTTTGTTCTCAATTACTCCCCCCTTAGCTAAGCTCACTTTGGCTGTTGCTACAATTGAGCTCATTCTTGGAGGCTCCTGAACTATTTCACGGCACACAAGCCAAGAAAATCAACACATTTGGGGAAAAAAAAAACCGAGATAGTCCGGTACACTCTTGAAACTTGTCATGCGTGATAATTTATACATATTGTTAGGTCCAAGTGTCCCCTTGAACCAGGATGAAGTTTGATAGTTTGCCTCAGTTGGATTTAGAGTGAGAATAAAAGTAGTTTGATGTGACAGTGTTGGATGCTTTATTAGTAAGAACTGTTAATATGAATGTTTGGATGCCCCGTTTCAGGTGTTTGGATGGCATAGTGAAGCCAGATTGTTGAGCCTACAGAAAAATGAACAGATAAAAAAGTTCTTTAATCCAGCGGTCTCCAACCTTTTTTGCGCCACGGACCGGTTTATGCCTGACAATATTTTCACGGACCGGCCTTTAAGGTGTCGCAGATAAATACAACAAAATAAAACTAGTACCGGTACCGAAAAAAAATAAGATTTATTCATAACACACGTGAAAAGACCCAGGAAAACCGAGTTAACGATAAAAACGACAACAAAATAACGCTGAAAACCGATAAAAACCCTGAACACCATACATTTCACACCCGAGCCTCAACTCTCGCGGCCCGGTACCAAACGACTCACGGACCGGTACCGGTCCGTTTTGTGGGAGAAACGTTTCGTCACTCATCCAAGTGGCTTCCTCAGTCTCAGCTGACTGCAGGTTTCCCCAATCTTATAAACAGTACATTTGCATAATGACTGAAACCAGCCCACTGAAGGAACAATGGGCTGTGAGGTCAGTTCCTTGATGATTAATATCCAAATTGTCATGACCATTGATCAACAACCACTGATCAATGGCCATGAGTACCATTCAGAGAGAGTTGGGGAACGGCTGCAATCACAGCATTGTAAGATGGTGATGTACCCTTAGGCCCCCTCCTCAATTCAGAGATGGTTTTTCCCTTTTCACGTAAATGGCTTCCTTGACTTCCCGCTCAAACCAGCGATGTGTACATCCTCATCACTGAAAGAGTGTCCACTGGCCTGTAGGTGTGAGTAGACTGCAGAGTCCAGGCCTGACGAGGTAGCTCTTCTGTGTTGTGCCATCTGCTTCGTCAGAGTATAAATCATGATGTATAAATCGAGGCAATCTGCCTGGCACTTAACTGCGTACACTATATTACTCTGTTTGTGTCGGGAAACCTGGGGTAGACCATTTTTTGGCACAGCGTGTGTTGGGGTTTAAAAACCACAGAGTCAGTGTTTAGAAAAAATGCGTCTCAACTGTTCCGATGCTGCTGATACATTGGGATCACTAAGGGTTTTCGTTGATTTTGCTGGACTTTGATCAGTGGTTGTTGATCCGTGGTCATGACAACATATTAATGATCAAGGAACTGACCTTACAGCCCATTGTTCATTCAGTGGTGCTAGTTTCTGTCATTGTGCAAATGTACTGTTTATAAGTTTGGGGAAACCTGCAGTCAGCTGAGACTGAAGAAGTTACTTGGATGAGTGACAAAAAATTTCTCCACTGAAAATGCTCCGTTCAGATTAAGAGAATCAACCTTTTGGGGTTCTCTAATCTAAGTGTCCTCATCTCATGTCAACACAGTGTTGCTGTCCTTAGTGAGAAGAGGCAGAGTAGAGCAAGGATTGCATAAGTATATTAGAGAAAGGCAGAAGCAAAGATAACTTTACTTACAGACATGTCCCCAACAGTTGTTAATTCATGTCAAATTAAAGATAGTTGCCAACTGACCCCCCAGATTTAAAGCCCTGGTCACTCAGGCCAGATTACACCTTTTTAAACATACTGGTTGCAGCTCTAAGACACAAAATTTACTTTATGTAACAGTTAGTGAGTGTTTGCAGACAAGTGGCTGTTTTCCATACAAACTATTCAAACTATTCAATTCAATTCAATTCAATTTATTTATATAGCACTCTTCACAGGATAAAAACCACAAAGTGCTTCACAGTAATATAAAAACAGAAATACATAAAATACATTAAAAATCAAACATACAGCACAAATCTAATTAAAAGCCAATCTGAATAACGGAACTACAGTTGACTGCAGCAATAAGTCAGATGGCAGAAAAGATAGTTTATACTAAATCACTAGGATGAGAGGAAAGCTTTTATTTGTCAATTTTAAAGTTGAAATTCAAAAGAAACAGTCCAACTTTCCTCTTTTAGAAAAGAAAGAAGTAACAGAAATAATAAAAAAAAAAAAACTAGCAGGAACAAAAAAAGTCAACCATCGGGAAAAAACAGAGTGGTTGTAATGAAAGCAAGGCATTACTCTTTTGCATCTCAAACATGAATAATCAACAGAACTATATGAACTGTGTATACAGTAAAATTACTTGTGAGGGCAGTTTGTTGTCATTTTAAACTAGACTGAAGAACAACTTTACCCAACATTTATCTTGATTTTGTGACAAATTATAATTTATTAGACTCAGATCTTAATTAATATTAAAATTATTATTACATTTTCTCTCTGTGTAGCCATCCTCTTCTGCTTATTCAGGCTGCGTCGACAGAGGCCTAAGCAGAGAAGTCGAGACCTCCCTCTCCCCAGCCACCTTCATTGTGGAGGAGTAAAGGCTTCACTCAGAGTCCATCCCAAACTGGACTCCTCACCCTATTTCTGAGCCTCAGGGAGGGACGTAGATCGAGCTAGCTCCGCTCGTCATCACAACAGACCAGAACAGAATCGGCATCACTGCAGACACAGCTCCAATCTGACGCTGAACTTTTTAAAAATTCTTCAAAGTTAGGCTTAGGAACAGAGTCTTGACACGACTTCCTTGGAATCAGATTAGTTATGCAGTGACCATAATTATATGATCTGTAACAGCACAAACCACCACCAAGAGACCAAATGGCCAGGGTTAAGCCTTGAGTTAACTTGTAAACCCACTAATCTCACATGGGTAAGTGGAACATGGCCCTGAGAAAATAATTTCATCCATTTATCTCCCTCCAGCTTGAGAATAAAACAATGCCAACCAAAAATATTCCTGCTGGGCCTCACAGAAGGCTCATCATGGAGAAGATGAGCCCTGTGATGGTTTGATTGTGGTGTGTTTGAGTGCACACATGTGCGCATATGAATGATGTGGCCTTGCCAGTGCAGAGCACACAGGAACCTTGATGAGGTTTTCAGCGATGCGCTTAGCCTTTCAACACTGTAGAAGATGTCTCATTGATGTCAGAGTTTGCACATGCTCCGTGCCAGTGTATCACTAGCATTGCAGAGATCCCACCGACTGTCCGCATTATAAATCGCAAAGGATAATCAAAAGAAGCCCGATGAATCATGGAGGAACCACAGCCATCTCTGAGTAGGTGATACACACATCGTATTGGAACTCTACACTTTGGCTTCGCTGCAGCTTTTCCTTTGTACGCATCAAAAGCTGATTTGCACCCATTTGTTACAAAACTCTGTAATCCATTTATACTGGAGAAACACATGGAGAAAACAATATAGTGCAGCTGATGATTAGTTTTCCTGACAAATGATAGCAGTGCAGTAGAGGTACTGCGATGATGTCTCAATGGTACCGTGAGTGTACACAGTAAAAAAAAATCCTGTGGCAAATGTGAAACACATGTTGGCTCCATATGAAAGCAATAAACAGCTTCTGGCCCCATGTCCCCAATCCCAGCCATCATACAGGGCGTGCAACGATGAGTGTCCAACAAACATTTATAATATTTAATTATTTAGTATGGTGCTTTCCAGCCCTTGAGGTTATACGAGACACAATCATTCACTGCTAATCACACATTTTGAAATCCTAACCAAAGTCATGTGTAACAGTTTAGTGTAATATCAGTAATGAGTTCAGTGTTTTGGTTTTTTGGTTTTGATATGACTATTGTGAAGTTTTTATACCATTTTTTAAACATTCTTGCCTCGTCACAACACTTTTCTTATATTAACTGCAGTCGGACCTTAACCTTTTTAAAGGCCGGCAATTCGGGTGACTTCACCATAGCTGGTGTGTTCACTGACAGCTATATTGTGTTCTAGGCTGGCTAATGCCCTCTGGGTGTCCCGGTTCATCTCGCACCCTCATTCACAAATCATTATTCCCACAGCTTTAACAAATAAAACCCTTCCACGCTACATTCTTGCCCATATTTGTCTAGGAACTGTGGACAATAGGAACTTCAAAACTAAAGCCTAAAACAAAAAGAAAAACCCTTCCGGAAAGGCTTGGCTTTATTAGTCTGTCAAAAATGATGACCAGCTAATAGGAACCGCAGGCTTTTGCAGCCTGAGTCTGGTGCAGTCGGGCTCACAGACTTTTTTCCTGAGGCCAAAACGGTGGTTATGACAGAACAAGACTAGGAGGGGCAACCACAATGTCACTCACAGCACTGTGCCCAGACTCCGTGTGGGTACAAGAGGGAACGCATGCAAAAAAGACATTCCCATGTGTTGTAAAATTGTGTCCTGCATGTGCATTTACAGCATGTGTGCATTTTTCTCTATCTATCTATCACCTCAAGTTGCAATGGGACGACTAACCACCCACCTTTTGTTGCCACTTCATGGTGCAATAACAGTGGTGATTTAGACTGCCATTCTTGCCTATCCCCTCTGGTCACTTTCAGATCCAGATGCTAGATAGCTTGTGACTCTGGTGGCGTCCGCTGGGGACCGCCAGCAGCTTAAAGTGTTTTGAGTATGCAGCTGCTGAATTTGGCGGGAAGTGTCATTTTGCTGGAATTAGTTAACCTCTGTTGCACATGTGTCAGAGTCGATTTTATCAGAAACCTGTGCGTGTTTGTCTGTGTGTCCCGTAAAGGATGCAGGACTATTTCATAAAGGGCTCCTAAATACTGCGGTGCTGCCGGCTGTTTGCTTAGAGAGAAAACAACCCGAATGGGACAGAGGAAAGAGACTCTTCAATTTCCTTATCTCTGATTCTCTCTGGTAACTGTCCAATATCCTTAGTATCTCAGTGTGTGTGTCTGTGTGTGCTTCTTCTACTTCTGCAGAGTCTGGTCTGCGCAACTTGCATTCACAAGCAGACTCTTTTGCTTTCGATTATAACAACCTCCATATGGCAGGCGGTACAGTGTTGGGCTCTTTTCTAGCATGAAACGCATCAGAGAGCCGCTGATGATGATGACATCCTGACCTTACATCACACACAGTTGTTATATCACAAACAGTTATATCCCCTCAAACGCAGGAAAATGTACGAGAAACTACAAGCAGATACCGACACACATAATTAACAATCAAAACACAAAAACACACGCAACGGACATTCGCGCACAGTCACAGAGACATTTAACAAGCAGCACTTTCAGGTTCCACTTCCATTTGTCTTCAAGACGTCAGATGTATCCCTGCTAATCCAGCCACCCTAACTGTTTATAATGAAATGACTTTCATCTGCAAGGCTCTACAGTAAACTGAGATAAACAGAAGAGTTTTTAACGTCACAGCTGGTATGTCATAGAAAAACAATTTATCTCTTAAAAAAACCCACAACAAAAACGTGAACATACTTAAAACTCATTGTTATGCATTATTGCAGAATCTTTATTTAGGTTTTTTTGTTGTAGTTGTTGTTGGTAATTTTAACTACATTTAACCAGAAAGTCTCAGTAAGGTTGGAAACTTTACTGGAAAGGAAAACCTGTTCAAGTGAACCAGGAGATTTGTTCATTTTGTTTCTGCAACTATTCAAAGTGGCAGGAGTACCAGAAATGTGGCTTTTACGCTAAGATTTTATTTGATCCTCTGGCAGAAAAGGGAGAATAAATAAAAACTAAATGAACAAGCAACAAAATTGAACTTTAAACATCAGCATGAATAACATATAATTAATAATTAAGATGGCTGCGCTCGTATTATTAGATAAACAAAACAACACAAAACGTCATTCATCATAACAACCTCCATATGGCATGCGCTACAGTGTTGGGCTTTTTGTTGCATGATGCATGCATCGGATTGGTCACACACACTTACTGTAATGCAGAATATCCCATCAAATATTTGTATATGTACAAGAAACTAAAAGAAAATGACACACATAATTAACATTCAAAACACACATGCAATGGTTATTCGCACATAGTCAAAAAAACACATTTAACAAGCGGTGCTTGCAGGTTCCACTTCCATGTGCCTTTGAGGAAGCAGGTCTGTCCCAACTCAACAGTTATGAGTCACTCTTGTTATCTGTTTTTGATTGTATTCTGTCATTACCCATGGCCAAAGTGCTAACAGATTAAATAAACTATTCCACTGCAACTTTTGTACAGCTTAACTGAAATCGGGACATAAAACAGAGCTAATGATACTTTTGAAATCAAGATTTGATGAAAACGTGATTTTATTTCGTACTGTACAGACTGTAGGAACTAAGGTAAAAATTCCTCTGGAGGCAGCATACACCTACAAGTGTTACCTATCCTAAAATGCTAAAGAAGGAGGAGGACACCTAAAAGCACGGGAAAACCTACACATGGGCCGACTCCATAATAAGAAAGGCATTTTTGAAACAGCTGGCACTTTCATTATGACATTTTAGCCTTTGCGCACAGGCTAAAATGTTTTACATTACTTTAACTTAAGCTGAATTGCATGCATTGCAATGCATAACCGCAGGAGTGCAGACATGTGAGGAAAGAAGGGTGCCTGTGTTGGGACTGTCAGGTTATAATGAAAGTAATCTGCCATTTTATGCATGGCACAAAGTACTAAGCCACATTTGAATTATTATTTGGTAATTAAAGGATTTCAAATGTCCCAGTTAGTACAGAGATGTATGTAATGATGACGTTACAGAGAAAAACGGACAAGGTAGAAGCTACTGAAGTTTTGAAAGTACAGCTGGAAAGTTAAATAAATAAACGAATAAAAATGTGCTGGCAAGGTTTATGCAGAGGAAATTGTTGTTCAGCTTGTTCGAAGCTTCAGTTTCATATGCTGTACCAGATGCCTGTCTGTCCGTGAATACGGAGAGATATCCCCATTACTGGGTTTCATTTTAGCTCATATATGGCACCATGACTAAGATTGTACATAAAACATGACACATACAGTGGGGCAAAAAAGTATTTAGTCAGCCACCGATTGTGCAAGTTCCCCCACCTAAAATGATGACAGAGGTCAGTAATTTGCACCAGAGGTACACTTCAACTGTGAGAGACAGAATGTGAAAAAAAAATCCATGAGTCCACATGGTAGGATTTGTAAAGAATTTATTCGTAAATCAGGGTGGAAAATAAGTATTTGGTCAATAACAAAAATACAACTCAATACTTTGTAACATAACCTTTGTTGGCAATAACAGAGGTCAAATGTTTACTATAGGTCTTTACCAGGTTTGCACACACAGTAGCTGGTATTTTGGCCCATTCCTCCATGCAGATCTTCTCGAGAGCAGTGATGTTTTGGGGCTGTCGCCGAGCAACACGGACTTTCAACTCCCGCCACAGATTTTCTATGGGGTTGAGGTCTGGAGACTGGCTAGGCCACTCCAGGACTTTCAAATGCTTCTTACGGAGCCACTCCTTTGTTGCCCGGGCGGTGTGTTTTGGATCATTGTCATGTTGGAAGACCCAGCCTCGTTTCATCTTCAAAGTTCTCACTGATGGAAGGAGGTTTTGGCTCAAAATCTCACGATACATGGCCCCATTCATTCTGTCCTTAACACGGATCAGTCGTCCTGTCCCCTTGGCAGAAAAACAGCCCCATAGCATGATGTTTCCACCCCCATGCTTCACAGTAGGTATGGTGTTCTTGGGATGCAACTCAGTATTCTTCTTCCTCCAAACACGACGAGTTGAGTTTATACCAAAAAGTTCTACTTTGGTTTCATCTGACCACATGACATTCTCCCAATCCTCTGCTGTATCATCCATGTGCTCTCTGGCAAACTTCAGACGGGCCTGGACATGCACTGGCTTCAGCAGCGGAACACGTCTGGCACTGCGGGATTTGATTCCCTGCCGTTGTAGTGTGTTACTGATGGTGACCTTTGTTACTTTGGTCCCAGCTCTCTGCAGGTCATTCACCAGGTCCCCCCGTGTGGTTCTGGGATCTTTGCTCACCGTTCTCATGATCATTTTGACCCCACGGGATGAGATCTTGCGTGGAGCCCCAGATCGAGGGAGATTATCAGTGGTCTTGTATGTCTTCCATTTTCTGATGATTGCTCCCACAGTTGATTTTTTCACACCAAGCTGCTTGCCTATTGTAGATTCACTCTTCCCAGTCTGGTGCAGGTCTACAATACTTTTCCTGGTGTCCTTCGAAAGCTCTTTGGTCTTGGCCATGGCGGAGTTTGGAGTCTGACTGTTTGAGGCTGTGGACAGGTGTCTTTTATACAGATGATGAGTTCAAACAGGTGCCATTCATACAGGTAACGAGTGGGGGACAGAAAAGCTTCTTACAGAGGACGTTACAGGTCTGTGAGAGCCAGAGATTTTCCTTGTTTGAGGTGACCAAATACTTATTTTCCACCCTAATTTACGAATAAATTCTTTACAAATCCTACCATGTGAATTCATGGATTTTTTTTTTCACATTCTGTCTCTCACAGTTGAAGTGTACCTCTGGTGCAAATTACTGACCTCTGTCATCATTTTAAGTGGGGGAACTTGCACAATCGGTGGCTGACTAAATACTTTTTTGCCCCACTGTAATAGGCATCCAATCTCAAAGAAATGTGATGGAAGTTTTAAAAACCTACCTTTCCATTTCCCCGTTTCTACGTAGGCCGATGTTCTAGTCATCTTTTGTATACTCTATACTTTTCTAATCAGCTTCCTGTGCTGCTCATCCTGCTCTGCTGGCAGTTACCCTTGCCCTGACATCTTACTGGCTCTCTCCTCCTTTCTGTCTCCTGTTGTTTTACTAGCATGCTCTTCCAGCCAGATGTACTCTATATTCAGAGTTTATCTTACCTTGGCTTTAAAAATCTGGCCCTCTATATGAGTCAGGAACTGAGGAAAGACTTCAAAAGTAGAAGATGAGGCACCTCGGGGAGAGAAGAAAAAGGCAAAAGCTGACTAAGGATGATATGTTCATTTTTTAAGTGTGGCTTCAGGCTACAGAATCTTTCCATACTTTTATTGCCTTGCTACAATGCATTGTTTTAAGTATCTAATTAAAGAACTACTCCTGATGTCTTTATTGATGCTTTTCAATATTTATTAGCAACTGCTTAACCATTTAATTTACTGTTCACTTACCAAATTGTAACACCTGCTTAGTATAGTAAGGTTAAGCTTATAGACTAGATTCGAGAGGAGTAAAATAAATTTGAGAGAATTGACTGTTGAACAGCTGGCAGGTTTATTACAATGTTACAATGGTGCAATAAACTAATGTAAACAACAAGAAAATTATACCGAAGATCGACAGAGAAGAGCGCTCTTTTGAAAATAACAACAAAATAAAATAAAATAAAATGAGTAGTCTCTTTAGACCTGACTCCTGATGAGCAGGATATTGGGAGTTCAATAGTTTCTCGGAGAAACGTTCCGTATGGAGTAAGCAGTTTTTGCTCTTGCTTATCTGAAATCCTGCGATTTGAAGTAATTCAGACTGTAGCTCTACTCCTGCATCCAGAACAGCTGGCACACTGCTTTTCACAGGGTCTGGCTCGCCATCCCTATCCAGAACCACTTCAGAATCAGGTCCAGGATCACAAAAACCAGTCTGCACATACAGTACAAAGCAATGAGCGGAATAGTTCTTAACAGTTTTTCTAAATAAAATGAGATCTCATAAAGTTTTCAAAATCAAGTATACTGTTGTTTTAACATTGTTCTGTCTCCATGAATTCAATCTGTACTGCTTTACAGCATTTCAATCAATTGTATTTATATACCCCTTTTTAAGGCATATGTAATCACATCATGAAATGTTTGTAACGTAACTAGTTTTAAATAACTTATTTACATGAATCAACCCATACCTGAAATGACAAAGTGCAGAAAAAGCACTGAACAACATTTATGGCTAAAAGAAAAGTGCATCCTGCATTAGTTTTGCGCATTTGTGAAGATGCCCAATCAAATAGACAATAAAATAAAATACGACACTCCATTTCACACACAATTCAAGTTTTAGGTTTTGGTTTTATCTTTTTTTAGACAATACAGAATTTTCACTGTTGCAGTAGTTACCACATGTAAAATTAGCGTAGGTTTTCCTTAGGGCTGAACGATTTATCGCATTTGCGATAATATCGCGACATGATCAAGTGCAATTTTCTAACCGCAAAGGCTGCGATTATACTCTGGACATGTCCAAATTCATGGGCTGCATCCTCCTGAGGCCGCATTTGTAGACCGATTACGTCACAGCGACGCGCCGAAGGCTGTCCAAATTACTACCATATCCCAGAATTCATAGCGCGGCCCAGCCAAACTCCAGTTTCCAACAATGGCGGCCGCTACTAAGTTTTAAAATTACTCATACTAATCTTTCTGGGTCACAAAATAAACTTTTAACATATTTTCAGGCGAGAAAGTAGTTGTGTAAACATCAAATATCTGCTCGGTTTATCAAGATATCCCATATTTGCAAAAGTGCTTCGACGTATTCAGAGGCGTCTGCTACCCACCAGCTCGACAGCTAGCCGGGAGCTCGAGGGTTACTGATGCGGCCGAGAACGGCACAACTCCCGGCACATCATTTTCAGATCACCGCGGAGTTTCGCTGCTCGGGTTAAACATAATATATAAGTCACTTAGACAACCTAAAAATGTTATTGTTGGGCTTTTTTCAGTGTTTTGTTTGTTCGTGAGTAAATCGGTTTGGCTGAGATTAAAGTTATTAGATTAGATAAAATAAAACTTTATTAATCCCCCGGGTGGGTTCCTCCTTGGTTTTCACACAGCTGACTAAACGTCAAACAGAAAACTTATTAAACAGAAGTATGAGACAGTCGAGAATTTACACCAGTGTCTGGTTATATTTTAGATAGCAAGAAGCAGACGGCCGAGTTTATTAAACTCCACCGAGACAGCGGTGACGCTAATCAGAAGGCTAGACCGTCCAATTTCACGCCTTTAAACTTTAAAGGCGTGTTTGTGTGTGTGTTTATACAATTGCTATTATGTTTGCACTTTATGTGTAATGTTACTGACTGCAGAGATCAGTAAGATGTGTGTATTTTTTATTTATTAGTTTTATTTATTTAATATTATTTTTTAATTGAATGACTGTCTAGTAGTTCACAGATGTCGAAAAACTGAGTGTGGTAAAGCCACTGATTTTGTTTATGTATATTTCTGCAATCTGCACATTGTACTGACTTTCATTTTAATGTTTACACCAGGGTTCCTTGTCAGCACTTTATGCTCAGATGTTTGTAAGCTAAAAATAAACTATTGTGTATGTTCAAATATACTGTTGTGATTGAAGAAGTTAAATAAAAATGTCAGTCATCAATTCATGCATCACCTCATGTCATCATAACAGAGGTCTGTCTTCCAGGAAAGAACAGTTTAAAATTAATGTAATATAGTATTGGCCATACTATATGATGTATTGCTTGTCTTTGTTTAATAATACAGAAGACAAAGACCTTAAAAAATAATCACATATCGCATCGCAATCGCAATATTGGGGCAAAAAATCGCAATTAGATTATTTTCCATAATCGTTCAGCCCTAGTTTTCCTGCTAACTTATCATTTTTAGTAACTCACTGGAGTTCCCAAGAACAAACACACGCTCTGCCAGGTTTTGGTCGAGAGTAAAACACATAAAGGCCTCTGAAAAGTACATAACTTTAAGTTAGAGACTGTTAAAATACTTTATAACACTTATTTTATACCGAAAGACTCACTGTGTAGCTTGTTAATTGCTCTCGGGTGTCTTGCTCCGTTTTGCCTAGCTTAATGCAGCAGCGTGCTTTTGTTGCATTCACTGAACTACGGAAAATCAATGTGTGTTCAAGGGGTGTCAGAAGTAATACACAAGGTAAAAAAACAAAAAATACTAGTAACCATGTCTATAGGGGTTACAAAATATTTTACCTTAAAGCAATACATGTAAGAATGTATAGTAGCTCATCTTGATCACGCAAAGTACAAACTAAGCATCCGATTGGGGAAGAAAGGTGATTTCAGTGATTCTGAATGTGGCATGGCTAGACGGGATTGTCTCTTTTTCAGGAACTGTTCATCTACTGGGATTTTCCTACACATCCATCTCTAGGATTTATAGAGAATGATATGAACTGTAGAAAAGCAGCAGCTCTCAGCTTAAAAATGACGTTGTTGATCCTTGAGATCAGAGGAGAATGGCCAGACTGCTCATAGCTGACATGAAGGAAACAGCAACTCACGAAAACACGTGAAACGCACGTTAATAAACAGCAGTTGCAACAAGGGCCCCCTTACACTGCATTTAGACTTTAGTACCAACTGAGCACCACTGAAACAGAACAGCTTACCTGAGTGTGTCCATCGCTTTATGAGAACATTAATATATGCGTCTTCTGATACCTGCTTTCAGCAGGTACAGAATATACAAATCTGCAACTGCAGGGACTGGGTCTTAACAAGTTCAGGGTGGGGTTTACAACAACAGATGTCTGGCCACAAGCATTTCATGATCTGTTCACTTTACATTTGGTGGAATAAAACCATGAAAAGCCAGCTTCAAACTCCTTTCTTAACCACATGCGGTGTATTACATCACAGTCTAGCCTGGTTAAGCAGTAGGTTCAGGCTAATTCCCAGGATTTCCAAGAATGACACAATGCAGTGTAAATAAACAACACATCTGAAAATTATTTTCATGAATGAAAACAACAAATCATTCTTTTGGGCTCATTGGGAAGATACTAACAGCAGTGGCTGAAAAAGAAGAACTCATTCTCTTCTACACACTCAATAAAGTTCTAATGTTACATATTTCAAAACGTTGGACTCTAAGGGACGGATGTACTCAGTTCAAATCTGTACGTATTATGCTGTTAATTAGCAGCAGTAACTGGTGAGGCAGAAAAAGCGCAGGCAATCAAGCAACATTAATTGAACTCAAGCTCACAGTTACATTGGATGTGACACTTGATGGGAGGATTTCATTGCAATAATATTGTAACAGTAACATGTTGTCATATTTTTCACCAGTGGTGTTCTGGGCACAGAGGAAGCAAGGCAAGAATTTTAAAGAAATTTAAAAGCAGATATCAGTTAATATCAAAGTGAAGCAATGAAGCAATATTCCCCTGTAGATATTGTCATGGGGATTATCATGTAAACCAAACCCAATTTGGAAAAATTGTAAAACATTATTAAAAACAGAATGCAATAATTTGAAGATCTCATGAACCTGTATTTTGCTTACAATTGAACATGGAAAATAAATCAAATATTTGAGCTGAGATAATGTACCATTTTATGAAAAATAGTGGCTCATTTTAATTTTGCTGGTCACGACACACAAAACGTTTGTACAGTTTGTCCAAAAACAGAACCATATAGCCAAAGATGGGAATTGTGATAGTGCTAAAGGAATGCGATATAGACAATGAATTATCACTAAGGTTGGGAAATATTGACAAAAAATCTTGCCGTAAAACCACAGGACTCCCTGCCTGTTTCTCTGTTTCCACCACAGGAATAAGGTATCTTACTTAACACACAAATCTGCAGATGTTTTACTGCAGTGCTCCACAAACAGTTGTATAAGGACAGCTAGAGAAAATTTTCAGGCTTGTGTTATTTACAGTGCGGGAGGTACCCTCCGGGGGGTTTCCACCTTTGAATTGGTTGTGGTCACAAACCTTGAGGTGTGTTTGACCTATAATTTAACAAAGCTGGGCGAATCAAATGTCCAACCACCGCTGCACCACTGAAGCTCCCCACAGGGTTTTGATGTGGTCTTCCTCCTAATTCCTGTTTGAACACAAGCTTAAAGTTGTTCAAGCGAAATGGAAGCAGAGCTGAAAATGGGGGTGACAGATGCATCCTACAGTGACTGTTGCAGCTTTGTTAATGTTCCCCAACACGAATGCTCGACACACAGCTGTGCAGAATGGTATAGCATGGATTAAGTGGGGAATTTGAATGCATATTTTATGCTAAGGTTGAGGCATGACTGAATATTTTATAATCAGTTTAACACTTAATGATGTTTGGCTGATTCTGTTTCATAACTAAATGTCAGTTTTCATCACACGTGCCATTTCTAAAAAATTCTCATGTGTATTCAAAGGCTGCTGGAGGATAAGATACATCTGAATACACATCCATCTGTAGCAAGTATCACTTTGAGTACACAAATACTGCAGCTGCATGTACAGTAGAAAATTGTGTTTTACAGCACATCCATCCTTGTGAATAATGAGGGTTAGTCCTCTGATTAAGTATCATTTTCAATCTTTGAAATCCAGCTCCTCTCTAGTGCAACACGCAAAACAGACACACATACAGACACACATACATTTAGGCTGACTAATAGGTAAGCGTGCATGTCTGTTGACAGAATATGACAGTGATAATATGCAAATCTATTTTCTAAATTTTTGTCTTTGTGATTAAAATTCATCTCACGTATCCGTTTCTGTCCAAGTACCTGTGTGAGTTTAAAAGAAACCTTAGATCGACCATCAAATGTGGGACTGGGATTGAATAGATGGCAAATGAAGGGAAAGCAAGACTATTGAAATTGGATGAGGGTAAAAATGTTGTGTAATTCTGGCAAATCTAATAATGTGTTTAAGGAAGATAAATATTCTAGTGTGTAACCTGTGAGTAAACTGAAGCAAAACGGTGGTCTGTAATGAGAATATTATACAGCTGGATATTCCTACTTTGAGTTAGCAAAAAACAAAAAGAAAAGAAATTGAGTATTGTATTCAAGTCTGATCTCAACCGTCCACCCATTCAAGATGATGATGATGATGATATAATGCATTTAATAGTTCTGCCCCTTGATTATGAGTGGACATGAAACCATCTATTAGCACAAGCATTGCTTAAATCAATAGATTGAAAAAATAAGATAACAGTCACTGGCAGACTGTACTGCATAAACTAATGAGAATTAAAAACTACTGAGGAGTCAAGAGGTTCAAAGTGAGTCATATCCTGGAGAAATGAATGCAGTCACCCTAAAATCTGACCAATACTTTTAGGAGCAGTGATTCTTGTGAAAATGAGAAAAGTGCCCCTAAAATGACAAAAATGACCTTGACATCAAGCACAATTTGGACGATGACCCCTTAGGACAAACTTAGCTCAAGTTTCACTAAAATCAAAACAAAATGACACAGTTTGACAACCTTTACTAACATAAGACCAATTTTAAGGCAAAATTAATATGCACGGAGCCTTACAGTGCCGACTTATCAAACATGTTTGTTATATGCCTATTTTATTGAGCTTAATTTGTTTACCTGCTGTAACAAATCAGATAAGTGTATCTTCTCTAGTGTTACGTTAATGACAGTAACATAGCCTATTTAACCTATCAAACTTACAGCAGTAGGTATAAATAACTGAAATAGCACATGTTACTGTTCTGCAGTTGGCTGGTTTAGTTATTATTTGGTACTTTCCTATTTTTGTTGCAATTATAAAGTTATTGAAAAAGAAAACTTTAAAAAAACCCAAACTTTTTTCTCAGACAGTGTCTCTCTAAAACCAAGAAGCCACTTGAGTACAAAAAGTAGATTTTAAAGGCCATTTTCAGCTTAATTTTCACAAACGTCCAGCTGTAGATCAGTCATACTGGTAAGTCAGCAGTTTGTAAAAGCAAACAAATTTGCATGCACTGTAAAATTCTCCATTTTCCTCTGTGACTTTTACTCTTTATATTTAAGGTCTATGGTCAAGGAGACACGACATAGAGCAAGGAAAGACACTACTGTATACACACAGGATAATGATGGAAAGGAAACAGGTGGGAGCACAGCTGGGGCCAATTACAGATGACGAGACAGAGGAAGTAGAACTAGAGAGAAGATACAAGGAACAGACAGACGTCAAAATAAAACAGGAATAGACAGAACTTAGGGAAAGAAACACAGAATTGGCACAAAGACAGAAAGGTAAAGAAACTAGAAGACATGACAAACTTTTAGGGGAGACAGAGAAAAAACTACAGGGAACAGGAAAGGAACTAATAAACCTGAATTTATAACTAAACTAGAGACATAAAAAAATCCAATAGGAACCTAATACAGGGGTCTGAAATACTCAAAAGCACAATAATCCAAAACATTAATAGAACAAAACCACTTCTGAAAATCTATAATGAAATAAAAACTCAAAAACCTGGGTTATGGCGCAGGACATTATACAAAAGCGCAATGCGACCACGTATTACACCTACAAGAGCTGCTTGGTCATGGAAAGCCATGCCCTGAAGCTCCCGGTGCACAGTTTCTGTGCTGACGTTAATGCCACAGGAAGTGTTTAGCTCTGCAGTCATTGAGTCAGCACTGGCAACTTTTACACACTATTCGCCTTAGCACTCAGCAACCCCAGGGTAACTTTACATGATCTCCTACTTTGTGGCTGAGTTGCTGTGGCTGCTAAATGCTTCCACTTAGCAATAAAACCACTTACAGGTGATCGCTGAATAATAAGGAAGGAAAAGATTTCACATACTGAGTCAGTGGCATCTTACTACAATACCACACTTGAATTCAGTCAGTGCTTTAGAAGGACCCATTCGTTCACAAATGTTTGTAAAGGCAGACTGAAAAGCTACGTGCTTGATTTTATACACCCGGCAAAGCATCTAAAGTCAAAGATTAAAAGATGTGGCCTAATACTTTTGTTCATAGAGTGGTGGAACCGGACAATTGACCCTAAATTTTAAGTTGACTTCTTTTCTATTCCATTAGTTCTTTTCCACTCGACTCAATTCAACACGATTTTTAGTACATTAGTGATGTCATTGTTATGCAACACAAAAACAACAGTGGAGGACGTTTAGGTGACAGTATAGCTGCTGCTCAATCTATGGCTTTATCTCAGACTCATGAACCATGCTGATGTGTTTTGTGTTGCCATTTCCGTCATTATCAGGTTTCAAAAATGGCGGTTTTGATTTCTGTAAAGGAGTTGCTCTCATCACTCATCGAGTGACATCAGCGACTGGCCAGTTTGTGGGATGAAGTCTGATGAACCGGGTAATAAAAAGTACCTGGTACCAGGTATTCTCACATAATGGAAGACCCTAAAATCGGAGTCAAGTCCAGTCAAGCCAGTACCGGTGGGGAAAAGGCATTAGTCTTTTTTTGGCTCAGGTGAGTTTGAATCTGTCCTGGATTTGGGTTTTCCTCTGTTTTGTGTTTGTTGGATTTCTGCTGCAGAGAAGGTCCTGCTGCATGAAATTACAAAGAGAAAAATATGAAATAACATGCAGACATTTTCAGCACATACAATTCCACAATGCAGTGCATTAAATTTTACATATAGCAGATGTATTTGTGTGGTCTCTTCATGTGGTTTTCCACATTATCCTGTTACCCTTAGGACAAACAGCCCACGACAGGCTAGTTTCGTGCACTACTTAAACATAAACCGCAGGCCATCAAAAAACCCTACATTCATGTTTCCTCAAGTTCCCAGAATTCCCAGCCGCCACTTTGACACGACGCTTGTGAGACAGAAGCAATGCGTGGAAAACTACAAACACCAGCGTGTCAACCAAGTGTGAAGCATCTTTCAGAACTCAGCCCGGAGCCTTGGACCAACCTGTTCATCAGAAACAGAGGGGGAATTACCCTGGCCTGGTGAACACACACACTCGTACAGACACAGGTTTAATGGATCCCAGCTGTGAATGGTTGCGTGATACAGCAAGACAACAATTAATGTGAAGAGGAGGCAGGACATGTTGACCCACTAAACAGAGAGAAAGAGAGCACGAAAGAGAGAAATGCAAAGATGGAGGGAAGGTGAGAGACATGAAAAAGAAGAGAAAGAAAGTCCTAAGAGAGACAGATAAAATCGCAACAGAAAGAAATAACAGCTCTTTGGATCTGGTGTAGGCTTATTCTAAATTTGTTTGGTGGTTTCTAGCAGGTCACTGTGTGCTATCATAAATATCTGGCATTTATTTTATAGCATTTAAAACAGACCGCATGTGGACAAATCACTCAACACGACGTCGGCTTAATCAGTCCTGACGTGCTCCATACTGAAGAGAAAAGTCACTCTAAACAGAATTACTGTGTGTTATTCTGAAAGGCCTGATAGTCAACAAGAATACATTTCTGCAAAGCCTGAAGCCAGATGAATTAAGAAAGAACTGAAGGCCAAATATTTCTGTGTTTGAACTTTACTTTGCATCCTTTATTTCACTGCAGTGTTGACATGAACCCGAATGTACCCACATACTCTAAAGTTTCCTCTGGTACTGTGGGTGCCTGTGAAGTCAGTTTTTCATTATCTGTCAATGGAGCGAATGTTGACTTAGCAAAGTTAGCAAGTCTTGACTCCCTATTTCACACAAGAGGTTTGTGAGAAATTGATTTCAGTGTTTAACCTTTGTCTCCGACTCTAAGTGAAGAAAAGCTCCAACATGCTGCACGCACTTTAGAAGGAGGAGAAATCCCAGAACCGCTCTCTTTTAACATTTAATGTTGCATTACTTGTCTGTGTTGTATTTGTTTGTGTACAGAGAAACAATTTGAGTTTATGAGACACTTAAGAAGTAATGAACAAGTATAATGTGAACAAGTAATCCCGCATGGTCACAAACAAGTCTGCAAAGAAGAAACTGCAGACGAGGCCACAATAACAGCAAATACTGAGTCACCGCTTGTGTCCCAAAGCCTGCTCTCTTTCCTCATCTCTATCTAAGCATTCCATACTAGTTCAGTAAGAATGTCGTCTGGGCTTACCTCCAAACTAGCCTTTTTCTTCATTTCTTTGCAGGATAACACAAATGTGTCAGAGTAAACACAGATACAGTCGCCCCCAACAAATGACAGCAGAGGTTGTTTGCTTAAGCTGTTGTTATGACCTGTAGCAACAATTTAAAGTAAAAGAAGCATTTGAATAAGCAAATACAGATTCATGATAGTGCATTTGTGTCCATTTTTACAGGTATGATGAGTAAAGGAATTTTGGGTGTGTAACAACTGGAACTGGCTGATTGTCAGTTCTCTTAGCCCTGACCAGTGACCATCCACTCAGCCAAGACTTGTGTCGAGTGCTTTTTGCAACATTTTTTGAGCTTCTGTACTGCAATATCAGTAAAATGGCGCAATGTGCCAAGTTATAAAAGAGAGATGCGCGACCGGTATATCTGCCACAAAGATTGTGTCACGTGGGACGTGATGTTACGTCAAAATCGGTGTGTGACGCAAGCAACACGTCGATCATAAAAACATAAAAAAAATACCGGCATAAGAGCCGGTCTTTTTCAGGCATACACAACATGAGCACAATGGCAAAGGCAACTCACAGCAGCACATTTAAAAGGTTGTTAGTGTGGAAGTAGCCAAAGTAAACTGCTTTATCGGAGCGAAAACATTCACACTAACAAACCTAATCAGACACTTAAACCAACATACAGCTGAACATGGACATTTTAAAGAAGCTAACAAAGGGAAAGGAGCTATCCCAAGTTCAGAGCCAACCACAAGCCGGCAGCCTCAGTATGAGCAAAGGATCGAAGCGCTTATGAGGGAAATTATGGAGATGACTCAAAAACAGAAAAGCATCCATGTCCTGTATCTGGTGAAGTTATGGACAAACTGGAAAATGATGTAAATAACTGACTACCATAAACTTTGATGTTCCTTAAAGGTGAGAATTGTTGTATTCATCTTCTCCAAAATTTGTCATATCACATAGTGCAATCAAACAAAATATGAAGGGATTCAGCTGGAGGATTTGTTGTACCCACATTTTCCTTGTGTATTGATGTGAAACTGCCAAAAAAAAAAAAAAACCAATAAAGGGGAACCTGAAAAACAAAGGTGGGGTGTTGCTAGGATAGCAATAGCTTTTAGATATTTTTGTCAGTGCAGAAATGTCACAAAGCAGCAGCAACAAGCTACTGTTTTCATCAAAACCCCTTAAAAGTCAATACATGCCTTACTGTCTTATATAAAAACAATAAATGAGGCCTTAACTTGTTCAAAAGACAGCATGACTGCCCGCCACAAGTCTCCAACTCTTTGATGAGTGTCTGATTGTGTTTTTTTCTTAAAATGTATATTGTTGTAAGTAAGTAAAACACCTAAAGCTCTAAAAATAAAAAATAAATGTTTAGTGCTGCATTGCATCTGTCAGCAGGTCAAAGTATAGCTAGCTGAGATAAACACTTGCCTAGTTTCACTGGAGACTCTGTAAAAGAAACAAACAAATAACACAATAATCACCTGCCCACAAACATTTTAAGAGATGAATTGAATCACACCAACAGCCACAGCAGCTGGCCAGAAACACACAGTAAAACACACACGTATAATAATACACGCAGCAGGGGGGTAAATATATAGATAGTGAGCAATGCTGTACAGTTTCTTACACTGCATGCACACACCCGCACAAACTCACACTGGGATTTGGCCACCCGCTCATCTACCTAATAAAGCCTTTTGGGTCACAGCCCAGAGAGAGGCTCGGTTTGAAGGGCTGTGCAGAGTAAACAGAGCTTTAAAAACAATAACACGTCACTCGTGAAAGATTCTGAGACTGCGGCGGCTCTCTGGACTAATAAAGTTAGTATTAGCAGGTGACTTTATTATTTGGACCTCAGGGGAAATGTGTGGAGGTGTTTGCTTTTGGAGTACAACAAGGACCTGCTACATCATTTAAGATAACACGCATGCACTCGCAGGCACGAAAGCACTCACATTGCGACACTCGTGCTTTATCGTTTTTTACTAAATAAATACTAAATAAATAAATCTGATTAGATTTTATGTCCTGACACTTTTAAGCTGAGAATCTGGGAAAAGATTTTTGTAATCAAAGTTGTTTTGCAATCAACAGATACCACATATCTAAAATTTATGTGAAATATAATAAAATAATGAGCACTTCCCCTGCAGTATATAAGGAGGCCATCAAATTTAAAGAAATTATAATTTAAAGATACTTTGGAACAAGCACAAGGTATATAATCTAATGGAAAACCATGAATTTCCAGTATTCTGCCCAACGGGTGACATTTAGGTTGTGATCCATCATAGAGCAAAAAATTGGCAAAAGAGCAAAACCAGAATAGATTTTTTTGAATGTCCCTCATCTAAAGCCCTAAATGCACTGACAGCAGATTGATTAGTGTGCAAAAGCCTACAACTGCCTTGCATATGAAACTACTCCCTGATAAAGCTAAACTAATTCCTTCATAGTCTAAATGACATACAGTCACATAAAAAGCATGCATTGCAAAAACAAACATAATAAATATACAACAGGCCAGTCGTCTATTTAGATGAGCTTGTTCTAAGTGTGGATGTGTCTACTGACCGTTAGAAAACTACTGCATGAGCAAACATACTGAAACATGTCAGTTTTGATATGTTCAACAGTTTACGCTGCAGCCACATTCACTACTTCCTTGACAGGCTGTCAGCTAGCCTGGAGCCGACTCTCAGCAAAGGTTTTCAAATGTCAGCTTAAAAATTAATTAGCCTAGCAGCCACCGTTTGGTCTGAGTGAGTCCACAGCTATGAAAACATGGAGGTGTTTTTTACAGCTCTGTTTCTCCCACTACTATGGTGGGGGGGAGCAGGTGGAGGACAAGGAGCACCTACAATGTGAGGTTATTGCATTAGCGAGCTATGTCGAGATGAAATCAGTTTTCTTTGCCATAAAAGTGGCTCTTTTTACCCGGCTGAATCACCGTGGTAACTGTTTCTGAACATCCATCCATCCATTCGCTTCCGCTTATCCTTTTCAGGGTCGCGGGGGGCGCTGGAGCCTATCCCAGCTGTCATAGGGCGAAAGGCGGGGTACACCCTGGACAGGTCGCCAGTCTGTCGCAGGGTTGAACTGTACTCTGTTAAAACCAACTGATTTTTTTTTAATTTACATTGTATTGTCACTGCATGCATTCAGTTGATAGCGCAGGAAATGTTTTCACGCTTGATTCTAGTCTACTTCTAAGTCTCTTTTACACTGTTAGAACTGCAGCTACTGGATCACAGATGAGATAATTGATCATTAGGTTATTTATCACCAACACCATCCAATCAATCAATCAAAATTTATTTAATTTTGATTTTGAACCAAACTAAAGAAATTTCCAGGCCTCCTTTATTAAGTTATAGATCAGTAACATTTAACAATTACGTGAATCCAACTTAAAGTCTCAGATTTCTACTGTGCAGCACTGAGTTCTAAGTTCATGCTCAGTGTTAAAATAATATTTCAAGGAAACATGTTTATTTTATTGTTCTGTGCACTAATTCCCCAAATCCCCAAGATTAATCATTTTCTGCAGCATCAATCTTGTTTAATTTGCAGTGCTCCATTTTATGTTTAGATGTTTTTTGTGTTCTTTATAGTTTCATTTCATCGTCATCATCATCTGGTAACTTCTCTGATTGGAGTAGGGAGGGCTCATACGGATTGTTTTGTGTGGAAGAAAAGTCACATGAGCACACACAGACCAGAAAGCCCGGCCTGACAGAGAAAGCTGACTGTGCTGAACTTCCTTTGTAGTGCAGCCCTCAGATCTGTCAGCCCAAGATGAGAAGCCAAGAAATCTGACTGCGAGTGATAATCTCCAGCAAGGATGGAAGTCTTTCTTAATGAGCGATAAGATAACGCCTATCAGAATGAGTTTTATAAAGGTTAAAGAGTATGCCTTTCAGGTTAGCATTTTGTGTTCTTTGTATTCACTTTCAGCAAAGTTAATACTATAATCGAAGAAGAACAGAAACAAATATTCAGTTTAAGGATGTGTTAACATTTTCTAGCCAGGTCTTAATCATTTGTTCATAAATATGGTCTGGGGAATGCTTCTTACAGACAAAATCAAGTAAGATAATATTCATGAATCACACATTTGTGCACATTTGTTCTCCAGTGTGTGACTTTCTCTGATTTTTGTATATATATTTCTTGTGTTTGCCATTTATTCCTACTGTCTACTATTTATATTTTATTCCGTTACAGTTGATGTGGAGCACCTACAATTTCGTTGTACATGTACAATGACAATAAAGGGCTATTCTGTTCTATTCTATTCTATTCTGCACTGTTTATGACTAAAACCCAATGTATCCTAATGAAACAAAAAACGATGTAGTAGTTTTTGCCTTATAGAATAATCGTGGCCAGTTGTTTTCATTATGTATGGTCACCTAACCGTAGCAGGTCATCAAGTCCATTCCACTAGATATGTTATGGGAAAGTCTGAGTTTTACTGATCGTGAGTTGTCTCTAATCCAGCGATTGATCAAAATGTAATTGCTGCAATTTCATGGTGTGACTATTAGCAAACTACTTGAACAGTGAGCTGTGAAATGTGGCAGTTGTACCATGGAAGTTTAACCCATATGGACATGTGTATAAAATCACAGGCTGTTGAGACTGTAAAACTCTTTTATCTTTTTTTCTGACCTCATATATTACGCTTTCCCCCAGTTTCTACTTAACAAGAAACAATTACTGATGAGCAACAACACAACAGATCAAGCAGAACAGCAAATTTTACACTGACTTAAAGGTTCAATAATTGTGAAATTCCACACAAAGCCACACAAAAGCACACACGGCCATGTTCCGTTTGCCTGAAGTTCAGGTCACCTCACTTTGCCACAGTTTCCACAGGCCGGGGGAGAGATGAAATAATGTTCACGCTGACAAAGAAAAAACACACTCCCCATCCAAAGAATGAGCTGGGAAAACAGGCGAGCGGCGCAGCAAGTGAGGTGGAAAAGTATTCTTCACATGAAGAATCCGCACAAAAGGCCAGGCACGCTGGAGACTGGAAGATGTAGCCACAAAATCCTGGCCTTAAAAACCACATAAAAAACAATAACTGTTGATCTTTGGGGGCTAGAAAAAGTATAAGCCCCCGATGCATTTTAATGCAAAGTAGTAAAATCAGACCGTCTGCTGTCTTTTTCCTAATCCAAGCCGTGCCAGTATTAATACACCTTAAAACATGAAAAAAAGGTATTTCATCTGGATATTGAATATTTGTGAGTGTGTGTGCATGTGTACAATTAAATCTAGAACGATCCTGAAGAGCCAAGTTTAAAAACCACATATGCACAATGGAATCTGTGCTATGTTTGTTTTGTTTTGTTTAATACCAGACCCCCAGTATGAGGGCTGACAGAACAGTGAAACGGGAGCTGAACACATGCCAGACAGCCGGGGAATCAGACCAAAACGTACTCACTCCCACCTTCCTAAGCCTCAGTTGAGACGTGCATCATCTGTCACATTTACATCAATCCTGACACCTTATTACAGCAGAGCTTTCTCCAAAAGAACTTTGTGCTTGGGCTCTTTAAAGTTAGAAGAGATCATTTTATGATTTTCTCACAGTTGCTCGTGACGACAAGCACATCAATAGGGATGTGCACAACCAGTCGACTAGATGCTTAAATGTGGGCAACAGTGAAAATAAAGCATGTAGACATGATGGAGAAATACAAACAAAGCATCAGAATGGAAAGGAAAGGTGATTTAAGGCACTGCGTGATTATTGGTGCCAATTCAGAAAGTGCTGCTGTGGGAGATGGCAGATGCTGCTGCCATCTCCTGATGGCTGCTTCCAGCAGTATAATGTCCCATGGCACAAAGCTCATACTAGCTTATTCAATATGACAATGAGTTCACTGTACTCAGATGTCCTCTGTAGTAACAGGACCTCATTAGAATAGTGCACCTTTGGGATTCGATGTGATGGGAGAGCCACATGAGGTTTTTGCCTTCTACTAACGATGTGCAACTAATGAAGTGGTCGGCGAGTGTATAACAACAAAACAGCAGCTATGTGTAACCAGACTCTGCACAGATGTGTGGATGCAAGAGAGGAGGACTACTGGTGCTCTTAAATGCACCATCAGTCATTCTGTGGCAAGTGTTTAAATCAAGTTAGATTGTTTAAAAGGACATAAAAATTATTTGCTAACAGGAACACTCCTATACACCAATATCTGAACATTCAATGAACATTACAGAATTAGAAAAGTTACATTTACCTCTGTATTGTTTTAACAATTCATTTTTTATAAACCTTGCCTTAACTAGGCCTTTATTTGGTGAAATGTCCTAACACACTCCCAGAGCTCTCTATGGATAAATCCTCTTCACAGTATGACATCCTGCCTGTTTAAATTAGATGCCGTTCGTATTATGGAAGCTGAAGTGATAAGTTAGCTTTTTCTGTGCATTTCTAAACACTTCAAATGAACAACTTACAATGCAAGAACATTGTGGTTTTCCTCCAATCTGCACTTCATCAGTCTTCATTAGCATGCCTCTGTGAATCTGCAGCAACGTTAAAAGAGAAACAAAAAATAACTCTGTGAAACACAGTTTGCCACAAGCAATACAATCATTAAAAAAAAGACACATGACACCTGCCCTCTCTTATGATCACCTGGAGAGTAATGTGTGTGAAAGCACCTGGTCCAATGCTAAAAAGTCATTAAAGGATGATGAATGATAAGATAACCCTGGTTATCTCTTACTGACTCTCCCACACTCCCAGTAGATCAAGGAACAGAGTTGAAAGTGAGGAAGGGCTTAGTAGTATATCATGCTCTATAGTACTATAGGGTATGATATACTACTATGTAGTATAGAAATAGTATAGTGACATGGTATTGTTTAGAATGCCAGAGCATTTCCTAAATTTCCAATGGTATGATGTGAGAGGATGTGCGGTTTATTGGCGTTACAGAGGATGTAGAGCACAGAAGGAAGCAAATGATCTGCTACTGCATGCTGACCCCTTACATGAGCAAATGTAAGAAGGAAATGTGTCAAATGGACTTAAAATCTTATTTTATGAGGTAGTAACTTACATTGCATATAAGTGTTTAATTTTAAATCTGTGCTTTTAAGGTTGCGGGTGGAGTCCTTTTATCTTTGGAGCTCTTTAACATCATTTCAGGGTTCAATGTTTATTCAGATAAATACCTGTGCGAAGAGAATGCCAACTTAAATTTCATGTGAACGACAGGAACCACGGTCACTGATGGGAGAGAGAAATCATCTTTGCCTCTCCACATCCAAACAGACAGGCAGGTAATTTTAGACTGCGGGAGAACAAATTGTCCTCTTTCACCCACTCAAGTCAATCAAGTGGAGTAAGGGGGAACGGAGACAGACGGACGGATGGAGAAGGAGAGGAGCCTGAACAAAGCTCAAGGGAGAGGATGACAGACATTTTAAAAGTAGCTTACAATAAAGACAAAATTGTAGAAAATGGTTAATCACAAACTTTAAAAGGAAATAGAGGCAGTTAAAAAAAATGAAATCTGTCCTTCCATTCTCCCACTGGTGGTCCATGTTCCCACTGTTGGCTCTCTTGATTTAATTGCTCGGGTAGGAGTGAGATCAGAGCAGCAGTTCAGCAGCAGGCTTCTATCAGACTTGAGAAACAATAACAAAAATGAAATTAAAGAGACGAGGGAAAGAAAAAAAAAGAGAGGGAAAAACTGGAAATCAGCGATGCATGATGAAACACGCTTAAAAGTGTAAAACAAGGAAGAAGACTGAGTCAAAAAGCATAACGGAAAATAAAGAGGGTCAGAGGGAAAGCAAAGGCAAAAGGAGCCGGTGGTCCATTTTCTTGTTTTCAGCTATGTTTAATTGCCTTAGTAGGAGTGAGTTCAGTAGATCAGTAGTAGGAGTAGCAGACCTTCATCAAAGCACCAGTCACTGCTTATTAGAATATTATTACAGAACAGCAGCAGCCAGCCAGTGGGCTGATTACTGACTGGGTCCAATGGGAGGCCTCATTTGACTGGAATGTACAGAGGCTGAAATGGAGAACAGGGATAAACACAGAAATACCATTTATAGACTTGGTGCCTTAATATGCTTTCATCAAAACTATGTGTCCAGTCATTCGGCCTTTCTTTTGGCATCGCACAGCAGCTACTTTTATTGATTTTTTTCTCCTCACTAAAGACCATGTTTAATCATTAAACATTAAAACATTTACTACAAAAAACAACAGTCTGTAACTTTTCTTTTCAGCTAATAAATGCAATCAAATATGCAAATTAAAAAAAAAAGTAATAGTCTCAAATAATAAGAGATCTTATTGTTTCTGGAACAGCTGATGGATGATTTTTATCCATGTCACTGAAATGTACACAAGGAAATGTGTTGTACTCTAAGAATAAACATAATCAAAAACTATAAAATGAATTTGAGCCAAACATGAAACCAAAGACACCAAACAAGCAGAACGAATCACGGCTTGTACAGGGACCATAATTTTTGTAAACCACGCTTTATGGATGTTTTGTAAGTTCTGATGACCGTATAGAAGGTTAAATGCATTATAATTAAACCAGTATGTGAAATGTGATAGAACGGGCAAGAACAAAGGCAAATTGCACTCAAAGCATCCTGCCTCCTTTGCAGAATTAAACCAACTGTATAAAAGCAAAATTGGCAAAGTCGTGGACCAGTAAAATGTTTTACATTTATTCAGATAACTGGAGCCAGCACAGAAAACAGTTGATCAAAATACAGACTCGATCTAGGAATACCAATTCTATGATGAAAGCCAATTAAAACAGCATGCTGGGCAATTAGCATTACCTACAGGAAATCAGATCCCATCTCCTCCACCAATCAGGACAAAGACTAAAGGTTGGTTGACGAGGGGAAATTAGGCAAAGCAGTGCCAGATATTTACTCTCAGATTTGATATGGCTGGTTGATGTCATCCTCTACCACACACACAAAGACGTGTAAGCACGCAAGCGGTATGCCTCAACAACACATAACGCATGATCTCTCCAAACTCAGGCACACACAGAAACATGCACACCTAGTGTGGTCCGCTTAGCGACCACCGTGGCTGAATGAGAAGAAGAAAACCGCAGGCATCCAGTCATTCCTGACTGGAAAAGCATTCATGGAAAAGTTGAATTTGGTGGAATGCATAACATGTGTGACAACAAGTTTCTAGTTTTTAATGCTAAAAATGTACATTGTTAATAGATTTCTAAATATAAAAATGCATTGTTTTGCATGTGTAGAAAAAATTAACAGAATTAATTAAAATATTGATTTCCAAATAATTTACAACCTAAATTCCATTTAAAATAGCACAAAGACAAAATATCAAAGCTAATGTTGAGGAGTATGGTTATTTAACCTTTTTAATATATTCTTATTTTTCATTTAATACCAGTAAAATGATTTCTAAATGTTTGGACAGCAGCATGAAAACACGGGAAGAGCTGAAAAATACTTATATAACACGTGACGGGTCATCTTACAGTTAACAAGGTTAATCATCAGCATGGTTTGGTATAAAGAAAAAACCTCCCAGGTAGGGTAGGTAGTTTTAAAAATTGGGAGGTGTTCGCCACTCTTTAGTCTTTTACATGACAGTTAAGACAGTTTTCAACATACAAAGCTCTTATGAATTTTATCATTAGGTCAGATATTATGATTAAAAGATTAAGAGAAGCCTGAGATATCCAAAAACTATCATCTTCTCAATAATCTGGCAAAGTAAACAAAACAAACTGTCCTGTGGTTCGAGAAACCAAATTTGTCTTTAGCCATATCCATCCACACTAAAGACAAGGGGAACACCCTGCGTGTTTTCAGAGCACAGTTCAGGATCTGTGAGGAAAATAACTTGCACAGCATCTGTAACACAAACAAACACACAACCTAGCTCAACTTTCCTGATTAATCTCACTGGCAATAAATTCAAAATGAACACACACACAAAGACATTATTTAATAGGAAACAGCTGATTGGCTGATTTATAATCCTTAATATACGTACTGTTAACTGGCACCAGCTACGGTGTCTTACAAATTAAAACCATTTTAAGAAGTAAAAACACTTCTTTGTTGTTAATAACCGTTATAAATGAAGGGAACAAACAGCTGTATATTAAAAGTGACCAAAATATGACTAATAATCCAGTTTTTAAAGCTGCTTTTCGATTTTTTGATTTTTCCTTTCGGCTCTTTTTTTTCTCAAATGCAAGCTCTCTTGGGTAGTTTAGTCAAACAAGGTCCTTGCCAAGTTGAATATCCACTATTTGGCATGTCTGTGCTAATATAACTTGGATCACAAGTTTAACTCCTTGCCAGAAACCACAGTGGTGTCAACTGGGGTGGTGCGGATGATTTTTTGGAGAATTATGTCTGGGATCTCAGTCTGGGCTGTATCACTTTTGAAGTCCTGGGTTCAGACTTGGTCAAATAGCACAATGAAGCTTGGATTAAAACCTAAATCAAATGTATCACTTTCAGTGAACTGAAACGGTCTCTTGTCTCCTTGCCTATGCCCTTCATTTGTATTTTTATCAAACTTAACCAAGTAGATGTTCACCCTAGTCTCCTGGGTGAAAGTCCTGGATTTGACTTATTGGAAATTTTGTGGCTTTTTCTGTGATCTGCAATGAGAAAAAGAAACTCGACTGAAACAGGATGTCGACTCGAGACAATAGAAGAGGATAAAAAAAAAAATGCTGGCATCTCTAACTCAAGCTGATTTAATTTTTTAAAACATGTTTCATGCTGTGGACTGTTGCTATTATGCATTTCGCTGTGAGACTGGCTGGTATGTGTGCAAAGGCATGGAGCGAGTCAAGACTGGCCTAATTGAAGGTTGTTTGCATGTCTGGGAGAACGGATAAATGATGGAGGTAACAGGAAAATTAAGCAAATGGAGGGAGCAGGTGGCCTTCATCTGGACCACAGCTGTACACAGTGTGACTCACACACTCCTACCTTGACCAAAAGGCACACACACATGCGTGTTCAAAGGCACATTTGGGACTGTACAAGACTACAAATCCTTGCAACATCCTAAATAATACCACAAGGTCCACTGTGTGACCCATTTGGTGTTCATACTGCAAAGCTGACTTATTAGATTTTAAAAAGCAACCTCGATCATCAGGATTCCTTTTAGTTTTAGGAATCCTAACATGCACCAAGGCCTAAATTTAAATCCATGAATTGTTAGAGCTTTAAGAAGTGGCTGTTAAGAGTTATGACTTAGCAGAATGTACATAAATTAAAACATCATTAGATCTGCACTGAAAAGCCTCTACTATGAAATGTATTATATGTGTATATAGTATTAAACTTACAAGTGCAAAAAAAGACATTAGGAAGTCTACAAATGACCAGTAGGTGAAATAAATATTAACTATCAGGAAACAAAATGTGGTTCTTCTTGCCAGTACCTGACCTTTTATCACATTTCAACAGGCACAACTTTTATTTTGGTCTCTATTTTCAGTTTGCGTTGCACTTTTCAGATTCACTACAGCTTTACTATGCAAGACTTTCATTCATCTCCTGATTTCCACATATTATTTTAAGAGACACAAGTTTCATTTTTGAGTAATTCATAAGTATACAGTGACACTGGAAACCCACAGTTCCAGTGCCACAGTTCACATTCAATCACTACCAACAGCCAACGTTACAGGAAGAAGTGCAACACATGAACTGGACCTTCAGTTTATCTTAGTTAAAGAGAAAACTCACTTGTTGGAGGAAAGGTTCAACTTTGTTGTTTTATATTTGTGTGATTTAGTGCTCTTGTGTGTGATTATTTTAACTGTTTCCATGAGAGGTTGCACAGAAAATGCATATGAATTACCATGAAAAGCACAATGTGTCTCTGAACCAGATCTACTTGCAGAGTTCAATAGCTTTTTGGTTAAGTTAATTTTTCTCAAGACTTTTCAGTAAACCTGAGCAGGCATCAGGTTTTTCTCTTCTCTTTCTGTGGTTCACTGATGGTCTACAGGTTATTTTGCTCTAAGTGGTGCCTACATGTGGAGGGGACATGGGCATGCTTGTCCTTCAGGGCATACTTAAGGTTCGTTAGAGCTCGAGATTCTCCCCCCTCTCATTTTACTTTGATTCCTGGAACAGTTAACATTGCACATGCATGAGTGTCCACACACACACACACACACACACACACACACACACACACACACACACACACACACACACACACACACACACACACACACACACACACGGACACTTTAAAGAAAACAAGTTGGAAAACAGGTCAAACACTGTATTTAATTACAGCAGCAAGTGACACCCTCCCTTGGCCCGCTCAGCTTCTATGTTTTGCTATTATGTGAATTTTTCTTTGATTTTAATCAAATTTGGAGCGAAATTAAATCAAGAAGCCATAAAATACTCAAATAATATAATAAAATGAAAATATGCACTTCTTTGAAATTGAGCTAAAGATTTATAACCCAAAATGTGTTTATCTCAAACTAATGAATACAGTTTTCTAGACAATATGTTTTGGTTCCTTAAGGTTAATTCTACATTAACACCAAAACCAGTCTAATTGATTAAATGAACGTTGATTATGAGTATGATTATTATTATGGAGGCATGGTATGTTAAAAAACAAAACAAAACAGCAGTTAATGTTTGTAGTTTGATCCACCTAACACAATCAGCAGCTGCAGGTTGAGGCAACTCAGTTACTCGTGCCAGTCTTTGGATCTATTTCTATTAGAAACACTCCTTGGAGTCAAACTTGAAAATCTGAGTTAGACTCTTTGCTTGGATAAACATCAGTATAATTAAGTAACGTTCATAAGTAGCATGTAGGTTGAAACAGTGCAGATTTTATGACAGAACTGGATCATACTTGTGGCAGCAGCGATGCATTCACAATCATGTATATTTACTCATATGTGGAACTTTGTGATGATAAATAAGGGAGAAATAATCAGCTGGTTGTCCTGTAGATGGACTACAACATCGTTTTGCAGCATCTAACCTCCAAGACTGATGACAGCAGGCCATGTCCTGTTCTGCAGACTTGATGGGCTCAGCATAACCACACACTTCACATTCCGGGTGATCCTGAATTAACAAACAGTTTGGATTCCTCCTTCAACTGATCCTGAGGTCATTCAAATAACTGTGGTTGTGGTTAATGGCTACTGATAATGGCCACCCTCTGCAATGCTTAGTGGACATACAGCTAACATCTCTTTGAGCTCTGTTACCACCTGACCAAATACTGAAAATCTTGTGTGTCATATTTACATATAGATGAACTGAGCTTGTCACTTTTTTATACTTTCTGTTATGTGCTCAGTCGTTTGTTTTACGGCATGCTTGAAACAACATGACTAACATACGTGCATCTTTTATTTACAGTCTATGCCAGTGCCTGAACTTTGGAGAAAAGAGCAAGGGGACTACTGGGAATCTCATCTGTGTATAATATTGTTCTCTCAGACAGAAAGGAATATTTATTAACAAAAATTCTAAAATATATTATAGAATATACTTTTAGAGTCATTAATATAACTGAGGGATGTGTCCGAGGTTGTGTGGGAAACACTGCAATATTTTCAAAAGTTTGCTAAACCAGCATATGTGTTAGATTTTCAATGTTATATGGGGCAGAGTGCCTTTCAGACCTCCTCTGAAGATTCTTTTCCTTCTCCTCGTAGATTTTCAGTCTCTCTCTCTCTCTCTTTTTTTTTTTTTTTTTTTAAATAGTGTTACTTTTCTACATTCCTCATGGCTTGTTGAAATTCCAGGTCTTGGATTGTGGTCTCCCCTTTGTCATGATGGTTATTTAACTGAGCCTTGGCATTGCTCATATTCTAAATTCTTAACATACCCTTTTTATGGTTGGAGAATTGCATTTTCCACTGGCACAGGGAGCCAATCAAAGCTTTTTTTCATCCCCCCTTTGTTTCTCCCAACCAACTTTGGTACTAGATCTAACCAAATATGTGTGTTTTCGTGTTTGACTAAGGCAAATATTTTAATATATTTTCAGATAGGTTTGTGAATGTGTCACAGATAAAGGCAAAACTGTACGACACCCTAGCATGTATGTAACATGTGACTTTTTAAATATAAAAACTGACAGGAATAAATAGGAATAGACACTGAATCCTACAAAATCAAAAACAATACTATTAGTTTCTTACCATATATAGCAATATACCAGTACCATGAATCTCAGGCTATACAGCTTATGAGTGTTATCCTGTATCAGGGCAGCAACGCTGTTTAATTTTTCTACTGTTTCTATAAACTAGTGACTGAGCAGCATTATGGTGTTGACTGACAGGCACCATTGTAGCTACGCTGAACAAAAAAAAAGAAAGGCAGAATATATCAGTTTTTCTTAATTGGAAACTACCACGAGGGACGGTTGTACAGTTATGACCTTCTTATCTGCTTCCCTGGCTTTTTCCATCATGCTGCACTTAAAAATACAAAGAGAGAGCTTCAATTTGTATCAATCACGGACACAAGGGTAATTTAAGTGAAGTAAAAGTTTGATAGCATCAGCAGAGCATTGTCTGTTTATATTATAGCCAAAGCTCATATTTAGTCAAGACCCTGTACAGCAATGTTCAACATTCCCAGCATATCTTTGCTTTATCTGGCTTCACTAACCCTAAACTTGGGTTAAGCAGTCACACAAATGTGTTCATCTGCTCAACAAGTCAACCCAGGCTCTCTCAGTCTTTCTACGATACTGGACAGTATTAAAAGCTTATATTGTGGTGGACCACTGGAGGGCTCCACTCACACCCAGTTCTCAGGAAGTGTTGTTGCTGTGTTTTGGAGGGAAAGTGTTCAGTTCTGTGGTGATGAGTAATAAACGAGCAGTGTTTATCGAGAGCTCTCGTGTCGTCTGTGTTTACCTCCACAATATGAATGAATGAGCGGGCGAATGTGGCTCAAGAGTTAGCAGTTCGTCTTGTAATCGGAAAGTTGCCGGTTCGAGCCCCGGCTCCAACAGTCTCCATTGTTGTGTCCTTGAGCAAGACACTTCACCCATTGCCTACTGGTGGTGGTCAGAGGGCCCGGTGGATTCTGTCAGTGTTTTGATCTGTTCACCGTCAACATTGCGTGCAGCAGCAACCACAGCCTCCCAGACACTGTTCAGAGAGGTGTACTGTTTTCCCTCCTTGTAAATCTCACATTTGATGATGGACCACAGGTTCTCAATGGGGTTCAGATCAGGTGAACAAGGAGGCCATGTCATTAGTTTTTCTTCTTTTATACCCTTTCTTGCCAGCCACGCTGTGGAGTACTTGGACGCGTGTGATGGAGCATTGTCCTGCATGGAAATCATGTTTTTCTTGAAGGATGCAGACTTCTTCCTGTACCACTGCTTGAAGAAGGTGTCTTCCAGAAACTGGCAGTAGGACTGGGAGTTGAGCTTGACTCCACCCTCAACCCGAAAAGGCCCCACAAGCTCATCTTTGATGATACCAGCCCAAACCAGTACTCCACCTCCACCTTGCTGGCGTCTGAGTCGGACTGGAGCTCTCTGCCCTTTACCAATCCAGCCACGGGCCCATCCATCTGGCCCATCAAGACTCACTCTCATTTCATCAGTCCATAAAACCTTAGAAAAACCAGTCTTGAGATATTTCTTGGCCCAGTCTTGACGTTTCAGCTTGTGTGTCTTGTTCAGTGGTGGTCGTCTTTCAGCCTTTCTTACCTTGGCCATGTCTCTGAGTATTGCACACCTTGTGCTTTTGGGCACTCCAGTGATGTTGCAGCTCTGAAATATGGCCAAACTGGTGGCAAGTGGCATCTTGGCAGCTGCACGCTTGACTTTTCTCAGTTCATGGGCAGTTATTTTGCGCCTTGGTTTTTCCACACGCTTCTTGCGACCCTGTTGACTATTTTGAATGAAACGCTTGATTGTTCGATGATCACGCTTCAGAAGCTTTGCAATTTTGAGACTGCTGCATCCCTCTGCAAGATATCTCACTATTTTTGACTTTTCTGAGCCTGTCAAGTCCTTCTTTTGACCCATTTTGCCAAAGGAAAGGACGTTGCCTAATAATTATGCACACCTGATATAGGGTGTTGATGTCATTAGACCACACCCCTTCTCATTACAGCGAAAAATACATAGTCAGTTATAGGGTCGTATATAAAAGTTCTCAAAACTTTGTTTTGCTTTGTTTTTTTTAATGTAGGTAGTGACTTCGTACCTGTACAGCAAGTATCACCTACCGCAAGTTATATAAGTTATATATGTTAACCAATGTTTAATCTGAAAAAAAAAGTTACCTGAAAAAGCTCAAATGCACATATTTTTACTTGGGTCATCCATACTGCGCTTGCAGTGACTACAGTGTGTCCCACCCACTGGCCGGCCCCACAGTTACACCTGGTGACCTGTAGCACTGTACATAGTTTGAGAGGTTAACTTGATCTTAGTTGAATTCACATCTATCTTCTTGCATTTGCTCCATTTTCATTTTACTAAACAGATGGATCCTTCAGTAATATAAGCCCAGAGTAAATCAAAATCAAGGTGATTTTTGAGTCCATCCTTCTCCTGCTTTCCCTCTTGGGAAAAATGAAAGCTAGCTAAGTACATAGAAATGAAGGGTTGGATAGCATCTTATGTTGAGCATCGAAATGCATGAAAAGAAAGAACCACAGCAAGAAGCTGAGAAATTATCAAATGGATGAGTGCACAGACACATGCACAGTTTGAGAGAATCTGGGCATCAAGCCAACTGTTTTTAAAGAATTCAACCTAAAACTTGCGACGTATATCAACAAGATTTCTCAAATTTTAACAAAATTTATTTTTTTTTTTTGTTTAATCATGCTGCAACCACAAAAAGCACTTGACTTGTAAATCATGAATTAATTGATTTCATTGACATTAACTGCTGAATTCATCAAGATGACAATCACTTTGTGACAGATCCACTTTTCACTGGCTTCATAATGTGGGTTTTAAGATGGCAGGCATCTCTTTTACACTCTTATTCAAGCAACGCTTGAAATCAGTGTTACAGACAGTTTTATTAATATTGATATAATCCCATGTTAAACGGTGCTGGAATGAAGATTTTTTCCCCCCTTTTAGCCCGTTTCAGTAAAAATGACACTCACAGGAGGAGGAACTTTTGAATATGGAACAGAAGAGACCTAACATGATCATTTTTTTAACTCAAATTTTAATATAAAAGTATTTCTTTAAAGAAATGATGCTGGATTATAGTTCTGCTTACCTGTTACCTCTGTAATTTCTCTCTCTCACACATTCCCCATTTCCTTCTCCATATATCTACCCACTTGTCCTTTACCATGTTTCCATCCTCTCCCATCCTTTTCTCCATCACTCCCACAAACCCATCGGTGCTTTTCTGAGTCCAGGCTTGTATATCCATTAGTCAGTGTTATCTTTATGTCAACAGTTCCACTCAAATATTTACAGTAGTCCCTGGTGAGCAGACATCCAGTCAGTGGTGGGATGAGTCACCCTTTGTTAACACAGTCAAAGTAACTCAAAGTAACTCTGTACTGCTCAGAATAACATGCGCACAAGTAATGGACCAAAAGAGTACAAGAGCATGCTTGGGACACCGAAGCGCTTAACCTTTGGGTTTTTATGATGTTGGTTAAACACACGAGACATCAAGCATGTGCTTATGAGCATCTATGTGTCAGTGTGTATCTATGACTGCATGAAACAAGGAGTGTAATCCCACAATCTGACCTTTTCCTCAAGCATCAGCATTAAAACGATCCATATACAACTTCAACTGAAAAGTAGTTGATTACTCTTTGGTGCTCTATTTAGTTTTGTATAGCATCATAGCTTTTTGGCGTTTGAGAGGTTATACTGTATGACTGTATGTGAGCAAGGAAAAATAAACAAAGTGCTCACTTGCTAGAGATGCGCCGATTAAACAACTAAACAACTACCATGCCACTCAGTTATAATATTTTGTTAATATGCAACATGGCTCACCTGCTGGGCCTAAGAGGTTACACAGCTGCTACAACAGAAAATTCTGGTAATGGTGACACACAATGGTGAACTGAAATGATTTGTGGCAGTCATAATCGTAACCTACACTACATGAACAAAAACACTGGGAACTCACACATTACAGCTAGAACTGCTCAGGGTAACCCACGCCATGAAGCTCCTGGTGCAAAGTTTTTGTGTTGGTGTTAATGCCAATGGACCTCTGCAGTTAGTGAGTCAGCAGAGCATTGGTGATTTTTACAGACTATGCACCTCAGCACCAAAAGAAGAACAGTGACATCCCTCCTACAGTACCACACTTGAATTCCGTGAGCTCTTGAGAACAACCTGTGTTTTGACAAATGCTTTAAAGGCAAACTGCATGTATGTAAGAACATACGCTTGAATGTGTGACAATCCCCTGAAGTTCAAACTGAGCATCTGAATAGGACGGTCAGTATGGTGGTTGGTGGTTGGCAAGCTTGTTTGAGTATTTCAGCATCTTTACGGTGTTAGAGATGCTGAAAACGCTAACCCTAGCTGACAGGAAGGTGACAGCAACTAGAATAACCACTTGTTACAACCACGCTATGCAATAGAGGAACATGTGCCACCTTAAAGCTGATGGGCTACAGAAGCACAGGACCACACCAGGGGCCACTCCCGTCAGCTAAGAGCAGGAAACTGACACTACAGTTCACACAGGTTCACCAAAATTGGACAACAGAAAATAGAAAAATGTTGCCTGGTCTGATGAGTCTGGATTTTTGGCATAAGCATAAGATCTGCTCTGCTTTGTATCAGTGATTGACGGTGGTGGTGTAACGCTGTTGGGAATATTTTCTTGGCGCACTTTGGGTCAGCTGAGCACCGCCTACCCGAGAATTGTTGCTGACCATGTCCATCCCACTATGACCACAGAGTACATATCTTTTGATGGCTGCTTCCAGCAGGATAATGTGCCATGTCACAAAGCTCAGATTATGTAAAACTGGTTTATTGAACATGAAAATGAATTTACTGCCCTAAGAACAACAGTCATCAGATATCAGCGTCTTTGGGATGTGGCGAGATTTAAGTCATGGATGTGCAGCTAACACATTGAAGCAACTGTGTGTTTCTATCATGTCATTACTTTCAACATTTCTAAATACCATTATTTACTGGTATTTAGTATGTAAAAAACCCACTCTGTCCAGTTTAACTTCTGTATTTAGATATGCCAAATAGCATGACAATGTTACATCTTACAGTAGTTCATGTATCTGTAGTACTCCAGTGACTCCCAAACTAAAGCCATGGATACAATAATGGTATGAAAGGTATAAAAAACTCTTTGGGTAAACAAACAACTGTACTAATTTTTTTACCCTTAATTTTTTTTTCCTTGCCATTACTGGACAATTTACGTATTCAAAAAATGTGGGAGGGTTCAGGCTTTGGTTAAGCATGTTCAGACTGTAATTTAAAGAGTAATGAGTAAAAAATGGTGGAAACCACTGAATAAGAGCTGATATAACAATATAGTTTAAAGGATTTTTTAAAATTGAAGTTGTAAATTGTGAGCCGGGTTCGGGGCCATTAAACCAAGACTCGACACTGCATTTGTCTCCTATGCATCAGTAACATCTGCTTTTCAACTACTCTGAGGTAGCAACAGTAGCTGAAGCAAAGAAAACAAAGCCAAACATACACTTGAAATATATGCCAGCAGTAGCAGATAGGCCACCCCAGGTTAGCCACAGAAATGTTTCACGTGTACAGAGTGTTACACTTACATTCGTGGGACACCCACTGACACGTACACAAAAGCAACAAAAATAACCAAACACTTTGGATCTACATGCAAAATGTGAGCTTTTGCTTATGACGTATACGTGCAGATGCAAACATCCACATGCAAGCGGCAAAAAAGTTCCTGTGTGAGTCACAGTAAACTCTGACAGATAAACATGATGTTGGAACGAGTTTATTTGACATTTGTGTCGGTCTCCTTCCTTTTGTGGTGTCTCTCTTGGCCCATCTTTAAGCATGACCTCCTGTTGTATTTGTTTTAGAGGTGGGACTCTGTAAAGCTGTTCAAAGAAACACAGACATGGATGGACACGCAGTATGGATTCGCACAATCGCACACACATACACAGTACATGCACAAACAAAAACATTGGTTTAACAGCCTAAACTCTAGGGTCACCTGCTGTTTGACTTTATGGATAGTAATAAATTCTGTCTCGACTTGTTTAGCTTCAGATTAAGATCGGAGAGACAAGCACGTCTTTCGACACTGGGAAGTAAACAATCAGAGGTAAACAAGTATACCATTGGTTCTCGCCTTTAATACTAAAAGTACATTGTGTCCATCATGAAATCCTGAAATGTAATAACAAGAAATTATGAAAACAAGCAAAACCAACAGCTGGCACATGCATCTCTGACTTTCAGGGTAAAATATCTAAGTTCTGGTCATTTATAAGAGCTCAGCACAATATCAAAGATCTGCACAGGTCTGGTTCAGATCTTATTATGGCTGCTGCTTAACAGATTCAGAGGCATAAAAAGATCTACACTGATTAAAGAACTGTTTGTTGGTTGGAGAGAGATACCTAAACAGAACACTGAAAACATACCATATGTTCAAACTGAGAAAATGGACCATTATAAGCAAAAATAAAGTCATTTTGAATTTGAATGCAGGGACACATCTACAGAAGGTTTGGGCAGGGCCATGTTTGCCACTGTGTAGCATCCTCTCTTTTTTAAGCAACAGTCTGTAAACCTGTGGGGACTAACTAGACCAGCTGCTGGACCTTTGGAGAGGAATGGCGTTTAATTCTTGTTGGATAGACGATTCTAGCTGTTCAACAGTCCTGGGTCTTCATTGGTGTATTTTTCATTTTTATGATGCAGGACCCTTCTACTATCAAGCCATGCTGTTGTAATAAATGCAGGATCTGGTTTAGCATTGCCTTGCAGAAATATTCGAGACCTGGATGGGAGCCCATATAAAACCTGTTTATACCTTTAAGTTTTTTAAGATGCTTTTCCAGATGTGCAAGATGCCAACTCCATATGCATCAACACACCCCCATACTCTGATAACAAGCTGGATGGTCCTTGTTGTTCCCACCACAGAACAGTTTTCCACTTTGCTTCAGTCCATTTTAAATGAGCTTTGGCCGAGAGGATCCTGTTCACGACTGGGGCCTTTTATTAAATGTTAGAGCTTTAACATGTCTTTATGGATTGCATGGTGAACTGTGTTCACAGACAATGATTTCTGGATGTTTTACTAAGCTTATGCACTGATTCCCATGACAGAACCATGCCTGTTTTAACAGAGTGCTGCCAGAGGGCCCAAAAATCACAGGCAACCAGTTTTGATATTCAGCCTTATCCCTTGCGATTTCTCCACATTTTCTGAATCTTTTGATGATGTTACATACTGTAGATGATGAGATATTCTATAAGTCTTTACAATATTATGTTGAGCAACATTATTGTGAAATTGTTCCCTAATTTTAAGATCTGAAGGTGCAAGTTTTGCAGTTTGGTGACCAATCTGTACTTCTGAGAAACTCTGCCTCTCTTTTATAAGTACTCATGTTACTGACCTGATGCCAGTTAACCTAATTAACTCCAAAATGTTCCTCCATCTTTTTATTTTAGTATCACTTAATTGTCCAGCCTATTTTTTGCCATCAAATTCAAAAGGAGTTTTACTTAAACTGGTCACACACTCCCAGTTTAAACATCTGTATTAATTGTGAATAAAATTGAGGTCAATTAGATTTGAAAAGCACTGCATTCTATTTTCATCTTTTTCTAATTACAACTAGTTGCATTTGAAATAACCTGCAATACACTAACACAAGGATTTTATGCCTCCAGCTGCTAATTGGTTGCAATGCGAGCAGTGATGTACTGATGATGGATGACTTCGGGTAAAGATAGATTGACTGCTCTGTAAATAAGAAAAGGTTTTATTGTATTGAGTAAAGTACATGAAAGAAAATAGAGAAACAGATGAATACAGACTGAATTTAAAAGTCAGTATTTTCTATTACTACCATCACGAAGTCATTAGTTAAGATTTGATGATGATGCACGTTCCTGGGTAGTCTTTCATCCCATACTGCACTGATAGCAAACATACCTTTGTTGACTACATGGTAATCAGGGAACTCCCACACATCAGTGCGCACACACACACTGAACACACTCATACTCCCAGCCTGATTCATGCACATGCAGGCTAATGTGTGAGAGGTAACATATCAAAAGGAACTCCACCTAGTCTGTTCAGAAACAAAGATAAAGTACCCTTACAGGGACACACACACACACACACACACACACACACACACACACACACACACACACACACACACACACACACACATCTGTTTCGGAAAACAATGAGGAAAAAGGCATCAGCTTTCAGGTGTGGAAAATTTGGAATAAACATCCTGAACTAATGTGAGCGGATGATGGAAAAATTATCTGGCAGCAAATAATAAATGGTGGTCTTGCCTAATAGTTATTAGATTTTATTGATAGTCCTTACAGTGACAAACAGCTGACTGCATTCTGTAAAGCAGAGACTGGAAGTCTGGAAATATTAGCACATGAGTGTAAGCCAGTGTAAAACATGACATTCTTTCTCATTATTTCATTCTTAAATGTGTTTTTAGGGCCTGGGGCTCAGCATGCTGTTCATCATATTTTGGCTCTGTCAGCCCTCATACTGTACTTCATTTCAATGATCACATACTGTGAAATATCATATTCCTGCTTGTTACACAAGTTCAAAACTGCTGTCTCAAAAATGCTTTCAACACAGTCATGCCTATCTCATTTCTAGTGCTTGGACAGGTTCGCTCATTTTCGCATATCTCGAAAGAATTGTCCAAAATTTAGCAATAACACATGCTGATTATGTCTATCCTCTTTATGCCTTCATAACAGTCTGCTTGAGCCAGCACCAGAACTTTTGAGATTTGGTACTGAAAAAATTAGAATAGCCGTGCATCCATGTTCGGCCTTACAATGGCTGTGTTGCATCTGACCGAGTTTGCATGCACTGACTTCACTCCATTGCTGTGCATTGTTGGAGGTTTGGAAGAATACCGCATCTAAAGCAGGCTTGACGGTTTAATTCCTCTGACTCTAAAAGTGTTATTAAAAGACAAGTGTAACAATGTTGGTCAAGAATTATCTTAAGGCCAACAAGAATCGATTGTGGTCTTTGGGTTCAGCCTGTCACCAGAACACTGGAGACAAATCCGTCTCGATGCATATTTTATCAGGCAGCAAGACAAACCACACTCAAAATCAAAATCAAATGGACCACTTTCTGCTAGAACAATATTTCTCTTCTTGGGAAAGACTCCAAAGGCAGGAAAAAAAATATAAAGGTTTTCAGGCTTCTTAGCCTTGTAAGGTGCAGAGTTTAACTCGGTTCTATCAGGATATCTCAAAAAACAAATTAGACCTGCTGCAAGTAACACATCAAAGCTGGAACACCAGGGCTGCTGGTTAGGCTTGTATCTCTTTGTCTCTATCAGTGTCTATTTTTTGGACTCATTGTTTTTAACTGCTCAGACTGTTCCTCACCAGAGAAACAAACAGCTGAAGTGTGACATTAAAACACTCTGTGTGTATACATGATTCCCCCCCCCCCAACCTGCATTGATCAATTAAACAAGCTAAAGTCTGTTTGAGCTGATAGACAAGCTGTCAATCAGCGCTTTTAGGTGGAAAATGCTCCTTATTTGAGAATTTTAAAACTTCAATTTATACATGTGTGTGCCACAAAATATGTGTATGTTTATATCTTTATATGCACACATACTAAGTGAAAACATACAGATTAAGGGGCCTCGAGAGTAAACAGTAATGGGACACATATCAATAACAATAACCAGAGGACAGCAGGGAACAAACAGTTACAGATATCAAAGCAAGTAGGAGACTAATGGGATGGAGAGGCCAGAGAGTTAGGTTTTGAGCCTGGACTTAAAAGCAGAGATGGAGGGTGCTCTTTTTATGTGAAGCTATAACCGATTCCACAAACATGAAGCAACAACTGTCACCTTTCTGTTTGAGATGTGACCTTTTGAGAGTTTTGCCAGTAGGTCTAACAGCACAGGGAGCTGAATGTGAACAAATGGGATATGCTGGGACATACGTACTAAGAGCCTTGAAAAAAACTGACTAAAATCTTAAAGTGATACATATATTTTTAAAGCACTGGTCAGCAGTGTTGGTCAAGTTACTTGAAAAAAGTAATCAGTAACTAATTACTGATTACTTCCCCAAAAAAGTAATCCTGTTACTTTTCTGATTACTTATTTTCAAAAGTAATTACTTAGTTACTTAGTTACTTTTTAAAAACACGATTTACAACCTGAAGAGGTGATAAAGCGATAGATCTTTCAGCCCAATTCTACTTTTTCTGCATAATCCATCATACAAAATGTAATCAAATGAAAAAGTCTTTTTTTTAAAAACTTGTTTTATCAGTTTTAATCTTTTAACTTTATGCATCAAGCAAAAATTAAATTATATGCACCATTCTCTGACTTGAAGAAATTAGTTTAACGTTTAAACCTATTTTTTGCACATTGTAGTAATAGTACAGTAATCCCTTACTTTACTCGTTACTTTAAAAAAGTAATCAGATTACAGTAACGCGTTGCTGCCCATCTCTGCCGGTCAGTAATTTTGCTGCTGAATTCTGGACCATCTGCAAACATGTCAAAAGAGACAGAAATTATTTGAGTTTATGTATGTTTACTGTATTTAAGACAACAATAAAAATTTGTTTGTCATGCATAAGCCTTAAAATATAAAGTGAGATTACTTAACTTGCTGTTGATGGAGATTTGGAAGAACCAAAGATGAAAATCTCAGTGTTATCACTGTTTAACTGGAAGAACTCCAGTAGGGGCTGGAGGGAACCATGAAATTTTTTGTGGGACATATCGATAAATAAGTAACCAGCATAGTAATTAAGAGCAGACGTATATCTCCTAATAATAATAATAATAATAATAATAATAATAATAATAATAATAATAAGTGGAAAGGCAAGTGGAAACAATCCAAAACAAGACTGATGACAAGTGTTAGTGCAACTTCAAAAAGTGTGAGAGAAACAGAAAATGGAAAAAGGAGATTTTTGGTGCACCACCGTACACCTCTTTGGAACCAGTGACTGCCAACAACTACTCGCCAAATGCTTGGAGAATTAACATTTTTCCCTCTGGTTGCCACTGGATTACTGATCCCTCTTTAGGCCTCCATGACTCCATGGCTTTAACATCTGATTTCACCAAGCAACCACTTACCAGCCAGTAAAGCAATACACCGTTTCCTTAGCAAACAGTTGTTGTCTCTAGGCCTGTGTGCTTCACATTGTGTGCTCTGTCGACAATCATTTTACCCAAAATGAGAGTTCTAACTACAGTCATTTTTTTTTTTTTTTTTTTTTTTTTTTACCTGCTGGACTGAAATATAACTGATTAAACAGAAAACTGACCAAAAGAGAAAACTCAGCTGAACAGAACATAGTTGGGACCATAAGTAGGAAACAACTAAAGGATAAGTGTAATTAGGCATAGTAAAATAAACAAGCTCTATTCTTCTGTTCATTTGTACAGTTTAGCGCTGCTCTGCTGTTTCTCATGCACCCTGCAACAGCTGAGGAACATCTCATTCAGATGCTGTAACATTCACACACGCACACAAAATCCTTAGACACGCAAATGCATTTACACAAATACAATCCGGCACACACTTTCAAACATGCTCACATGCACGGACACACACAGTCAGGTCACGGCCTCTTATTAATATTTCCTATTCTGGAGTGTTTTTTTGGCAGACTGAGCTGCACTGCTGCAGTGTGTGGCCTGGCTGCACAAACACATCAGAGTTTCACAAAAAAAAGCTCACTAGATTAAGTTTTATTGCCATCCTGGGAGTTGACTCATTGCACTGTCACACTAATGAGGGGTTCCCCTACTTCAATACCATTTTTCTCCCTTTCTGTTTATTTATGCATGCCGGTGTGTCTGTTTTTGAGCCTTCCTTTACCCTAGTCATCATTATCATCATCAACATCTTCTTTGCCACACAGCGCAATGTGATAATTTGTTTCAAAAGCATGGTGCAACTGCAACAACAGCAGTTGCTAGGACTTCCTAGGAGACTTCAGACTCCCTGTCTGTTACATTTAGATTAATTTATGTGCAGACACATTCAACCAAACAGGCATAAAACTACAATTGCAAGTGCTGTAGACTACAAATGAGTATAAAAATGACAGAATATGACTAATATGTACATTAGTTCTTCACAGCTTCACGGAACGGCTAAATATAAATTGATAGGCATTGCTAATTTTACAGTAAAACCTCTATTTTTACTATCAGTAAAGGTACAGTGTTCACAAGGAGGGGCTAGCCGTGAGTTTTTAGGTATTCTAACATCACAGAAAAGACAGCGATGTTGGCCTGTTAATCCACTACCTTAAAACTGAATTATCTCAAGATGAGACCAGATCCATTGATGACAGCTTTCTATGGAGCAAGGGATGAGCTAAATCCTCTTCTGACATGGTTCAGATTTACTGAAACATCTGCTGGTCTGAGAGAAATTGGCATCAGTGCATCCGTTCTCTACATGTACGCACAAATAATAAAAGCGGAGAGGATGAACGAAACGGCCCAACAGTGCTGGATCCTATGAACATTTTGGAAACATTTAACAGAGCACAGCATCTTTTTGTTTTGTTGTCTGGCACCATGTAACCGCTGCACTTTTTACTCGCAGTCTGTCATATATTACTCGTGTCTGCTTCGCTGACAGGGTGTTGATTGCTTTGTATTAATGCCGTCTGTTTGCAGTCAGTCTACACTGTCAAAGAAAACGTATGACCCACCGAACAAATATCCTCTCTCTGTTGCCACCATGCAGAGCGAGAATTAATGTCACATCAAATGAAGGCTCATCTCTTCTCCCAATCAGCAGTCAAATGCAGAGCTGTTACATTATTGTTTCCAGTAGAAGGTGTAATAAAATTGTTTTTTTAATACAATACAAATGGCTGTTAATCAAAACTTTGCAGGGAGAGTTCACGTACTAAACAACCTTCCTGCCAAAATAAAATCTCTTTAGTTTTTCTGGCATTGGGCTCATGGAGGCAATATTTGCTGTCAGCACTTTCTAAAATTCTCACTTCACGCGATTAATCCCAGATGATAATTATGTTTCAAATATGTGAAGGCATTTGTAGAATGGAAACAACTGAGACTTCTATAAACTGAGGCACTTGCTAATGCGCTAACCAGTGTTTTATTAAAACAATTACCTTCTGCATGTGATTACTTTACCAAAACAATAAAATCAGTAAAAATACACAGACAGGGGACAAAGGAGAGTGCAAGTGGTGTGTGTGTGCGTGTTAGAGAGTGCTAGTAATATTTTTTCTCAATTTTTTCCTAATTTCACTTAGAGAAACCTTTTAGTTGATAAAAAAAAGCCTATTAAAGCAGATTTTACTAGTTTAAATAAAAATTTAACGTGCTGATAGTTACGTAGTACTTTTCTACTCCAAGTGTAACCCACATAAAAATAAAAAGAACTGAATCTATAACTAAATCGGAATCTTAAATTCCAACCGGAGTGTGTCCGTGAAGGCATCGCGACGCGTCATGACGCACGCCACGCCGCGAGGCTGCACGTGCCTGTTGTGACCAATCCTATTCGCGAGGCACTATTATATGCCTTCCGGGTTGTCGCCTCGAAAAGGACGCGGGAGAGAGGCGTTAGCGGATGGAAGCAACAGTACTTTGATACCGCCGTGGGTAGATGCGTGGGGGCTCGTATGTGACATCGCACGTAGTGAATGTGCAGGCTAGTGGTGCCCTGGAGAGACCACAGCGACACCACTACTTTGGATGGCGAGCTAGGCCCAACGAGCCAGAACCCCAGCTACAACTTCCTGCGGTCTGGTAGGAGGCTGCTGCGGCCTACACTCTCCCCTCTTGGTTTTCAGTCCCCTAAATCTCACCTCCGAGATTTCAGTCTTGGAATCTTAGTGCTGATCATCATACTTCCAATTTCAACCTGTCTAGACTGTCATACGCGTTGGACTTATATCAATCATGAAATAAACTTTATGGACATTGTTTGCCAGAGGTTGGACGAGGTTGCTGCACCGCTGTGCAGCGGATATTTTACAAGCTTGAATTATGTTTTATCTTTTCCTGTCTGCAGATTTTGTAAATGTTGGTATTTGGTAATTGCACTTTATTTTCACTATAAATAATAACTGTAATCACAATATCTGTGGTTGTATGTTTATTGTACTTCACTCACCTCCTAGAGCCGAATCTGATATCTTCTGAATTAGCCCAACTACTCATAACCAACTTAAATTATTTTAGCTTATGTACTTGCTACATAAGACAAATTAGTGGCGAGCCAGCCAGGAGGTTGTGTCAAGTATAATATTGTTGTGTACATTCAGTCTCACTATCTCACCATATTACTATGAACATGGACTTGTTGGAGTCATTAGGTGTTAAAATACCAAACGCGGTATTGGTCAGTGGCGTCCCCGCATATGAGGTTGAGGAGGTTGAAGATTTTCTTCTCCAGTATGGTGCTATTGAACGCTCCGTGCCAATAAACTCACCCGGTTCCGAGTTTAATCATATGCTCGTCGTTGAGTTTAAAACGGGGTCTGCTTTTGATTTATTGGGTCCGATTCTGCCGTATACATTTAAGCCCTTAAATAATGAATATCATATAAAAAGCTTGTCTAAAATCTATGCGGCTACTGTCGGGTGCACAAAGACTAAGACTTATTTAGCTGACTTAAAACAAGTAGCAAAACTGTCTGGTCAGGATTTTGCTGAAGTTCTCCAAGAACTAATGACCCAAATAAATGGAGCTGTTTCAGAACTGCGCCCAGGAAAATCAGAAGGGCTCAAGCAGGAATGCACTGCCGCATCTGAACACAAAACGGCTGCCACTCTGGATCAACAAACCCACAACATGGCTATTCCTGTCACTTCTTCAGCTGCCCTACATCCTACAACAACAGAAGGACATTCTATCAGTATGTCTGCAGCTGAGTTGAATCCACCTGAAGTACAGAGGTATGTTGTGGAGCATATAGTAAAGAGCGAAGATGTAAACACACGTTCATCCCATAGGCTGCGCATGTTTTCTGGGAGACTGCCACACCCACAGCATGAGGTGGACTATGATACATGGCGCTCTGGAGTGGATCTCATCTTAAAGGATCCAGCCATTTCAGAACTGCGAAGATCCAGACACATCCTTGATAGTCTTTTACCACCTGCAGCGGACATAATCAAGCACCTTAACCCCGACCTACCAGCAGAGACTTATATTCAACATCTTGATTCTGCTTATGGAATTGTACAGGACGGGGAAGAACTTTATGCGAAGTTCATGGACACACTGCAAGACTCGGGTGAGAAACCATCCGGCTACCTACAGCAACTTCAGGTGGCCCTGAGTTTAGCTGTCAAGCGGGGAGGAGTCAAGCAGGGTGAAGTGAACAGGCACCTGCTCAGCCAATTCTGTAGGGGGTGTTGGGATAGTAACCTTATCTCTGAGCTCCAGCTGAAGCAGAGAAAATCCAACCCACCTTCTTTTGCAGAACTGTTACTCCTATTAAGAACTGAAGAAGACAGAGAAGCTAGCAAAACTCTGAGGATGAAGCAACATCTGGGAACACCAAGACACAGAGTTGCAGCTCAAGCTCAGTTCGCAGTAGAAGAAGAAAGGGGGGTCTGTGCTGCGTTGTCCACTCTCACCCAGCAGATGGCGGAGATACAAAAGCAACTTGCCGCCTTAACTGCTTCCCAGTCTCATCAGTCCTGTACTCCTGTTCCAAAGCAGCACCAGAAGCAAAGAGCGGATACACAGGGAACTATATCACCTAACCCCAAGCCTGGTTTCTGTTTCAGGTGTGGGGAAGATGGACACATTAGACCACAGTGTGAGAACAGACCCAATTCTGCATTGGTCAATGCAAAACGCAAACAGTTCAGTGAAAGGAAACCAAAATGGCAGAAGCGGAATTCATCAACTGGACATTTAAACTAGATACAGTTCCCGTAATGGGACGTACAGGAACTGTGCAGGACCCACATTGTCCCGCAAAGGAGGAAAGGAACAAGGAGGAAATTGTTCACTGTGTAGACCTACACACTTGTCCGAAGGCAACAACAATGTTACCTCTTGGGTTAGTTGGGTCAAGATGCACAACAGAGGTGACCCTAGCAGGCCATCCACAGAAATGCCTGCTTGATACAGGATCACAGGTTACTACAATACCTGTATCCTTTTACAACAATCATCTTCATGAACAACAAATTCAACCACTCCATGATCTTCTCCAGGTGGAAGGTGCTGCGGGTCAAACCATTCCATATCTTGGATACATTGAGATTTCCGTCAAGTTCCCCAGAGATTTTGTTGGTGAAGAATATGAAGTAACAACATTGGCTCTAGTTGTTCCGGACGTACACCCTGACGTCCCCGCCACTGTGCTAATTGGGATGAACACCCTGGAACCCCTGTATGAACAGCATCTTAACCAGCATCCGAGCTATCAGCCTAGCACTCATGGGTACAGAGCGGTGTTGAAAACACTACAGCTGTCACACAAGCAGAAGGAGAATGGCAGCATTGGGAATGTGAGGCTACTAAGCAAAGCTCCAGTGCGTGTTCCGGCCGGCCGCACTATTGTCATCCAGGGCTCTGCCAAAGTTTCCACCCCATTGTTTAGCCAGAGTGTTCTCCTACAGCATCCTGCTTCCACCTTACCTGGGGGTTTGTGCGTCAGCAGTTGTCTTATCAACTTCCCAGTTCTTTCTCCATACAAGGTTCCTGTGGTTATTACGAATGAGTCGGAGCAAGATACCTTCATTCCACCTCACAGTGTCATTGCGGATTTGGAAACCTACCACTGCATCTTGTCTGAACATCGCGTGACCCATCTTCCAGTCAGGAACACTATCACCAGCCTGAATTTTGATTTTGGTGATTCCCCACTGTCACCTGAATGGAGGACGCGAGTCATAGGCAAGCTGAATGACATCTCGGAGGTCTTTTCGCATCATGACTTGGATTTTGGATGTACATCAGCTGTCAAACATCATATTCCACTCCATGACAATACACCGTTCAAGCAACGTGCCCGGCCAATCCATCCACAAGATTTCGAAGCTGTCCGCCGTCACCTGCGTGAGCTTCTGGAAGCCGGCATTATAAGGGAATCATCGTCTCCTTTTGCTTCGCCTATCGTGGTGGTCAGGAAGAAGAACGGTGAGGTCCGGCTGTGGATAGACTACCGGAAACTAAACCTTCAAACCATCAAGGATGCATACCCCTTACCTAATTTGGAGGAATCCTTTTCAGCACTCACTGGTTCTAAGTGGTTTTCAGTACTCGACCTGAAGTTACTACCAGATCCAGATGGAGGAGGAAGACAAGGCAAAGACTGCTTTTGTGACTCCTCTTGGGTTCTGGGAGTTTAACCAAATGCCTCAAGGTGTTACCAACGCCCCAAGCACCTTTCAGCGCTTGATGGAGCGATGCATGGGGGACCTTCACCTAAAGGAAGTGCTCGTTTTCCTGGATGACTTAATCATCTATTCGGACACTCTTGAGGAACACGAACAAAGGCTGCTGAGAGTCCTGAACCGGTTGAAGGAATATGGGCTGAAACTGGCACCGGAGAAATGTCGATTCTTCCAAAAGTCTGTAAAGTACTTGGGTCATATTGTCTCTGAGGAAGGAGTTCAAACAGACCCCGAGAAGATAGAGACCATCAAGACATGGCCGGTTCCACAGACTTTGAAACAATTGAGGTCTTTTCTGGGTTTCGCTGGTTATTACCGCCGGTTTATAAAAGACTATTCCATCATTGCCAAACCCCTCAATGACCTGACTCGTGGATATTCTCCAGTTCAAAGATCAAAGACCCTGAAAGCTCGCAAGATACCCACCTACAGGCCAAACCAACTCTTCGGGGAGAGGTGGGATACCAACTGTCAAGTTGCATTTGAAACCCTGATTGAGAAGCTTACAACTGCCCCGGTTCTTGGGTTTGCAGACCCGTCTCGTTCATACATTCTGCACACCGATGCGAGTGACTTGGAGCTGTGTTGTATCAAGAGCAAGAGGAGAAACTCCGGGTCATAGCTTATGCTAGCCGCGGATTGTCGCAGAGTGAGAGCCGTTATGCAGCCCACAAGTTGGAATTCCTCGCCCTTAAGTGGAGTGTGACAGAGAAATTCCAAGATTACCTGTACGGGGCAGATTTTACAGTGGTGACGGACAGTAATCCACTGACCTACGTTTTGACAACAGCTAAACTGGACGCTACTGGACACCGTTGGTTGGCTGCATTGTCAACGTACTCCTTTAAACTTCTGTACAGAGCTGGCAAACAGAATTGTGACGCTGATGCGCTCTCGCGACGACCTTACTCCTGCTCCAATGATGAAGTTTCTAATGACCATGAACTCATTCGTCAGTTCATTTCTCAACACACAGCTGATTCTGATGTCCTCCCAGAAGAGACTGTGAGAGCAATCTGCCAAAGTCATTTGGTCAGAGCCACACGGCCGGGTGACTGCGGTGAGGTTGGCTTCACACTTGTCGAGTCTTTGTCAGTTCAAATGGATACCATCCCTGACAGTTACTGTTCTGAGGACTGTCATCAGCTGCCTGTCGTTTCTACTCTTAACATCAAAGAGAAACAACACTCAGATCCCTGCATTCGAGAGCTTATTCACCAGCTTGAGACGGGGGAGAGGGTTCCACCAACAGCTAGAGTTGAGCTCCCTGAACTTCCGTTCCTGCTCAGAGAATGGTCCAGGTTGGAGCTGGTGGATGGAGTCCTGTACAGGAGGAGACGGGACAATGGAGACCTTTCATACCAGCTTGTCCTTCCAGAGGAGTTGCGACCATCAGTCCTGAAAAGCCTCCATGAGGATATGGGCCATATGGGGATTGAACGTACACTTGACCTTGTCCGTACGAGATTCTACTGGCCCAAAATGGCAAAGGATGTTGAGCAGAAGATCAAGACTTGTGGCCGCTGTGTGCGCCGAAAAGCCTTGCCAGAAAAAGCTGCTCCACTTGTCAGCATAAAAACATCGCGACCACTTGAGCTCTTGTGCATGGATTTTCTTGCTCTTGAGCCTGACACTAGTGGCACTCGTGATATCTTAGTCCTGACTGACCATTTCACTAAATTCGCTGTTGCCATTCCAACACCCAATCAAAACTCCTTACCATCCGAGGGGAAATCCAGTGGAGCGATTCAACAGGACGTTGCTGGCAATGTTGGGGACCTTGGAGACAAAACAAAAAACAAGGTGGAAAGAGCATGTGAAATCGCTGGTTCACGCCTATAATTGTACCAGGAACGAGGTTACAGGGTTTACTCCTTACGAACTCATGTTCGGTAGAACACCTCGTCTACCTGTGGACCTGGCGTTCAATCTGCCACTGCGGGAATCCAAGCAAAAGAGTCACTCACAGTACATTAAGTCACTCAAATCGAGATTGGAGGAAAGTTTCAGTATTGCCTCCAGTAACGCTACAAAGGCTGCCGACCGAAATAAGAAACGCTTTGATAACCGTGTGATACCATCAGCATTGGAACCAGGTGATCGTGTGCTTGTGAGGAATGTCCGCCTTCGAGGGAAGCATAAACTTTCAGATAAATGGGAGGAAGAAGTTTATGTGGTTGTCCATCGGGCTGGGGACCTCCCGGTCTATAAGGTAAAACCTGAGAACAGCGATGGACCTATGCGGACCCTTCACCGCGACCTCCTCCTTCCATGCGGCTTCCTCACGGACAGTGAGGTTAACTTGGAATCACCAGAGCAATCACTTCCTCACAGACCAAGAACTCGGCAGCAGAACCCGGATTTAAATTCACTCACAGAACCTCTGGTTGAGGATGAGGACACAGGAAGCTTGGTTTCATTGTATGTTAATCCTCCAACGTTGCACTTCACTGTGGAAAAACAGAATAAATTTCCAGATTCATCTGACGGTGGGAGCCTAGGACCACTGATTTTGGATCCTTCAGTTGAAGTGGAAGTGCAAGGAGAACCAGCCTCTGTGTCTAGTGTTCTTCCTCCAGCAGTGGAGTCTGGTGGTGGGCAATCTGACTCTGATGTGGGAGACATCCTACTTGAACTTGTTGAAAGTCACCCTGAAAACAGAGATAGTTTACCTGAAAACTTACCTGGAAATGGAGACATACTTGTCAACATTCCTGTTGTTGCTGTTGAAGATTCTCCTGAAGAGTCTAGTGTTATTGAGCAGGACACTGACATAGGTGACGGGCTAAGACGTTCACAACGGCAAAGAGCACCACCTGATCGACTTCACTATTTCACTCGTGGTAATCCTCTGATTTCCGTTGTCCAAACGATGTTGCATAGTCTTTCCGATGCATTGGGCCATAATGCTAGCCGTCCTTCGTCTGTTCACGTTGTTTAGCATTTGACATGCGACGGGACGTGCATGGTTAAGGCGGGAAGGATGTAACCCACATAAAAATAAAAAGAACTGAATCTATAACTAAATCGGAATCTTAAATTCCAACCGGAGTGTGTCCGTGAAGGCATCGCGACGCGTCATGACGCACGCCACGCCGCGAGGCTGCACGTGCCTGTTGTGACCAATCCTATTCGCGAGGCACTATTATATGCCTTCCGGGTTGTCGCCTCGAAAAGGACGCGGGGGAGAGGCGTTAGCGGATGGAAGCAACAGTACTTTGATACCGCCGTGGGTAGATGCGTGGGGGCTCGTATGTGACATCGCACGTAGTGAATGTGCAGGCTAGTGGTGCCCTGGAGAGACCACAGCGACACCACTACTTTGGATGGCGAGCTAGGCCCAACGAGCCAGAACCCCAGCTACAACTTCCTGCGGTCTGGTAGGAGGCTGCTGCGGCCTACACTCTCCCCTCTTGGTTTTCAGTCCCCTAAATCTCACTTCCGAGATTTCAGTCTTGGAATCTTAGTGCTGATCATCATACTTCCAATTTCAACCTGTCTAGACTGTCATACGCGTTGGACTTATATCAATCATGAAATAAACTTTATGGACATTGTTTGCCAGAGGTTGGACGAGGTTGCTGCACCGCTGTGCAGCGGATATTTTACAAGCTTGAATTATGTTTTATCTTTTCCTGTCTGCAGATTTTGTAAATGTTGGTATTTGGTAATTGCACTTTATTTTCACTATAAATAATAACTGTAATCACAATATCTGTGGTTGTATGTTTATTGTACTTCACTCACCTCCTAGAGCCGAATCTGATATCTTCTGAATTAGCCCAACTACTCATAACCAACTTAAATTATTTTAGCTTATGTACTTGCTACACAAGCACTCAAAGGATGTTTTACTACTAGTATTAAGAGGCAAGCAACAGTTGATTATATATAATTTAAGTTATCTTACATTCACTAATTACAGTAGGCTAAATCATTCATGTCAACCCTGTGCTTAGTAACCTATGGATATGAAAAGCCCACAAGCACCACGAGTAACCTTTTAACCTTTAAACAACCTTCTCAGAAGAGTGGAAGCTGTTATAGCAGCAAAGGGTGTGCCGACATCATATTAAACCCTTTGCATGCATATGAACTCGAGTTCATATGTGCATGAGGGCAGATGAGCAAATACTTTTGGCAATATCGTGCATTTTAAAAGTTTAGTTGCTGGTTTCAGTACTTCCTATATTGTTCCCCTAGAGGCAGGCTGCTCATATGCTGCAATATCATTCAGCTGCCCAGCTTTCTTGTTTGATGGTCTTACCAACTCGATAATATAGAAATTGACCTCAAAAGGTGAGGTAACTGAACTGAAATGCAGTTCCGATGTCCACCATCTTTTGTCAGCAGTTCTGCCCTCAAGTGATAATACTGCAGTTTTCACCAGAAGTGCAGGAAAATCAGTGTCAATATGAAGCAATAATAGCTCAAAACTAGTCAGAATAAGGTTTTTGGCAGTTTCCCAAGCCACATACTCAACTCTGCTACTCAACCTACAAATGCATTTTCATTACAAATGTGGCAGCATGCAAGTGTAAAATTAGAAGGCTTATAGTATAAGAGTTTAAGATTACCAGGATTGCCAAGAAGCATTGCTCCAACAAAACAATAATCAGCCAAATACATATTGTCTTGCTTTTTGTGCTGAACATTTAACAGAAGTTTTATCTTAAGATGATTTGGTCAGATAAAAAGAGGATGTTGTTGCATTTTAGTTGCCATTATTTGAAATTATGTGTAACACCAATATGAGCTAAAAATACCAGCAAGCCAACACACGGGGTCTCTTCCTTGCTAACATAGAGGTTTCATCAGATATCCACTCAGACTGGGATGATCAAACATTTCATGTGAGCCACTGATCACTGAATAGACCACCATACAGCTGGAGAGCATTCAAAGAGAGTCTGGAAGGTAGGCAAGTAAAGTATGCTGGCTGCCTCTGTTTCTCTGTCACCCAACTAACTGAGCAGACATGCAAATAAACCACATAGGGGACTCAGGTGTTTTTGGCTTTGTAGTCTTAAAAAGGAGACAGAAAGTGACTGCGAAAAAAACGAGACGGGGAGGGAAAAGATACAATGTTTTCCTTTTTCTGCCTCGGCTGTGAAACCCCATCTAGCTTTCGTTCCCTCTTCCATTGTGTCAGCCTCTCTTGTGTGCATTGCTGATGAGGCCCTTTGACACTGAAGAGGTTACCCGACTCCCATTGAAGAGGTTTTTCCTCTCAAACATGTGCACACTTACATGCACACATCCACAGTGTTCTTTTCTTTAGTCTTCCTCCACACAAGCCTTTGTCTCAACTTATTCCTTTATTCTTTGTTCCAAGTCTTTTAGTCACCTCTTTGCACTCACCAACAAAGCTAAGCTGAAGCCGATACCAAGAAGAAGTGTCAGAAGACACATCACTGTCAAGAGGGGGTAAAGGTGAGGAAGTAGAGGGGGTGTACAGAGGAAGATATCCTCTTTTTAGGTCCCAGTTATCTGTTCTTTTTCTCCAGTCTTACTTGTTGTATCTATCTCTCTAACAAACCACCAATGAAAGCTTGAGACCTCCCAAACACTCAACTTATTTTTTTCTTTCATTTCTTGGAACATCTCATAATGAAAACTCTAAAATTCCCCTTCTGGTGAAAGCCATCTTAGATGACAGACACCTTTTTGGAAAAAAAACATTAGTGACATGTTAAATCAATAACCACAATATACAACAAGACATTTAAGTGCACATAAGAATAAGAATGATCATGATAGTAATTCATGCATACATGGAATTCCTTACAACAAAATGATAAAAATCTTGCTTCAATTATGCCAGAAAGTGGAAAACATGAAAACCATGTTTTATATTATGAGATGGGACGGGATTGTTCAGAAACAGGCTTAAGGGCCTCATTATGACAGGAATTTCTGGAACAAGTATCTACAGAGGCTTTTAAGCCAATTACAGCTCAAACCTTGATTTGTATATTGTCTTTCTCCTGATGATTACACATCTGCCACTCTGATTTTTCTGCAGCTACAGCTACAACTGATTTTATTACCACTGTCTTATGACTCAGATTGCAGACAAACTGCTATACATCAAAGATGCATTAACAAAAGTGTTAGTAATAGAGCCAGTTTTAATAGTAGTACTACTAATTGTGGTAATAACCATTAACTTTCTGGAAGAACGATTCAAACAGTAACAATGGTTCAGACATTAATGATTGATTTTGTTTTAACAATTAAGCAATGCTTTATAATCAAGTTCTATGTTCGTTTCCAGAAAAGGTCTCAATTTTCATTGAAAATTGAGAAAGAGAGACTTAAAACCCCTTGAAAACTGAACTTCTGGGAACTATTTTACTTCAGGGTGCACTGTTCTGGATTGGTGAGGCAAATTTAAAAGATTTCTATTGCCAAATCCATGTACATTTGTATTATTGTAGTAAATAAAATTGAATAGATTAATAAAGCTGAAGATTTGAATTAATCAACAGGCAGCTAAAAGCCCCAAAATGACCTTGAAGCAGACATGAAGTAAACTGTCTTCTTCTTTGCCACACAGCGCAATGTGATAATGATGTCAAGTGTCAAAGAAAACATCTACAAGACACTTATATGTGAATAGTTTCTGTACACCTTCCTGTGCAGCTGGGGTGGGGAACTCTTGGCCTCGAGGGCCGGTGTCCTGCAGGTTTTAGATCTCACCCTGGGTCAACACACTTGAATCAAATGATTAGTTCATTAGCAGCCTCTGGAGAACTTCAAGACATGTTGAGGAGGTAATTTAGCCATTAAAATCTGCTGTGTTGGATCAAGGACACATCTAAAACCTGCAGGACACCGGCCCTCGAGGCCAAGAGTTCCCCACCCCAGCTGCACAGAAAGGTGTACAGAAACTATTCACATATAAGTGTCTTGTAGATGTCTTCTTTGACACTTTAAGAAGACAGTTTACTTCATGTCTGCTTCAAGGTCATTTTGGGGCTTTTTGCTGCCTGTAGATTAATCTGTAGATTACCCCTGCTGTACAGTCTGTTGCAAGATCAGAGGTGTATTGCAACTGATGGCTGGAACTCTAGTGTAAAGAAAATATTTTTATAAACAGGTATAAATCCTAGATCTGAGTGGTTGTGCTTTGCTTTGGTGTCAGATCAGTAAAAACTCAAAGACAGATGAGATGGGCTGTTTCAAAAATGAATAAAACAGAGAAGACTGACTAAAGCAGCATTCACTAAATCTCTCACACACAAGCCTCCACATACCTTCGCAGAGGCAGATCACCTCATTGCAATGCGATGTTTCCCCAGGACATCTTGGGTCCTAGCCTTGTTGTGGGCATCATCTTGACATGAACCACCCATGTGAATATTGCCACCAAGCAAGAGCAAGAGAGAGTTTGTGCTGGGTTGAGTCTTGTGTATGCAGAGTTGAAAAGAAAATTAAAAGTACCCCTATATTTTACGCTGTTGTGAAAACCTTCACATCACTCAAGCTTATCGTATTGAGTTAGCTAGCTAGCTAACCATGCAGTAAAGCCTGTGCAAAATTGTTGACTTGTTCTTCAACCCAAAATGTCAAATGACTGTGAGGCAGGATAGTTAAGTACAATAAATGCATAAGTAGATTTTAAAAATTGAAGAAAAGGAGGAATGTGCTAAATAAAATGTCGCTCAGCTAGGGCCTGTACTAGGATGCGTTTAGCATAAACATAACTTACTATTTTGCTCACGGTTTTTGCCAATCTAGCTTTGATCATATTTACATAAGTGGACATGGCAGCAGAGTGGTTGTCAGTATTTGTAGGACAAAAGGACCCAATTGAGGGGACACCAAAGCAGGCAAAATAACTCACAAGCTTGTTGGTAAAAAAAAAAAAAAGGTTGAGTCCATGGGACACAACAACAAAGAAACGCCAACAATGACAAACGAGAGACAAAGGCAACCTGGGGCTCTATATACATACATGATGTAATCAAGGAAAATGGAAACATCAGTTTAACAAGATGCAGCTGAAACTAATTTAGACTAAAACAAAGGAAGTCGAACCAACAGCAAGACTCAAGAGACAAATTACAAACAAAATAAACAGGAAGTAACTAAATGGAGAATCAGTTAAAAAAGAATGGGGATGCAAGAATAAGCTGAAAATAATTAGTCAAATATTAAACCCCAACAACCGAATATAAAATCACAACTATATTTATTAGTACACTTTTTAGTAACAGTCTTATTATTCAGACAATGAAAAATATGACTTCAATCAATTATAAGTGCATTTTATTAACTTAGTGTGTTTCAGAGAGTCTATCATAATCCAGATGTTTTAGTCAAGCAAGAACTGTCACAACTGATAGCAACAAGTCATATTTGTTCCTGATGGGTGTTACACTCTGCCAGGGCTGCTCTTTGTCCCCAATTCTATTCATAATGTTTATGGACAGACTTTCTAGGTTCAGTCAAAACAATTAGTGTGTCAGTGATCTTAAGATTGTGTATCTGCTTTTTGTAGTTTATGTGGCTTCATTTAACGATGACCTCCGGGTTACACTGGGACAGTTTGTAGCCAAGTGTGAAGTAGCTGGAATGAGAATTAGCACCTCGAAGTCTGAGGCCATGGCTCTCTGCTGGAAAAGGGTGGAGTGACCACTCTGGGTTGGGAATGTGTTGTTGTTCCAAGGGGAAAAGTTCAAGTATCTCAGGGTCTTGTTCACAAGCGAGGGGAGAAGAGAACACATGATTGGCACATAGAGTACTCCTGTCGATTTAGCGGCTGATCTTTCCACCCTGACTTATGCTCTGGGTAATGACCAAAAGAATGAGATCGCAGACACAAACGCCAGAAAAAAGTTTTCTTTGAAGAGTGCCTGGGCTCTCCTTTAAAGATAGGTGAGGAGCTTGTAGCTTGGAGGGAATCAGAGTAGAGCCAGTACTTTTCCACATGAAAAGCAGACAATTGAGGTGGTTCAGAGATGTGATCAGGATGCCTTCTGGGTGAGGTGTTTCAGGCATGCTTAGAGAACAGGCCCCAAGGTAGACCCAGGACACATTGAAGAGATTATGTCTCTTGGTTGGTCTGCGAGCAGTTTAGTGTCCCCCCCGGAAGAACTGGAGTAGGTGGCAGAAGAGAGAAAAGTCTGCAGTAAAAAAAATGGATAGTTGGATAAATATTGTGGTGAAAAATACCAAAGTTGCATAGCAGACATACTTTCAAGGATTTCCAACTCAGTGAGGCTACCTCAGCAAAGCTTTTTTTTTTCAGTAAATTCCTGCTTAATTTGCAAAGGTTGGGTTTCCTTCACCATTCACTGTAAATACAATTTGTTTCTTTTTGAATTTCTTTTTTGCTCCTGCAACTCTCCACTAGCCACAAGACCATAACAAACTGAAGCTAAGCGGTCTGGGAAGATGTTTCAATAAACAATTTGTTTCTCTGAACTCTGTGATGCTTTAATGGCTCATATGCACACACATACAGATGCACAGACACACACAAAGAGACACACACACACACCAATCTAAATGAATACTGTCGTACTTATGAGAAAATCCCCTCTTTCTTTGCCACTACAGTAACCAGTTCGAACCTCTTTTCACTCCCACCTTATTTTCCTCTTCTCTCATCCCTCCATCCCAACCTCTCAACAATTTACATCCAGAAGTTGAGAAGCAGCTGGACAATAAAAGCAGCTTAAAAGGACACACTCCCACAGTGTTTATGTTAACCAGCCCTGAACAGCAATCAAACTGAAGAGTAAAGAGGCCAGTTGTTTTGGTCGCTAGCCAGATTTGTGCGTGTAGATCCATCTCTGGCTGCCACAGTCAAAGCGACTTTAGGACATTCTGGGGCAGACACGGCGTATGTTTGTGTAAGTTCATGAGGCGATGTATCCAAGAGGCCTGGGTTTGGGGGCTTTTAAAACACAGCTCAATAGCGCAGTTTCTCCAAACAAGCTGTTAGGACGATCAGATTAGACATTAGAAGAGGGAACATGCCCAAGATCAAGGATGAAAGAGCTTCCTCTGGTACATCTTACCAGCAACTGATGACACGTTATCATTTCTATCTGTAAATATAAGAAGACTGGTGCTGCATAGTGTAGCATTGTGCACCTCCTTTTTGATTTAGCTTACAGCCTGTACTGGACAGATAGTGGCTTATCTCATTTGAAAATAAAAATAAAAGCTTCTGAAGAATATATTTTATGAAACCTTTTTTTAATTCTACAAGGACACCTTAGCGAGAGAGGGCCACTTAAAGTGTAAGGCGTGCTAAGATGGTAGATAACTTTGTCTTTCATCTACTATATCTACTGTTTTTGTTTTGTTTTGTCTGTTTGAATTTACAAGCAACCATTCACTTCACAATGCCTTGTTTTTGCTCTAACACACACACACACACACACACACACACACACACACACACACACACACACACACACACACACACACACACACACACACACACACACACACGCTTTCTTTGGCTGCAAACTCTTCTTAGACCATCAAGACGTGGCCAACCAAATGTGTCACACAGGTACATCTTAGGCCCCTGAAGGTTCTTATCTAAATCAGACATTATGGGGTCAGCATGCCTAGCAACCACCTAGCAACGTGCTAAAATAACCTGATTTTAGCCTTTATGCACCTAAAACATGACAGCATCCTATTGTTTTAATTTAATGAAAAAGAACATCACATTTACAGACACAAACATTTGAAATTACATAATCTAAAAGGACTTGAGCATGGACATGTATGAGTAGCTTTAATTTAATGTTGGATTTTTCCCATTGACATTTTTAATTAGTTTGCTCTATTTTTGGAGTTTCTTTTTCGGTACATTTATTGCGGTGCTGTTGGAGTTTATTCATCTATAGGATAACACTGGTAGAAACTACCACTTGAAGTGTTAATAAAAGCTTTAACACAATTAGCTTTGTGTCAAAGCTTTCAAAGGTAGTTGTATGTGAGCTCATTTTTTTCTCCTGTAGCAAAGCTGTAATATTAACGAGCCAGTTAGAACATATTGCTCTGATTTGGGATTCCAGTTAAAAATGTTTAATAATTCTGTCTGTGGTGAGCTTAGGGTGTGGACAAGTGACACATTTGTCCTTATTTGCACATCAGTAGATTACCACATTGCGAGACATGTCAAACACACTTTCTGGAAAGGTTTCATGACACAGCCCAACTTTATGCTGGAGGACCCATCCACATAACCCTTCAGTCACACAGTTACATTTACATGCCTTTCAACAAGATTGCCTCATTTACTCAAGAGAATATCTGTCTATTGCACAGAGGAAAGTAAACACACAGACACACACGCCAACTCAGATCTGTGTGCAGCATAAGCTTCCTTTTCACTGCGAGAACTTTTGTCGGGCATGAGGCAGTCTGCCTTTCGTTTCCATTGTGCAATAAGATCAGCCAGATTCACCACGTGATATAATCAATTCACTTTGAATGTGATGCCAGAAGATTGTAAGTTATGTGACTATCGATATACCCCATGATTTAAAGAAGTTTTTGAAATAAAAACTAGACTTTATAAAAATGAGAACTAACTGAAACCATATTTTCCAGCTAGTTCAAATAAAGATAAACACGGGAGATGTTGTTAGTCGTAGTTTTTGTCACTTGGGTCAAACAACCTGCCTCAAGAGACTTTTTTCATAATAACTCACACAGTTAAGAAATAAAGTAAAAACTAAAAAGAAAAACAGAAATAAAACAGTATTTGAACATTGCTGCTCACGAATAAGCACTTCTACACACGCATGGATATACTTATTTACAAGCATGTATACACAATCAGTCTAATCTATATGCATTCATAATTATATACAGACAATTCAGTACTTACACTACATTTGGCTCATGGAGCATCTTGTTTTCTTGAGACTCAGGATGTTTGACTGTGAGTCAGCCGCTTTCAAAAGTGCTATGTGATTGTGGTATCCATCTGAAATCATGCCTCTGATAAATATTCTTCATATTATAGCAATGAAAAAGGCTTAAACTGAAACTAATAAACATTAAACTGAAATACAAACAAAAGTACAAAGCTATAATTTTATTCATAAAATTGGGGGCAGAGGGGGCTGTGGCTCAGGAAGTAATCTCCAGTCTGCATGTTGAAGTATCCTTGGGCAACCCTGAGTTGCCCCTGATGTATCCATCAGAGTGTTAGATAAGGTGGAAACATGCGCTCGTATGAATACATATGTAATGAATGAGCATTGGACTAAAAAAAACAAGATAAAACACTGAGTGTTGAGGGACAAGCTTTATGATGACTGCTTTTATCCAATTTTATTTTCATCTCAGCTGCATGCCATATTTTAAATGTTTTTGAGATTCACATTGTGATACTTCTACTTATCTGCGATTTCTCTCAGATAAAAGATTAAAAAGTATTCTCTCATCAAAACACACTCCTGTCATAAATAATTAAATACCTTCCACATCAAATCGCATGCAAGGCCAAGAAAAACAAATTAAGCAAATTGTCTGTGTGTGTGAGTGTTTTTTTCCAAGGAGGGCAGACTATCCCTGCTGGGAGGAAGGATGGAGGTTTATTGTGTCTGGAACACGCTGCGCTCTGAGTAAATACTGGCAGCGTGTCCCTACTTCAGCTGATGAGACTGTCACCTCTGCAGTGATCTTCCCTCTCTCACACACTCTCACACACGCACACCTTTACAATGACCTGAAGTCCTTCTGATGCGTGTTGCAGACATATGAAAAATACTTTCTATTTGCATTCAAGAAGAAAACAAACAAACAAACATAAACATGCAGGAATTCCCTGACAGTGATTTCCAAACCTGTTCTTTTATAATTATCACAGCAGTTAGCCTGTGCTCTGGGAGTGACAGCTCTCCTTAGATCTCCTCAAGCATGCAACCAGATAACAGCCTGTCTGAGTGGCACTTGTTACAGGATGAAACCACCCTCATCATGCACACATGCAATCCCCATGTCCATCTATCTACAGTTTAATCAACTCAATCTATGTGGGTACCACTCCCCTTCTAAGTGCCTCTAGTTTACTCTTTGCTGATGAATAGCAATCAAGTGCCGCTTGTAGGTGAAAATATCACACAGCCTGATATTTACATTTCAGTCATTGTAAAAACCCTCATCACAGACTCATGCAATCCCATTCTGCAAAAGAGGGACACCTTGAAGTTAGAGTTAAAGTGGCTTTCCTACCCATTGTGCTCATCTTCTACCCGCTGCCATTCAGAGAACCAGGACTATTCTTTGTTTATACCTTAATTTTTAAAGGAAAACAACAATTTGAATCATGTTTGTGGCCGGAGTTACGTCACTTCCCAGCTGTATTTCAGTGTCTTATTTTTATGGCTGTCTTCCTTTTAGTATCATCACGAAATGTATCATATCTTATCGTGAACTCTACCATCTTATCATCTGAAGCGATCAGTGCGCTGCCTTAAGCATGTATTTGTCTTTATAGTTTCCTTTCATGCTTTAAAAATCAAAGCAAAAATGCTGCTAAATTTTTCATGCTGTTTTTATTATCTATAACACAAAAATGTTAGTCATGTTTTTCAGCAATACTTTATAAATAAATACAAAGGAAACCCTTTCACTGCTTTGAGCTGTTTGCTAATGTGCAGCATTCAGATGTGTGTTAACACAATGCTAAGTTGGAAAGATATCTTCAGTGATCTTAGAGAAGAAAATGCTGCTGCCCATCAATCTGGGAAGGTTTATAAGGCCAATCCCAAACAATTTGACAGCCATCAGTCTACGATGAGAAATATTATCCACAAACATTCAAGACAGCTGCTGATCTTCCCAGGAGAAGACATCCGAACAGGATAAGACTTCTAAGTAAATGTCCAAACAAATTTGGACGGATGAGACCGAACTGAATACATTTGGTGAAAAACGAAGCATATCAGCACAAACATCTCATACAATCTGTGAAGCACAGGGGTGACGATTTGGGGACCCTGACACTTTGCTATCAATTGGGCAATTTGCAATTTGTTCACGCAGTCCTGCCACAGGATTCTAGAGTCAGATGTGAGGCCATCTGTCCAACAACCAAATCTTGGTCACACAGGGTCACACTACAGATTCCAAGCACAGCAGCAAATCTACAACAGAAAGGCTGAAAAACAAAAAAACAAGGTGTTACAAAAACCCAGTGAAGGTTGAAATGCTCTGATGGGGCCTTAAGAGAGTTGCACATTATTTAATGTTAATGCAAGAGTGATAAAAATCTCTCACATTGTTGATTACTTCAATTTTTATTCTAAAGGTGGTTCTAACAGCTACCGAATCATCACATGTACTTAGTTCTGCACAGGACTTTTATCTAGTCAAGAGAAAACAGATTAAAAAACAAAAAACAAGAGCATGCATTGATTAATATGTCACCCAACAGAAGTTTGAACTTTTCCAAGATGACATATTTGTTTACTCTAATTACACTCTGAGCTTCAAAATGCAGCGTTTCCTTGTTTTGTTCACAAATGGAATATCAAAGGCGATGTAATCTCATGAACATGTGCTGTAAGTGTAAAAGTGATAACAGCATGGTGAGCTGGAGTAACAGAATCTAAAACTAAATCTAAAACAATGGCTGTGTGTGGATAAAACTCCTTCCTCCAGCTTGTGATCCTTCATTTAGTTAATTGCTGCAAGTATTTTAGTTTTCAACTCTGCCATAGAAGATTGGGCTGGTACCATTAGCCTCACAGCTGTGGCGGACCTCAGGGAAATCCTTGCAGATCAGCATGTTTACTTTAAGGGAATTCAACTGCACCTTTCACCTTTAAGTGTACGTCAGGGAAGAAATTACGCTTTCAGGAAACTTGTGTAAATACAGATTTATTAGGGATGAAAATGTTCCATGACAAACAAAAGAGGGGAAAAAACAAGTTCACAGTACATTTCATCAGTTCGTCTCCATAACATGGTGCACTGAAACGTTGTACAACTTTAAAAGCTCATTGTTGCCCTGCCTCTTTACAAAAATACTTTCCTTAAAAAGAAGAAGAAACACAACAGGCATAAGGGGGGAGGGATACTAGAATTATCAAGATTTTCCATCACTTTTAATTTGCTCGATATCAGACAAAGAATGCATTTCTCTGTGGAAGCTAAGACGTGAGAACGATAGGCCCTCATGAGCACTAGTGACATGTGCAGCTCTACACTTGCACAATGAAGCAAACATGCTGGCAGCAAACTGAGGTCAGGTGGTTAAAAAAAATGCAACATAAACACAAAACAGAAGGCTATTGGTCCTGTGTTTGGTTGGAATTTGTCTGTCCTGATCCTGTGCTTGATTATGTAATAGGTGACTGGTCAGGTGAAGGTCCCGTGGAAAGGTATTGGCCATTTCATGGAGAGGTAGGACAGTTGTCAACATATCAGGTCCCAGGATGATACTATAACAACTAATGCATACAGTACTTGTAGATTACAAAGTGATGAAGACTGCTCACATATTAGTTCAAATTACGCCACAATATACATTCTTGCCAATTGATCTGCTGCAGCAGTGCAACCGCAGCAGAAAATAAATGGAGCACATTCAAACGTGACTCAGTTGTGACACAATAGGTAGAAAGTGGAAGCTGCCATCTTTTTTCGGTCTGTGATCTACTCAAGTGTTTTTTCATAACGCAAATCTTTCCGAATTCGAGCGGCCATTTGGCACTTTTTTTGTGTTTTGGACTTTAATAAAAGAAAGGAAGAAATAAAGATTTTAGAAGTACTTCATGATAACGGACACCTCATATCTGCTGGATCGTGGCAACAATTTTAATTAAATAACTGCTTAGTTGCTTAGGCTCGACGCAACAAGGCCGACTGACATATGGCCCTACTTTACAAACCTTCATTTCACCGCAGAGCAATAATGAGGGCACGCATTGGAGTGGATGAGCCACATTCACTTAAAAGGAGAAAAACTAAACCTTCTTTACCATTAAGGCCAGCAGGATAGCATTTAGTGTACTGTAATATCTGAACCACACAGAAAGAAGAAACACATCTGGCTCAAACACATCATAAAAATCCAGTCGGCTATCAGAGTGTTTGTAAGAGTGAGACGGGCTTCACTAGCGTTCTGCACAGCTGTGGTGGCACACATAACGTTCAGATCCTTTTGGTTTATTGCATTGCTCATCTGACGGAAGAAGTCTGAATGGATTTTTTCTCAGCTGTTTTCTTGATGGAAGGTCACGAGATACACTCAAGTGAAAAGAGAAAAAGCAAAACAGCACTAAATACAGACATTTTCTAAAATAATTATTAGACCAAATACAAAAAAAAATCTCCCAATACAGTATAAAACTGGAACTGAAATGTTGCACTATTCTGCCTTTTTCCCTTTTACTTGTACAGGGGAGAAAAAGAGCAGATCTATCAAAGGGAACACATGACTAAAACAAAACCAAATTGGGGGGGAAAAGGGGCGAGGAATCTTTACAGGGTGGTAAAATGTTAGCGCTTAAGTCTGTCATACCTCCTCTTGTGATTCACCATCATATTTTTTAAATTCCAATCAAAGTCTAATATTTCTTTTAGCTATTGGCTATTTTCTAAAACACCTTAACAGTGAAATGCATCATCTCTAACATCTTATCTACATTTGTGGCTGTTTTACATTAATATACGTCTCTGTAATGAAGATGACTCGCTGTCAGCTGCTCCCCTTATTAAACAGAAGACATGCAGAAAGTTGACAAACCCTTTCTTTAAGATCTAGAAATAAAAGAGTTGTGCATTACCTCATTAGGAAATGATAAATCTACAATATCTGCATTATTCAGCTCTGATTGCAAAAGCAAATTTGCTTTTATTTATAGATCACAGAAAGGGTTTGCAGAAAAGCTTTTACCCTATTAATCATCTTTGTTCACTTGGCTGCGTTACAAATTGGACAAAGATGAACTGAATGCTGGAATACTTTTGGAAAAACTAAGCCTTATTGTTGTCGTCCTTTCTCTCTCCATGTGTGTGCTCTCAGTGGAGGTGCCTGGTTGAGGCAGGGGGCACATTACTGGGACTCGCGGACCTTGGCTTGTAGGGCATCGCAAGTCTTCTTAGCATCGCCTAACAACATTGCTGTGTTGGGTTTGTAGAAGATGGGGTTGTCAACAGCTGCGTAACCCACACCCAGGGAGCGTTTCATCACAATCACCTATGGAAGGAGACAAATTCACACAGGCTGGTAAGCTTCTGATTGGACAACAAACAGATGACAAAACAGAAGAAAAAGTTTATAAGGACCATCTGCAAAAAGTGTTTTCCTCATCTTCTCCATTCAATCCCTCCATTAACAATGGTTGAGGCACTGCCGCACGACTTATAGCGCATAAATCTGCACCATGCCACGTGCATGGATCAAAATGGTAAAGGTTCAACTTGAATTTCTTGGAACGTCACAGTGAATCAAATCTGGCAACTAGGGAAGGAGGATCAAAAAACTTCTCATCTAACCATTAGAGATTAAAGTTGCTTTCTGTGTGATGCAATCTTTTTCAGGGTAAATCTACGGCACTATGGCTCTGGACTCAAAGGATTGTAGCTCCAATTAACACAGAATTATGGATGCTTGAATCTCTGAAATATTTGAATCCCCAATCTCTGACAGCAGATTTGGACGTCTGCAGAAAGCAAACTTTTGCAGGCAGGGGGATGATATTTTATTTACAGCCTCTCATATACAAGGAACATAATATCGTTTAAAACAGTCCAAATTAGGAGAATGGTTTGACAGATATTCAAGCTTATGGAAACAAAACAACAAACAAAACACATTTTCATTCAACTTCACTCTCATATTTCTCAGGTGTCAAATCCAAAATAATCTAAGGAAACTGAAATTTCTGTTGATACTGATATTTAAAAGTGGTGATGGTGTTCTCTCTTATTTTCCGACCACTATGAATTTTATGACAAAGAAAAAAAATTGGAGGACTAAGCTGAAGTAGTTGTCTAGACAATGAAATTTCAAAATGGTCCATTAAACGAAATGTTCGTTGAAAAACGCTAAAAACACTCCAACTTTTACCCTTAGTTTCTTAGTAGGCAATTCCTAGTAAGAATGAGTCTCTGAGTCAAAGCCAAAGATTATTTAAATTATAAAAGTGGTGTGTGATGAAAGTGTAATTGAGCACTTAAAAAATAGTGATTTAAAATCTGTATGTGTGTCGCTGCATGTGCGGTTAGGTAGAATGTCCTGTTTTATTTCCTGTGTGGAAACTAGTGGGAGCACTGTATAAATCACAGATCTCTGATCAGTGCCAGTGGGATGCTCCAAATGTTGATATTCCACACGGACACAGTCTCAGTAATGAGATCAGGATGGGACTGCACCTGGAACTGCAACAGTCTGTAAGAGCCTGGGTTTATATGTCTATACATGTGTGTTTTTGTCTTCTTTAGGTTTGTGTGCGTCTTTAAATGAAGCAGGTCTGCAGGTGCAGACAGTCGAACTGTTGTAAACGCTTCCATTTGTTCCTCTTCGTGTTTTTGTGCTTCAGGATAAATCTTATTATCACTCATGCATGCGCCAGATTTCTCACCTGCTTCGCCTTCCAGACTTCCAGCACGGGCATACCAGCGATGATGGAGTTGGGGTCTTCTTGGGCCGCTGAGTTAACTGTGTCATTGGCGCCAATCACCAGGACCAGGTCAGTTTCTGATAGGATGTACGAACACATCTCCATTATTTCACATCAATTTATTTATTTTTAGGTAAAATACCAAACACTTTACCCACTCATTTTTGTTTGTTCATTTAATACTGAAACATGGGACTATTATGCTCTGGGGATGCTTTAATGTGCCTGGAACTGTGAATCTCATCAGTGTGGAAGGAATCTGTGGGATAAACTGGAGGTCAAGACCCATTCCTGAAGATCATCACGTTTAAAGGCGTTTGAGAGAGTCACTAAATAAAAATGGGCTGGAATTGCTCAGAAGACATTTGTGAGACTTGTTAAAAATGAAAACAAGCGATTGCAGGCTGTTACCAGCCAAAAAGGACACACAGCTGACCAACAGCTAATAATACTTTTAGCCCTGGTAGTTTTTATGAAATAACTTTGTTTCTGTGTGCAAACTAAAACTAATGTAAGCATCCAAAATAAAACTGGGATGCTTAGAAAGCTGTGTTAAAAATTCCTTGCTCTGTTGTAACAGCACGTGGGCAATACTTTTGGTTTTCATGAGAGGGCCAATAATTCTGTTCTCACCTATGTAAGGCCTTTGAAGGTTTTCCAATAGAAGTCAAACTATCCTTTTAACCCTACATTCGTAAATATAAATGGGTCTGATTGTAAACTCTGTAAAAAGGCAGCAGCATTTATGGATGAATTAATGACAATGTACAGATTTTAAATGACAGAAATAACTAGTTCTCACCAGGGAAATCCTCATTGATCTCCTCCATTTCCAGGACAATGTCATACGGGACACCAGCTTCAGCCAACAGCACATTTAGCTGACCAGGCATGCGGCCAGCAACCGGGTGAATACCAAACCTGAGGGTGAAAAAAAATGCATTAAAATGAATACTTCAAATCAGTCCCACCTACTACAAACTTAGTTCGTAGTTCTTCTTGACTGCCATCAACTTCCTTAAATCAAAGAGAATTGGACAAATGGAGTTGATGAGTGTGATTACAGTCTGGTTCCACACAAACACACCTACTGCACTCCCCCACCAGTGTTATTTGTTGAGTGTGTTTCTGGGCATACACAGCTCTCAAACTCAATTAGCCATGTAATGTAATCATGGTAGGAAATTAGCACCAGCCACTGAATACTGGTGGCTGGTTCTCCTTTTCTGAAACCTTCCAATCACTTTGGCCACTATTTGGAGGTTTGATCTTTTATTTTTGTTTGATGAGCTTCGGCAGATACAGACAGCAGATGGCCCGCTGATTCTGGGGTGAATTAGCAAGTCAGTTTATGCCTTTTGTGTATTTCGATACGGTCTGCATGCACAGGACGACAGTGGGGAACACAGTAGTTTTGGTCTGGATGAGCAGAAGTTGTGGCCAAGTGTTATATTGCTAGTACCCTGTAAAAAGGAGGAGGCTGGATGAAAAAGACAAGCGGAAGAGGTGACAAAAGCAGGTACAAAGAGTAAGAAAATAAGTGACAAAAAAAGAGTTTTAATAATACAGAACAAAGTTTAAAAAAATGAAAGAAAGAGATCAGAGTGAAGGAGGTTTTTTCTGTTTTTCTCTGACCACCCACTTTCCTCTAATCAAGTACAAATGCTCTAAGCAATAGCAGCTGCAAGAGCCACGATCAAACGACAGAGGCAGGACAATTACACATGCTTCCACTGTACCTTGTCCTTCGCATCCTCTCTTTCGCATTTCCTTTTTTACCACACACACATGCCCACTACGTCTTGTTGCCCTTGTCAGTCTCCGCTTGTTGGTCATGTCCTACGTAGTATAACTTTTACATTATGTATCGATATACCCAAACAGCTTCCAGTGCAGCTACCATTTTTAGATGGCTCATTTGAAGTCCAAATCTGACCACTTACACTCACCACCACACACGCACGCACTGCCCGTTATGTGATATCACCACAGACCTTAAACTTGTGCACAGCGAACATCGGCTTTAGCTCGAAACGGACCCAAATTTCCCGTAGAGGATCATCACTGGGACTGAGCCTCCAGCAGCTTTCGGTTAAAATGTTCTTCGTTTCCAATGCCAAAGGCAGCACATCAGGTGAGGAGTTAGACCAGGTGGTGTCTGAAGAAACTGGACTGTGGTGTGTGTCATCATGTGGTGGCACAGAGTGCACTCAAAACAAAGGAGGGTTTTGCTACAAATATAATTTTCGCTCATTTGATTTGCCTCAATGGAACTTCCAAAAATGGAAATCACTTAGAAGGATGGGACATTTTGATTTTGATGCACTAAAGGAGGTTCGGTGCCTCTCACTGAGGCACAAGTGAAAAGTAGATCTAAAAGTAGCAGCCATGTTGAAAATGACCTAGAGATGCTCAAGATTTACAACCCATAAAAATCCTGTTCATAAACAAAATTGATGGTATATTTTGTTGTCGTTTGGCAGCAGTTTATTTTGACAAATTAAATCTACTTTTAAAAAAGTCAACTTTATCATTCCTTTACCTGACACTCTTGCCCGCCTCTTTGAGCATCTTCACCAAGTCCGCAATGGGGTACTGGGCCTTTGCAGCACAGAGACCGTAACCTGAAATAGATTTCAAAGCAGTAACAGACAACAAAAATTAGATGATTATATATACCCAGCACAAACAAACCCTTTACATTTAGCCAAAACATATTTGTGGTTACAGCTACATAGCTTACAGAAAGCACATGCAGGAAAGGAGCGTAGCTAGAGTGAGGCAGCCAACACAGCGCATGTTTATTTGTAAAATCCCTTTCATCTCACTCAGTCTCTGTGACTGAAACAATCTTCTAATCTTCAAATCTAATTTCTGCAGTCTAATTACGCTGCTTTAATGACTCACCAATAATATAAATATTTTGAAAATGAACTGAATGACCAAAGAGTAAAAACAGAGTATTTTTTAACCCACTTTATTTCCTTGTAATATCCTGCTTTTGTCATTTTAAGATTTCTTACATAAATTCATGTTGACATTTAATGTCAATGTAGCATAAAACTCAATACACAGAGTACTTCTGCCTCCCAGCCTTGGATTTATCTCATGTTTGATAATAATTCTGGAGTATGCTACTTGATTTTTTCTTTTCTTTTTCTTTTTTTAAACTCACGCTGTTGCTCACACACACAAACACATGTCAAACGGTCCGGTGATGTTTACTAACCTTGTCACAACAACCAGTCAAAAACTTTCATGTTACAGCACACCAATCAAAATGACAGTTCTACTGGAGACAAACAGAGACCCCACCCCCCAAAAAATCTCCAGAAAATTGGTTGACCCACTGCCACCCAACTCAAAAATGAAAAATGTAGCGCTTTTCACTTCTCTGCCTCCCTCTGTCAAAATTACTGTATCCCTCTGCGCTTCCAAAATTCTCAGTGGAGCTTGTCGTATAAGAACAACAAGTGGACCCAGGCCATGAAGACACGAGCCGGATGAATGCCAAGAATGCACCGTGTTTATCGGGGCAGTGTCTTAATCATTTCCACAGATGTCAGGCAAACTGACTGTGACAGCTTCAATTTAGAGGGAATTGGTGAAATGAAAACAAGGGCACTGACTGAAAGAGAAACAACACCAAACTACTGCTGCCTCACACAGCTCAACAAACCATGCATTTGGCTGATGTGAGTTATGCAGGCATAGCCATAAAAAATATTACTTCTATACTCTGGCTATTGTCATGTTTTAGCAATTAAATTTCCGATTGTTCTGCACATTTTAATGTACTGGGTTCTGTACAGCGACATATGAAGCGTTGTCTCCAGTGGAAACAGTCTGGCTGTATAAGTTTTACATTTACCTGTCATCACAGGTGACAAATGGCACATGTGCAGTGAAAAGGCCTTAAAACTATAAAACTACAGAGTTGAAAACAAATCTAAGATTAAGAATGTTTGAATGTTTAACACTAAGTGGAATTTTAGAAGCTTGCTGACATCCAGACTTTGCAACAAAGTCTGGATAGCTGATTGATGTTGTTTAAAACGGCCAATTATTCAACAGATTGTTTTATAATTTGTTTTAATGGATTTCAGTTCCCAGGACTGGGATCTTATTCACAAGTGATAGGAACATGGAGCACATGGAGTTGGACCGGCAGATCGGCGACGGTTTTAGCAGTAATTTCGGAGATGTAACAGAGTGTCACAGTGAAGAGAGAGTCAAGCCAAAAGGCAAAGCTTTCATTTAACAATCGATCTACTTCCCAACCCTCACCCATGATCATGAGATCTTTGTAATGACCAGAACACAAGCAGCCGAAATGCATTTCCCCCACTGGGTGGTTAGAATCAGCCTTAAAGAGAGAGTAAGGAGCCAAGACATCTGGATGTCACAGTGCCTCCAATTGGAGATTTTCTGGGCATGACAAACTTGAAGAAGATCCCAAAGTAGTACCAGAATTCACTGGTGAGATTATATTATCATATGGCCTGAGTAGAGTTTGAGATGGAGAACTGTGAGAGGGAGAAGAACATCTGGAATACCCTTGACTCACCTCGCCTGCTTTCAAGGTGAGTCAACTTCAGATAAGCGAACGATAATGATTTTAATCATCGTATTTGCGCTGGAATCTTTTCAAGTAGACTGATTCCTAATTATTCCTGATTGCTACTTATTAAAAGCTCATATTGTCCAGCATGTGTCCCTACTAGCTGGAAGCTGCCCAAAATGCCTGGTTTCAGCCAGTTTTTTCTACTCTTGAGTCTGTATGATGTCAAAGAGAGGAGATATCCTCCATATGATAATTTCAAGCACACATCTCTGGCCATTAGCACAGAAGCCCCACCCACCTGTTGTTCAAACCTTCTGTTTCTGAGGGGAAGCCAATCAGAAGAAAGCTGGTTTAAACAAGACAGCAATGAATGACCCGAGAAGCTGGTCCAAGTACAAGAGAAACGATTATTACTCTGAAATGTAAATCATTCAAAACCTTTCAAAATATGGAGCAGGAAATAAGTAATAACAGACCAACTGAAGAAATGTCTGGTATTTTATTATTCATCCTGTCTTGGTGTTGATTTGTTTGTGAAACATTTTTGAGAAAAGGCTAAGAAAATATATCTGTTTTTGGGGGGCTGGTTTTGGTTTTAGCTGTCAGGCGTGTTCCTGTTCATCTGCCATTATTCCCAGAAAAGAAGCAGGGGTGGGATGGTTTAACCTAAATTGGATGCCACTCTCTCCATGGATCACCTCTTTTTCACTTGACCACGTGACCACTTTAATTTGCAATTCTTGTAAATTGCAGCGGTTTCCTCTGAAGACTTCATTTTTGTATACAGGCACTCAGCGCTGTGACTGGAATCACCAGTTTGCAGATTAGATGCCTTTGGTCTGTGTTTACATGTACCCACGTGAGCGAAACAACCCTTTGGAACTGCGAATGGTTAACAACAGTCTAGACGAGGGGACCGAAATGTCAGTGGGCCACACAATAATGAGTTTAGAGCAGCAGCTCCAAGGACAATCGTTATAGTCCAGGTGGGAGGTTCAGGCACATATCTAGACAAATATTGAAAACACGTGAAACAAAGAAAATCATATAGCTGGAACAAAGACTGGAACCCACTCTTTAACCCTGAAAAAGGAACTAGAAGCCAATTTGGAGTGTGGTATTTGAATCGTCAACAAAAAAACCAACATAGCCTCATTCCATCTAATTTCCCCCTTTGACCTTGCATACATAAGCTGCACTGCAGAATGTCTATTTACGAGCACTGACGACCACACAGAAACCTAACAGCGGGTTTACGTGTGTGTGCATGTGCTTTTGTGTGTGTTCGTGCACGTGCGCTCCACCAGGACTTGTCAATTAACCCAGCAAAATGATGTAACACGGGTTAACAAAAGGTTAAATAAACAGAACACACTGTGCTAATGATGGCAAAAAAGAGACTGGCAAAGTCAAAGTACTGTATTTTTCCACTCACATAAAATCCTCAGTGTGAGTATAGGGTTGTGTGTGTATGTCTTACCTGGAGTGATGATTATGTTTTGGGCCTCTTTAATCATCTCGACAGTCTGATCCACATTGACTTCTGTGTGTGTCCCTGTGATCTCCATGGGCTTTCCTGTGCCGGTGGAAGATGTGCCGTAGCCTCCCAAGATCACATTAGCCAGTGAGCGATTCATGGCCTAGAGGAGGGGGGGAAATTAAGATACTTTCTTTCATATTTACTTTACACTAAACGCTGTTGTCTAAAACAAAACATGGCAATGAATTTCACACATTTGTGACCGGAATATTTAGAAAAGCCACTCCACAGTCTTGCTATAATGGAAAAGTTAAGAGTCCCTCCTGGTGGACAGATAAGGAAAAACCACATTAAACTATCTGCTACATGAGATGCTGAGTCTGTGCTCCACTCACCACACACATAATATATGACAAAATGGCTCCAGATGACCCGATGAGAGCTCCGACGATGGTCAGCAGGTTGTTGTTGAGAAGGAAGCCCTCGGCACACAGGGCCCAGCCTGAGTAACTGTTGAGTACGGTGATTACCACCGGCATGTCAGCACCTCCAATAGCTGCTGTCAGTGTTACACCCTGGAAGAAAGGAGTAGGAAATGTGTGGTTAAACCCACTCCTGTGATCATCTTAAGTATTCGTTAGAGCAGCAAAATTGAGAGCAGCTATGAGCTCAACTGACAGACACGTTTGCTGACGTTGTCGAATGATATTGGCCGCGATTTTTGCATATATGTTGTCCAGTATGTGCCAATATTAGAACTTTGTGCTGCGAACATACAGCAGCGCAGCAGCGGAGTTCTTAAATCATCACTGCAAATTCCTCCAACACAATCAGGAGTTGAGTAGCTAAAACTGGCACAAAGGCCCCTGACGTTTCTTGTCTATATCAGATATTATGAAGCCAGTGCAGCAGCTCCATAATGTAGTGGTTTACACATTTACCTAACAAACAAAACATCTCGGGTTTGACTCTGGGAGGAGACACAAATCCCTTTGGGACTGCATTAAGAAGAGCATCTGGTATAAAAAACCAAAAAAAACCCAGAACAGATATGGACCCACCCACCGAGGTGACAAAGTAGCAGCTGAAAGTAGCTTTAATGCGTTGCTCAGCAACCACATACCAACAGGCTACAATGACCCATTTGTGGTGTGTATACACCTGTAACACCTTGAAAAAAAGCATTGTGTCATTTTAATTCCAGGGCAATGATATCTAATTTCTAACCACAAAACTTTCATTATGCATGACATATTATGACATCATAAGCCGCCACCGAACAACAGACCAAACAATCCTGTAGCGTGTGTGAGTGCCAAAACTTGGGCTCTGTCGTGTCAACTCTACACTTAGTCCTCACTCTGAGTGTATAGAGCCGAGCCCTGCACATTCCTGCTCCGTGATACTGCACATGAACTTGGTGCTTTATTGAAACAGAGCAGAGCAGGATCCAGTGTGACTTTTACAGTTTTACACAGAGATTGGTACACAATGAAAACATCTCTGTCCTTCCTCAGCAGTGTGCACACAGAGCAAGACTAATGTTTCTTTCTTTTACTTCCCTTGGTAGGTGCTAATCCATAAAATCCGACTGTCAAAATACAACTAATAATTTGTTAGGTTAATGTCTGAATGTTACAATGTTAGGATTAAGGTTAAGTAATGTAATATATGCAATAGTCGCACTCTAGTGTTGAGACACTCACATTCAAACAAAACCTTACAAACTTTTAAATATACTAGAATGAAACTCCTGTCCACTTAGTGTTTTGTAATAATTAAATAAACAACATTTTATTTTCAACGGATAAAAACATCATCCTAGTTTTAGACATATTTTTCACAATCAAATTTTTCTTGTCCTCCATTCCCGCTATCATCTGAACAGCTTTCGTTTAATAAGAGCCAACTGTAGTTACGAAAGCCTCAGCAGGATCCAGAAGTGTTAAGAAACGCACACATGTACAGTAGATGATGCATTATACTGTATTTGAACGACTGATTAGAGGACAGAAATATAAAACAGACTGTGAAATGATATCCATCAACCTTCTCCAGGGACATGCTAATGTTTTTAGGGGGATTGGCACGTGTAAAAACTGAAACTCCAACACGCGGCTGTGCATAAAATTTCTTCCGTTTTTAACATGTACTGCCTGGCTTCACTTAATGTATAAAGTACTCAGCATCAGTAAATGAAACTTTGAAGGCCTAAAGACTCTCTAAAGAGAACAATTATCACTTTCCTTTATTATTTACACTGTAAAACGCTTCTCTATAGATCCTAAGTCTAACTTCATAGAATATAACTATTGCTAATTGTAAATCTAAAGACTGTCAGTAAAAAATAGATTTAAAAGTAGGTGGGGTTGTTGTTTATTGTTATTGTTCACTGTCACATGCTTAACATTTGACACTGCTATGGAGAAATGCCTGCATTGAAGATGTCTGTCTCTGATTTCTACAGAATTTCAAACGTTAAGCTTAACGACAGTGGAGAATATTAACCCAGCAGTTTGGCCACTGCCAACTCTCTGCTCCATTCTGAATTTCTGGGCAGCTACTGTTTCCTGTGCAAAAAGCCTCCTGACATTTATGAGCAAATCCCTTCGTTTTGTCTCTTTTCTACACCTCTCTGGCATCATTTCTCTTGACTTCTTTATGCCCTTTCACCACTCGTGAAAATTTTTACCATCATGTCCAGTCTGTCGGTATGAAATAACTTCTCAATCTGTGATTTTTAAGAGCGAAAAAACAGACTTCATACATAAACACAGCATACCATGACAGCAGAGAGAGCAGACACTGATCCGAGACAGGTGATGCCTGTGGTGTAACTTGGATCCAGCATGTAGGGAATCATCCCACCGACACTTGCTGCCATAAGAGTGGCATTCAGGGCGTGACGACCGGGGAGCATCAGAGGAGCGCTGTTCAACATACCTGCATGTGGAGAAAAGTGGTGAGAACAAAAAAAAAAAATCTGTTAGGTGTACACTCAAACTCCTAGCAGTAGCTTTTTTTTGTATGTGTGACATTTATCATTTTAGATTTCTTCCTTCGCAACCACCACTTGAGACTTGTCATTAACTGAATGCCATGTAGATGCATAATTTGTCCTTATGAAACACTTTCAGTCAACATGGAAATTACAGTGTGATTACAAGGACTGGAGCCAGCACATGAACCTGATGAACTGGGCTTCTTTTTTAACGCTTCACAGCTAGCAGCGGTGACACGAAGCAGCAGACTTCCTTATGTGGATAAACACAGTATGATCAAGCTGGCAGCAAAGTGTGCATATGTGTGTCTGTGCATATAGTCGATGCAGGTTAGAGTTAAGTTTGTTAATCAATAAAGATAACATTTTTTTTCTTTGATCATTTTTCACCTCCAAATGTCAAAAAATAATTGCAGGTCAGTTAACTGGTCATGTTTAGGAAAAACAATCGCAAATAAAACTTTACCATACATATGAAATATAATAATAATAATAATAATAATAATAATAATAATAATAATAATGGATTGCATTTATATAGCACTTTTCGGGGCCCTCAAAGCGCTTTACAATTCCACTATTCATTCACTCTCACATTCACACACTGGTGGAGGCAGCTACAGTTGTAGCCACAGCTGCCCTGGGGCAGACTGACAGAAGCGAGGGAGGTAGGTGAAGTGTCTTGCCCAAGGACACAACGACCGAGACTGTCTGAGCCGGGGCTCAAACCGGCAACCTTCCGATTACAAGACGAACTGCCAACTCGATCGTGGCTCAATCATCTCAATTATAACAAAAACAAGAAGTGAGTTAAACGAATTGCAGTATTCAGACAGGAACTAGAAACTAAAGATGGATGGAGCTGCCGTGATGGCACCTGGTCTCAACAGTAACGCTTTGGACTTTTATAGTCAGAAGGTACCTGAAGAAAACAGTTCCAAGTTCTCTTATCTAGCAAGTATGGTTAGTAAGTTGCAATGCACACATGTCTGCTTATCTGAAACAACACAGCAATAACAAAATACAAGAATTCACTCACTGAAGCTAAAACACAAACTTCCTAGATGGTCTGTACCACACTGTAATCCACATGACTTGTTCCTACCAAACAGCAAAAGCATGGCTGAGAAGTCTAGTTCAGTAAATCTGAGTAGCAGGTGTGAAACCTAGCTTCAAGCTATCTGCATCTACACTCTGTGTTGGCACATCTGCCAAAGAAACCACATCCCTAACTTTTGGCCTTAACAGTATCTAAACAGATTCACTCAGTACAAAGTTGTTATGAAGCGGGAAACTATCCATAATGGACCAAACTGTTGTAAGCTGGGCATTTTAACATGGAAGTCTCTGGAGACTGAGGTGGTTTAGGAGCAGCCTCAAGTGGCCAGTAAGAGAACTGTACTTTTTGGCACTTCCATACCAGCTTCATTTTTCAGGCATTGAGGTTGCCACCCATAATTAAGACTTCTTATTAACTTAAACAAGGAGTTTACTTTTGCTTATATAGTGTTTATGCTAAGCAAAGCTCAATGACTCCCAGCTCCAGTTGAAGAATTAATGCAGAGACTCGAGATTGGCAGTGATCTTCTAATCTGGCTCTTGGAAAGAAAGTAAAGAAAGAGCACATCTGAGCTTAAAAAATATTTTTCTAAAAAGAGCTTTGCAAAATTAACATTAACTGTAGCTTTACAGATCACAGCTGACCCAGATCCATGGTTTTCCTAATATGTATCGTGCACCTAAAAGTAGCATCTCATGATGGACTGTATCTGCCTCCTCTCTGGCAACCAGGATGATCAAAAGTGTAATAAATATGCTTTATAATAACATGTCAGCATTATTCCAAAGTGTGCCTGTACATCAGCAAGTGTAAATGTTTCTTTTCCATTCAATATTTAGTATATGCAACTGCAGCTCTCACCTTGCAGTTTGCCATATGCTACCAAAGAGCCGCTAAAAGTGACTCCACCGATGTAGGCTCCAAGATACGCAACTATCTTGGTGAGGTTGGCTGCAGGGTCTGTGGCGAAGTGTGGGTACTCAATCATGTATTCAGCCACACAGGTGAGCACAGCAGCCAAGCCAACCAAACTGTGGAAAGCAGCCACCAGCTGGGGCAAGTCACTGATCTGGATCTTCTTAGCAATGGCCAGGCCTAGAGAGAAGGAGAGATAAGAAGTAAATAAAGTTTAGTGGCCCTGAAAGACCCACACACAAATAACATGCAAATCACAAGCACATGCACATGCACTCAGGACTGCTGGGAAGTGGGCCCATCTAAAGAGCCAGGTGTTGCTGATGAGGCTTGCTTGGGGAAATTCCGTGTGTGTGAGTTGGTCTACACTTTCTGTACATGTGCGTGTGTGAAATACATTCCCGTATCTGGGGTTAAAAAGAAAAACAGCATTATTGTCTGTGTAGATAGTTTAGTCTGGGTTTCGGCTTTGTGGCTGGAACAATTAGCATTTAAATGATCAAACAATCTTCAAAGAGAGAGAAAGTGAGTAATGTGTGATGCTGACCATTCTGACAGATCTGCTTTGTCTGGCAGAGATTTAGTCATGATGTAAATATCACTGCTCTTAACACACCTGCTAACCTAATGTAGCCAAGGCCAGAATACATGCAAACAATGCAAAAGCCGCATTCAATATATTGGAGTCAAGAGACATTCCTACTTCTGTGTAGGGGAGAAGGACAAGTCGATCTTTTAAAATCTATGCACAGCTGCAAGAAGGGAGTTTGTGAATCATTTGGAGTTACGATGATTTCAATCAACTTGAATACAACCTGACTAAGCTAATTAACACACAAATAGTTGTGCTTTTCATTGCTTAATTGAACACATTAAGTAGTTATGGTGGAAGCTGAAAAGAGTTAAACATTAACTCTTGAATTCAGTAACTTGTGGAACATCCTTTAACAATCGAGTATGTCCAGTAAGTGCTTTTGCAACATGCAGAATGCTGACGAGGAACAGTGGAGCCTTCCTTCATACAAAACTCCCGGGATGTCAAGATCAAAAAAATCCCTCTAAAGGTCATACCTCAGGATCTTAGCTGGATTAGAGTCAAACCTAATCAAAACCTGAATCTTGTTTCATTGTCTTCCAGCTCTTCTGGTGCTAATTAACTTGTGTGCTTGTTGCTTTGCATCAATACTGCTGCAACACCCAACCTCTCCCAATCTCAAGGTTATGGACTGCTGCCTTGACAAAGTTACTTCATACAATTTAGCTTCATTATTTCATTTATATATATATCAATTATATTGTTGCAAGGTGTGTGTGTGTGTGTGTGTGTGTGTGTGTGTGTGTGTGTGTGTGTGTGTGTGTGTGTGAAGATGTCTGCAGGTGTTTTGCTGCTACCCTTGTGCTTACCTCTTTTTGCACTGAAACCTTGGGATGATCTTTGCAGTACGTCTAAAACAATTTGGCTCATTGTAGACTGATGAACATTCAGGTCCCTGTAGTTTTCTAGCCTTTCCCACTTCTTTTTACCTCAGTAATGCTTCTAAGATCTTGTGAAAGCTGTCGCAATCAAAGCATGTTAAATGCCAAGCAGGTTTTCCTTAAGAGGAGCAGACTTTGCATGCCTTTATTTACAGGAATGGCACCTCCTGCAGCCCACGCATCAAATCTCATGTCTTAAATCTGAACACCAGACATTAGTAGGTTTTAAGCTTGCAGTGTAATTTATTACTCACCATGTTAAATAAAGACAAATGTCTCTGTGTCATTGCTTTACTCAGACTGTTTTTATCTCCATTTGTGACTTAGATGAATATCAGACTGCATGTCATCAGTAATCAGTACTGAGATCCTGGTAATTTTAAAGTTTTTATTTGCAACTCTAAATGCAAACAGACTCACCAGCAGTGCCACCCACAGCCATGGCTGCACTCATTTGTGCCAGGAGCTCAGGACTTGGTTTGAGGGCACCCAGAGTGGCTGCAATCCCGCCTGCGACTCCCATCATACCTAAAGTGTTACCCAGACGGGCTGTGGTCTGGTTAGAAAGGCCAGCCAGGGCACCAACGCAGCACAAGCCTGAGCCTAAGTACATCATCTGGTTAGGGAAAGAGCGAGAATGGAAAAGAAGGGTGGACAAGGATTAAGGAACCACAGGATGAATAAGAAAAAAAAAAGAAAAGTCCAAGTGATTTTACTTAGAGTTCCTGCACAACATCTGTGGAATCAAAGAATACATTTTGGAGGTCTCAAGGACTTTTATATAGTCATGAGCTGTTTTGCATCAATGCACATGGATAAAGAAAATAGCTTCAGTGAGAAAACATGAAAACACTTTAACTAACGGACACAACTTAAATGTCCTCTTTCACCTGTTCAATGTTATATCCAGACTGCAGGGCAGCAGCGTAGCCTCCGACGAAGACACCACCAGGAAGCAAATAGAGGTAGTTGTACTCTGGGGGATCAGTGGGACGTTTGAACATGTCCAACATCTTCTTAGTCACCAGAAAACCACCTGATGAGGAAATGAAGACACTTATATTGACAACTGCTAAGTCAATTAAAATTAACAAAATAATCATTTATACAGAAAAACACAAAAAACTTTAACTAAAAACAAGAAGAAGAAGAAAAAGAGTAAAAATAGTTGACGCACCTGAAAAACAGTTTCTACATTTTTAGACTAACAGGTGTTTTATAGGCCATAGCTAAAATTTGTTGCCAAGCCCAATAACCAATGTTAGGAATTTAATGAGTCTACTTTATGTCAGGGTAAATATTTCAAGTAGAAAACCTCAAAAGTGTCAAACCGGGAGCAGACAGTGTCTTACTGCTTTACAGGACAAGATCACATTACTGCATGTATGCCTCCCTTTTCCCCTCTGGCATGGCTGTAGCCACGTGCATGCACATGCACTAATACACAGAGGGGTGAATCGGAGGTTAGCATCTCTTTCTGTCCCGTACATGTAATTTTAGTCACATAATGTCCCATTTAAAACATGTACTAATAATCGACTATTATTCCAGACCAGACTGGGTCAATACAGTTACATATTTGGACAGAGACAACTTTCTTTTTTCTAATTTTGGGTTCTGTACGTTACCACAATGAATTTTAAATGAAACAACTCAGATGCAGTTTGAGTGTAGACTTTAAGCTTGAATTCAGTGGGTTGAACAAAAAGATTGCATAAAATGTGAGGAACTGAAGTATTTTTTAAGCCTAATCCCTTCATTTTAGGCGCTCAAATGCAATTGGACAAATTAAATAACTGAAAATAAAACGTTCGTTTCTAATACTTGGTTGAAAACCTTTTGCTGGCAATAACAGTCTGAAGTCTTGAACTCATGGACGTTTAGTCTTCAACAAGTGAAATGCACGCTCAACTGGGTTAAGATCACGTGACTGACTTGGTCAATCAAAAATATTCCACTTCTTGCTCAAATAAACTCTTGGATTGCTTTGGCTGTATGTTTTGGTCACTGTCCATCTGTATTATGGAACGCTGTTCAATCAATTTTAGTGCATTTAGCGGGATTTGAGCAGACAGTATGTCTCTGAACGCCTCAGAATTCATTCGGCTGCGTCTGTCCTGTGTCACATCATCACTAAACACTAGTGTCCCAGTGCCACTGGCAGCCATGCACGCCCAAGCCATCACACTGCCTCTGCTGTGTTTTACAGACGATGTGGTTGCTTTGGATCATGAGCTGTTCCACGCCTTCTCCATACTTTCTTCTTGCCATTGTTCTGGTAGAGGTTGATCTTTGTTTCATCCATCCAAAGAATGTTTTTCCAGAACTGCTGGGGATTTTTTTGTTTTGATTTTTTGCATCATCCAGTCAAACTTCTCTATTCTTGAGACTTGTGAGTGGCTTGCACCTTGCAGTGAACCCTCTGTATTTACTTTCATGCAGTCTTCTCTTTATTGTAGACTTAGATATCGATACGCCTACCTCCTGGAGAGTGTCGTTCATTTTTTGTCCTACACCTCTTGAACGTAGACACCCTCAAATGAAAACTGAGTGTACACATCATATCCATGTCCATTATATAACTATAATTGGAATATGTTTCAGTAAACAGGTTTTTAAAAAAAACAAAAACAAAAAACAACTTGTTTCAGTGCCCAAATATATATGGATCTAACTGTATATTAATATGGAGGAACGTCTGTGTATGGGCTGAGCCAGTATTGGTCTCTTTTTGGGGGTAATTCTTAACCAAAAATGGGGCTAGTGGCACTATATTTGGAAAGCTTGCAAGAAAAACAGCCTATAAACAAGATTAAGAGTTTACACTCATGCTGGAAGAGTTGTGCTTGAACTCATTCAGACAGCATAATATTGATTTACTGTGTCAGATTAAGCAATAACAGAGTTATGAAATTCTGATAAACACTGCTTATCTTACTTCATTTAGCACCTCACCATGATAACATCTGCTAAATACTGTGCTGGGAATGCTGCCGGTAACCAAAGAATGTACATACAACATTTTTAGCCTGTTATTTTCAGTAAAAGATGAGGTATTTCACAAGACCAGTAAAAACTTTGACCCGTTAATAAAGTTAAGAAAAAGGCAACTAGCTGTTAAAAAAGCTCATCGTGCTATCACGTGATAGCAAACAAATTAAATACTCAAAATGTTAAAACATCAATTATACAATCTTTAAAATGTCAAAATGCTTTTGCTTCGCTTACATGACTACATTTAATGGCCACTTTGTTAGGTACATCTTGCTAATACTTGGTTGGTCCTTAATTCCTTGGTCCACAGATTCAACAAGGTGCTGGAAAGATTCCTCAGAGATTCTAGTCCATGTTGACATGACATCATCACACAGTTGCTCACTATGGAGTACAGTGAACCAATTTTCTTGTTCAAGACACCAGTTTGAGCTTTTTTATACTCACTAGACCAGGCAACGTTTTTCCAATTGTCAGTTGTTCAATTTTGATTAGCCTGTGTTAAGTGTGGCCTCAGCTTCCTGTTTCTTAGCTGACAGGAGTGACACCTGGTATGATCTTCTGCAGCTAAAGCCCATATGTTTCAAGATATGACGTGCTGTTCATTCTTGATACTTTTCTGCGTACTTTGGTTGTAACAAGTAGTTATTTACTACTAATACTTACTTGCTACTTGCTTCTATTACTGTAATTTGCTTTTAGTGAGCAGTAAAACAGGTATACGTAATAAACTGGCCAATTAGTTGATATTAGCTTTAAAGAGGCATTTGAATATTTGACTTATCAGCAAGAAAGTGCCTGTTGAACATGCAGATATCAGAATCCCAGTTTTGCATGTTTTTGGTTTTATTTTTTCAGTTCGGTAGCTTAGAAAAACGTAGCTCTGGGTTTTTTACCCTTCTTGCAGTGCAACCACCACACTGGAGCTTTCAGGCATTTTTCAGATTTTTGCTAACAGATGGAATTGATAAGGCAGCATGTTCACATTTTACATAGACCTAATTGCGCTCTGTCTTTATTGTGTTTGTCCGTTTCCATGGCGTGTTAAGTTTGTTCCCATGGGGTTATGGTAATGTGGTATACTGCTATGAAATATGTCTGAGGAACCCAACTCAAAGGGAACATTAAAAAAATAACTGGTAGGTATGTCAATGAAGGCTGTGGTATTTCAGAAGAAAGAGCAAAGTTAAGTGAAAGCGCTAAAAAGTTGTTTGTACAGTGATGCATTTGGAAGCAATGATTGATCTGTGGTAAGATTCCACTTAATGCCCTCTCCATCTCTAACACTCAACTGACGCATCAGTATATTTTAACAAACAAACCAAATGTATCTGTTATGCAAATCAACTGTTTATTTGCTTGCATCAAAGTCTGTCCTGGTGTCTAGCAGTGAGCTAATAGGAGAAATTAAAACTAAATCATGGCTCAGCCCTGGAGGAACACTCTGTTTTTCCCAGGACTATTACAGAGCGATGAGTATTATAATGACTCCAGGAACAGTTTGTCATTATAATGGAAATTATTGAGGCTAATAGCAGGAATGGATGTGTGTGGTCCGAGCGAGAGCCACCGACTCTGGGCTGAGCAGGTGGGCAGAGAGGGCAGCTGCAAAACTTGGGTTTGAAATGATGTTATTGCACAATCAATATTAAACACCTCAATCTTCAGCCCAAGATGATATATTATTGGCTCTGGGTTGCTGTAACTGGCAGGGGTTACCGTGAGGTGTCTGTGTTAGGGTGACTCACCAGCAATGTTGACCGAAGAGATGAAGGCAGCGAGCACAGCCAGTGTCTCAGCAGTCGAAGTTGGGACGTAGCCCCCTCCCATCAGGGACAGACCACCCACAGCCGTCAGACCTGTAGACCACAGACATTTCAGTATTCATGAACCTACGCTTTCATAATACACATAATACAGTGGGGGGGGGGGGGGGGGGGGGGGTGTTCAAAAATTTGGTGAAGATGTCACAAAAACAGCACAGAACTTCAAAACATGAATTCAGTTGTCGAAAAAATAAAAAGTTAATCTTGACACTTATTAGATTTGGTTTAATCAGACAGTTTCCTCGGAATACTGTTTGTTTTCCAGATAGGAAAAAGATACGGAGATAGAAAAAATGGATGGAAAGGAAAAGAGTGTGTGCGTTTTTACCAAAAGAGACTCAGGAAACCTCGATAACATCAGTCCTGTAATGATTTACAGGCAGTAGGATGCAATGCACAACTACCATTGGAGCCTGCATTCACATGGGCTTGTGACTGTGTGCTATTTTGGTTGACTAACAGGTAGTGTGTGTGTTTGTGTGTTTGAAGTCAACAGTGTTAGATTGGACTTTCAAATGAGGAAAAAAGGAAGTCTGACCTCCTTTTTTCTCAGACAAAATGCAGCTTTATAAACACGCCTGTATGTCGGCTTCAACTTTTAAAGCTGCCAAACACTCTTTCGCCACTTGTATTTATGTAAATACAACCTCATTTTAAATTAGCTGTCGCAAATAGAAACCACTGTTGCAGGATAACCTGGAGCATTAATACTTTAAAGTTGGTTTTTAATCACCCCACAGAAACCAGCAAAAAATGAGTCAGGGTGCCACTAATCAATCTTCTTTTAATAATGATTAATGTTACACTCTCATGAACAAAGTGACCGTATGCACTCTGTATACATCTCACACAAACTGAATCCATGTTCTGTATTTACGTATGTAACCTAGTGATGATCCCTGTAACTGTCCACATTTTCCAACCACGCTGATCCAGTCAGTTTTCCATTCATTTGCTTACTACAGCATTCTGCAAACAGCCAGCCTCGACACTGGTCGTTGATAACAATCATCTGTCAAGTCAGCGGTCTTCTGCATGAATGTGGTGCGTGTGCTGAACTAGACCGACAGATACTAATACAATGTAAGCAAGTCAAATTTGAATACTGAGGTTTTAACAAGCAACAGTTACATAATACATTGAAGTTGGTACTATTTAAATTTAACAACCAAATAGTTTTAAACTTTTTTATACCACATGCAAATTTCTTGAGATGCAAGTATATACGTCCAGTAGGTGTGTTACATTTTTCTTTGGCTTTCACCTCTTTTAACTAACAGCCTTTTTTAACTGTATTTTCTTTTTTTTAATATCTAAAAATGTCCTTAGAATTCCAACTTTGCTTTAAATTTGATAACAAACAAACTTTTAGCTTTTAAGTTGCAGCGTATTAAGCATGGCCTTGATTATTTCAAGCTTATTCTTCAAGTTTCCTTCCCTCTTTCTACTTTTTTTTTTTAGGTCACATACTCATTTTAATGTTTATTGTCCTTTTGTTTGCCATATAGATGGGTATCTGTTATGGTTAAATGGTTAAATAAAATTACCAGGTGGGCCCACTTCCTAAACGTAATCTGAATGGGATTTTTTTTGCATTTTCTCAGGGGAGGTTTTTTGTGTGTGTTGTTTTTGTTTTACCTACAGCTAATGTCAACATATATATGTTGATGTTAGAAGCCTTGACGACTCAACAAAGAGTTACATTAGGGCACTACGGTCTTTACTTCTTTCTGCTCCTGATCAATGAATAATGTGTGCAAATGCAACCTGACTGAAAAAAACAAAACAAAAAAACAAACAAAAGCAATGTTGCCACTTGTCAACAGGAACTGAGCTGCACAATAAAAAAAAAAGTCCATGCTGTAATTAGTCATGGCAAGAATGTGCCCCTCCTTAAGACTCCAGTATACCCGCCATGTTGGTCGCCTTGTGTGCCACTGTTATGATAAAACCGACGTCTTTTTATGCTCGCCAATGACACACAAGCCGCTGCTGCAGTATTCACAGGAGAAACAAACAAGATGGGGTTAACAGCGAGGATAAAAGTGCCATTAGGCCTGTTTTGGTTGGAGATTTCCTATTAAAAGGGAGTTCTTCATTCCCACCATCTCCAAGGGCTTGTGCATGTGACTGCTGGGGTTTTCTCTCTAATATAGAAAGCACCTTGAGCTAATTGTTCTGAAATACTTCTAAATAAATAAAACTAAACTGGACCTACAGAATAAACTGATCAGTCACTAGGAGGACAGCAAATAACTAGTTAACTCCTTGCAACTAGTCACTAACAATGGAAAAAGGGGGGAAAATGAGAATTTGATTTTTTCTTTTTTAAAGAAAAGAAAACAGATGCAGTTACATCTTGTAGGTGGAGATCAAAGACATTCCTGTCCAACTTAATGAACGGATAAGCCCAAAAGCAAGCCAATAGGCATCAGTGGACACATGCAAACTGTAAGGTATCAACAGATGTCTGCACTGGGTGGCCTAACGCCCTGTGTGTGTGTCTATGTATCAAACATTAGGTTTCAGGCAGTAAATCAGGGCTCTCAAGTAGATTAAAGCCTTATTATAAGTCACCAGATATGAAGATACATTTCAATGAGCCACTGGATGTGAAACCAGTATCTGAAGAATCTAAGATGACCCACCAGTCGGAGTCACTACTGGCTGTAACACAATAATGTCCTGAAAAGAATAAAACTGTCCCTCATTGCAACCCTAAATTCCAACATGATTCCCTAATGTCTGTAAGTTATTGTGTGTGTGTGTCTTTATGATGCCTGGCACAACAACAACAATTCTGCAGGTTTCACTGTTTCCATAACCACAGTCAGTGACAGAGGTTTTTAAAAAAGCCAGTGAGTCCCTGCCAAATATGAGAGGAAAAAAATACCTGGACAAAGAGGAAGGTGAGAGGGGAAAGGAGGTGAAGGGAGCAGACAAGATGGAAAGAAAAACAAAAAACAAAAAACGTTTCGGGAAATCTATCAAGTTCTACCAATATTAAGCGACGAACCCCATGAACCCCATGTGCCTTTTCGAGCCATCTCATTTAAGACAGCACTGGACAAACTTCACAGAAGGGTAAATGATATATAGGTGTCGCTAATAAAATTTCAAAGAAAGTGAAAACTATCTCTTAGATATTACACTGCTTGGCTCTGCAGGCGAGCTCTGATGTCCGGCTGTGCACACGAGTAAACGAGCAAAAGACTTCCCTGACCCTCAGAGATCACCAACGGCGTGTTACTTCCTACCTCCTTCCTACCTCAGTGTGTAGCTGTGGAGTGATCAAAGCTGTGAGAACACACACGTACCATTTACCTCTCTAACCTCTTAACCCTTCTGTGTTAAGCAGCAGCCGCAATAAGAACTCGATCCTGAAAGTTTTAGAACGAAGGGCAAAAAGGCAACAGCAGGGTTACAGCAGCCAGCTGGGTGTGATCGATCAAAGATTAAGGTTAATGCTTTTATATGTATATATATATATATATATATATATGTATTATTATTTTTTTTTTAATTAATGTATTGCTATTCTATATCTATATACCACGAGGTAGAGGATGTTGTGTTTCAGTAAATTCTACTCTGCTGGACAGTAAAGATGTACGGGTGTCAGTGGGGATTAATGACACTTGTGAGTACACATGATTAATAATTTTGGTTAAACAGCTTAAAGTCAAACTTTCAAAAAAGTTCTTTTTTTATTAGTTAAAACATCCAGCGTCCAGTCAAGAAGTGCATAAAATTACCGGTTCGTGTGATTCAGACTGAATAAGGAAACATCAATATTCATGTCTGTAATTACAATTATTCTTAGAAATGTAAACGTGATAAATGTGTATCACGCGGCTATAAATCAGGCACTGTGTGGATCTGTGATTTGTGCTTACATAGATGGGGAGAAACGATGACTTCATTCATACTAGACAGAAAAATGACTTCCGTTATGGGAAGTTTAACTCACAAACTGTAATGAGACACATTGCAAATAACTGACCTGAGATGGCGTTGGTGACAGACATGAGAGGAGAGTGCAAAGCAGGAGTGACTCCCCACACTGTGTGGTATCCCACGATGCCAGCCAGACCAAAGGTGGTGACTATCTGAGTGAAGGCAGCGTTGGGAGCTGACAGGCCCAGACCAAGCAGGGTGGCGATGCCTGGCACAGAGAGAAGAGAAGTTAAGGAAATAAAAGAAGTAGAGTAGCTCTGACTGCACAGCTGAAGGACACATTAAGAGTGAAATGCAAAATGTATGCCTACTGAGAAGCTCCTATTTATTATTCACAGAATTAGGTGGAGAAAGTGTTTTAAATGTGCTGGCTCTTTTTCCTGGAATATTCTATAGAAGGAGCTGAAACTGTCAGGACTGGTTTATGTTGGAGCTGAAGTCTAAGAAAACAGTTCTGTCTTCATTTTAATCTCAAATATACGTAACTGGAAAAATAAAGGGCGCATATGTGGTGGGCACTTGACCACCCATGTTGTCCTAATTCCCTTCACTTTAGCAGACAAGTTTATTTTATTACTTTGGCGACTATTCTTTTACACACTGAATGCACATCCATGATGATCTAAATGGCTGCAGATAAATGGGTATTTACAGGCAGTCCACACTGATTAAGAGGAGCTAACATCAGTAGTTGTGTGTTGGTGTTAAGTAGGAAACTACTCAAGCACCTAAACAATGTGTGAACCGCATCCACTACATGTGCTGCACTGACACAGAGGCACCATAGGAACACCTCACCACAGCTCTACTTCAAACCAACACTCAGCGTGATGCTGTTTTTACAATGCACACTTCCTGACACTAACAGGGTGCCGGTGTGTGCATCTGTAACCTGCCTCTGTCACTTCTCGCCTCCTGTACACATTCCAACTGTTAACAAAAAGCTGAAAGACCTCGACCTCCCCTAAGACCCTTTGATGACAGTTAAAATATATGAGAGTAAACTGTGTTAAAGAACACTTTAGTTGAATTACTCCACCCTAAATCTAAATTTAATGGTACACCCACAGTTATCTGCAACAACCAACCTCCAGTGTAAACCCCAGCGCTGGTGAGTGTGGCCCTGAAAGGGGAAATCTGTGCAGCCTTCTCTGCCTCCAGTTCCTGGACGCTCTTCGTTTTAGGAGGCGCTGCGACGGGCACGTTGAGAGGCTGAGGAGCGGGGAACAAGTTCTTTCCTTTCTGGAGGTGACAAATAGAGAAACAAAAAGAGCAAACCATTTTTATGGCTCAGCTGGTGATGATCTTTGTCTGATTAAAAAAAACAACAACAAAAAAACACGGTGCAAAGTTATGAATTTAATATATGACACTTATCATGAAAGCAGTCCAAGCAAAGACCTCACTGATGATGATAACAGGAGGCATCCCAGTAAGATGCCCAAGGCCAGCTTAACTGACTCCTTTCGATGTGGAGGGATAGCAGCTCTACCCTGACCCCCCTCACGAATGGTCAATCTTTACCCTTTTAACTGTTCAGATCAATGAGGCAAGCTAATGGACAGGTACAATAAAAAATTGCTGTGTTTCAGCAGCATTTGTAAGACCATTACTATATGAGTTAATTCATCTCTGAAATCTGCTCTTTTGAAGAAGTGAATAAGATTACAGACTAATATAAGCAAAATAATCTCTTATCTCTCTTTTCCTGTGCTAAAAAACATGGATTGAAGAAATCTGCAGCAGCTGTAGTGTGGTTTGCATACGGACATCCATATTGTAGTCAATATTTCAGCTGATTATTGCATTAACTTTGCTTAACCTAAAATTCTTAGAAGAATTCCATAAACAGGAGGTGAAAAATAAACTTGATGGTAGCGTTGCTTGTAAATCATTAGACAAAGCAAAAATGAGAACCTCTGACTGCAATATTTAAATAACATAGAAATTAGAGTATATCATGTGGCATAAAGATTTAATTTGCCTTGGGGTTTGGTGTAATGAGAGGACACTGCTTCATTTGCAGCTCTATAGAGACTATGATGCAAGAAGAATGCATGCTAAGAGTGACATCTAGTGACTGAGACATGATCCTACAACATGTGCAGATGGATGGATGGATGGAAAGGACCAGTAAAGAACAGCTAGAAAATATTAGGTAAGGACAGCCAGAGAAAAGGCAGAAAATGTCCACCCAGCCAAAGATCACATTGGCGATACCAGCACGTTTGGCTTTGGACTGCACAAGACCTCATACCTCCATGACAACAGATCCTCTGACAACGTGATCCATGGTCCCATAGTCGAACTCGTCCTTGACATTAAAGTAAAAGTTCTCCTTGTCAGGGCTGATCGCCCGGATCAACTTGGTGATGTTGTTGGAATACAAAGTGCTGGACTGAGTTGGTAAACGGCTGGGTAGGTCTGTGTAGCCAACATGGGTCACGCCCTGTAACAAAAAAATTAATATTTAAAAAAATTAAACTAAGCCAATCAATTAAAGAAAACCAAACAAAAACTTCCTTTTGTTTAAGTGTGAGAACGTCTGAAGAGTGTATGCACTGACCTTGTATACAGACAGCTCTCCAGGTTCTGTGGTTTCAATGTTTCCACCTGCCTCAGCAGCCAGGTCCACCACCACCGAGCCATCTTTCATACTTTCTACCATTGGCTTGGTGATTAGGATGGGTGCCCGCCTACCTGCATTGTTAAAACAGAAAGACTAGGCTATTAATGCATCACTGGAAAGATGATTAAAATGTGCCCACATTTACAAAGTATCATATCACATCAGCCTCAATGGAACCTCAATCTCAAAGTATAACCCAGCAAGTAACTCATAGTCACTGCAGTTAAGCTTACTGTGCCCACACTACATTTAAAAATTGTTAAAACCAAAAGATTATTGGAGCTAATGGGCACTTTTCTAAGAGTTGAGACGAGAATACACATCTCAAATCCTATTTCAAATGGAGAGAAATCTCTTTATGCAACCTTGATGCTGAGGACAGGGCTCGTGGCCACAGCCAACATTCTTATTCTGCCTGACACTGCGCTTCTCTGCATACCAGGGATAAGAGCAGTGCTGATGACAATGTCCACGTCCTGACACTGCTTAGCAAACAGCTTCATCTCTGCCTCTATAAACTCCTTAGACATTTCCTTGGCGTAGCCTCCCTGGCCTTCTCCTGACTCCTTAATGTCCACCTCCAGTGGTTCTGCACCCAGAGATTTAAACTGCTCCAAAGCTGCAGCTCTAGGAGAGAGGAAAATGAGAGGTTACTAGTAATTTCGAAATCTCAGATGAGAGCACATTACACGTGTGATAAAAACTGCAAAGATTAATATATTATTTAATGGAAAACTATTTGGTAACCATTTACTGAAGGAAATACCATCCTTCCTGTGCTCTGTTAAAGGAAAAAGTCCCAAACATTTAGCAGTTCTGCCTTCTGAAATCAGAGAACTTTATTTTCCACTTTGTGCATGAAAATAAAGTAACTGTCACCCAAATCAAGATATCAAGTTGGGATATGAGAGATAACAAGCACTACATTCAATAAAGAAAAACAATAATCATGAAAATATCAGAAGAATAATCACTTCTAAAAATGATTATGTGGTACAATATGAGAAACACTGTATGTCCATAAAACTTGAAGAGAAACACACTGTGAATACTGTGTTACAGCAATAACATGTGTTAATGTCTCAGTCACACTAGAGTAAAAATAGGAAGCCAACCTTGTGACTAGGAAAAACAAAATTGGTGGTTGTCTAGTGATTGCACTGAATTTTGTGCAGTAGCTGTGGCGACAAGCTGGTCAACCAGACGTTAAGCATACAACACCCTTAATGAGCACAACTCAGCCATTCTCAGATGCAATCGTTGGCATGTTTTTGCAGTAGGGAACGTGACTCAGATGGTTACCAACTGCACCAACTACGTCCCCATTATTGATGAGGTTGTGACTGAATTTATCACAGCTAATCACTATATTATCACAAACAGAGTATGCCAGCTGGACCCCAATCAATCGCAGACAGATTGCAGACTGAATCTGGCTTAATAGTGGCTTTAATTTTGACTTTATCTGTTAGGTCTACAAAGTCTGCAAATAGTCAGAGATCTGTCTGTGATTGTTTTCAGTCATCCAGGTCATCGTAGTCTAAGGAGCTTGGAATGAAAAGCGTCTGGACTTCTTTCTCTTCAAGCAACTCAAAGAAGTCCAGACGCTTTTCTTTCCAAGCTCCTTAGACAAGTCCGAGATCTGGTTGCTGACTTTAACTGCTGTAAAATAAAATCTATAGGACAGCAAGTTCACTGCACACAGAAAATTAGCATGACTGTAGAATTAACTTTATAAAACTGAACGGTATAGTATATGAAGGGATGAAGGCCCTTACATTTACAAAGCCCTTGTTTTCTTTGAATTTTCCATGTATAGCAGGTATAAGGAACTCAAAGGAAAGAAGGCATGCGTCATAATTTTATCCCATTTTTTACATCATTACTGCACATTTCCTTCACTTTTCTCTTAGCTTTTTACTGCTGCTGCTTCAAAGTGTTCAACTGCCAAAGACAGCTTTTATTGTGAAAAAGCCAAAGGAGACACAACGCCTTTGTCGCTGTGATTAACTGCGATATTAGATGTTGCCATTGTAGCCGCTAGTTCTACACTAAATTAATAATACTGACTATATTAGCTGGTGAACAAAAAACAATAACAAATAATATTTTACAGTCAATAACTTTTCTAACCTCGTATCAAATCCTCTGACAATGGCTCCCATGGCTCTGGCGGTGCCCGCTGCTGCCAACCCAGCCACGCCACCTCCAATGATGAGCACCTATTAAAGAAGGCGTACAAATACTAGTTAAGGATGACCAGAGTTATGGCCCATGCTTAAAGTTAAAACTGGCAGAGTCACATTCACAGACGCATACCTTCTAAATAAAAGAAATGCTACCTCCAAAAGTACACGGACTCAGACTACACACCTTTGCAGGAGGCACTTTCCCGGCTGCTGTAATTTGTCCAGTGAAAAACCGTCCAAAGCTGTTAGCTGCCAGCACCACTGCCTTGTACCTGAAAAGACAGGGAATTCATAACAAAGAAAACAATGAATATAGATGTGCTACATGCAAAAAAGAAAGAAAAATTGAGCAGTTGCTAAAACATCTGAAGAAATGTTTTCCTTTTTCTGGTCTGGGTCTGTAATTCAACATTTTGTTTATAAGACAAGAGTACAGGAAGACAGGAGCAGATCATTCAACTGGACGCAAGCAGTCAACAATACATGCCTTGAAGGCACCGTGAACATACCCTGCGATGTTTGCCATGGAGCTCAGTGCATCGTAACCCTGGGCAATGGTGACTCTGGGCACCTGGTCCATAGCCAGGACAGTTGCTTTCTTCTTGGACAGCATGTCCATCAGCTCAGGGTTCTGAGCTGGATAGATGAAGCTGATCAAAGTAGATGCATCCTTCATCATATCCACCTCATGCACACCCAGAGCAGGGTTGAAAATAGGAGCACGGACCTGGAAGCAGACAAAGCTCACATAGTTCAAAACGAACGTAGTGTGACCAGAAATAACTGATCAGATCTTATCGAGATCAGTTTATCCCAGAGTATATATCAAAGCTACTATAGAGTACTGCAAGTGTTTCCTATATTTTTATAGATATGTATATTTCTACCTTTTCTTCGACATCAGCCAACTACAGTGCAGTGTTTTAGTTTTAGTGTTTTTTAGTTCTGACTTTTTTTATGCTATGAAGTTAACACCATCAGTTCCAGTCCAGACTCACCCACTGGTTTCATCAGTAGTATATTACAGTTACCAAGGCTCTTTCATGAGTGACCAATGTACTAAAACTCAGGTCCATACTGGTACGTATAGTATCCAAGGAAGTAAGGATCCAGTAGGTTGTGTTTAAAGTAAGTCATCCACAGCAACCTTCACTTCTCTCTGACATTTTTCCACTTTCATATTAGTTTAGATTATAAAATAACAAACCTTTAATTATAAATGATTATCAAATAAGAACCTGTAAAAGCATGAAGCTGCTTCTCATTTTCTTAGAATCGCTGCCTTTTTCTCATCCTCAACCACCATGTCTGACGTGAAGACAGACAGTTTAATTGTTTTGGGATAGTGACATGTTTTTTTTCCCTGCATTCACATACTCTGTCATCCCTCCACATCCTCCTACACTTACACCACAAGACACACATCACGCCAAAAGCTGCTGTCATCATCAAAACTATGACTTCCTTCCTTTCCCCCACTTCCTTCTATTATCCTTCATTACCTCTTCTTAACCAGTCAGTCAGATAGTGATACATTTCTGGCACAGGTTTCATTCAACCGCCTTTTGTGGCCTCCTCTTCCCTCTCTACACAACACACCCTCTCTTTATTTAAGACTTACCTTAACCACCACATCAGAGGCTAAGACATCTTTGAGGTCTTTAATTGTTGCTCCAGCCTGGGCGTACTGTTCATCACCGAACTTGGAAGACTCTCCAGCTCCGGACTCCACAACAACATTGAAACCCTGTTTAATGAGTGCCTGGACGCCGGCAGGCGATAGCGCCACTCTGCGTTCATTCTGGAAAATTTCTTTGGGAACGCCGACTGTGAGTTGTTTGTATGGAATACCTAGAGAGGGGAAAATGATCTGGTGAAACTCACAAACTGAAGGAAATTTTTTAATGAGCTACAAAAGCTAAGGTGAAATAAATAAATATTGAATCCTTAATGAAGAAAGATGGTAGAAATGTGCAGTGTGTTTCTGGGTTTGTACGACTGAAGATGCCATGTTCCAAAACAGCAGAAAGATATAGTGACAATAAACAAGCCACAACATTTTGCTTATGCTATGGATCTTTGCTACTACTACATGAAAGGACAACTTAGCTGAGTTTACCATAAACATATAAATAACGGCCTTTGTTTGCATTCCTGATAAGATTTTTCTCTTCATGTGACATTTGCAAATTAGCAGTAAACACAAACTACAGCTTGGACTGCTGGTAAATTCATCAGTTTTGCAGTTATTTTGAATCTCTCATTTACTAATCAAATCATTTACTGATTCAAATGGTGACATAAAAAGGGGAGTATGATATGAGAGAATAACAAGGGATAAATTAGTAGCAAAAGAGAAACTGAAAAGAAAACAACAGAAAGAACAAACTGAAAACGTCAGAGTCTTTTTATAATACTTTCTTTTTCAAGTGACAGGCAGGCGCATGCTTTATTGGCTCCTATGGGAAATTCCACTGCAGTTCCTTCCTGCTGCCTCCTCAACCCATACACATGAACCTTTACTCTTTTTTGCTCCTGCTGCTGCAGTGACCCATCCTATGGCCACTTTTACAGGAAGCGTTGCAGCACAAGACGGCTCAGAATTTATTTTTCTGAGCCAACCATGTGAATATGGTCTATAAATCAAAGGTCAGTACTGATATAAGAACCCTATCTACCAAAATAAAATGCTCTGAATAAGCACGCTGAGTAGACAAAAGCAGATAAATCCATTCACTAAAAGCAGTGACCAAGGGCTGTTGATTACCTTTTTTTGCTAAAGACCTAATCAATTACCGCATATGTAACGTGACATTTTCAACAAACTAAACTAATGTAGTCCGATTGCAAACATACGGATAGATCGATGATGATGATCAAAGTGATCCGTGTTAATCCCTTCACATATCAACAACACTTGCAACATAGACGTGCTCGGAAGACCCGGTGCAGACACAAGAGACAAGACAAGTGAAGATAGTCTTATGAGTTGAAGATAACTTATTACGTTACTGTGAGAGCAATGAAAGCTTCCACGACTGAAACCCTGAGCCTGCAGCCTCGACACCTTCCCCTATGAATGAAACATTGAAAAGGGCAGACCCTCAGAGGCACGTGATTGTTGTTTTTAAATAAACATGTTTACACTGTGCCGATTTTCTTGGAAATGAGGACAAGAGGAAATGCTGAGAGGCTGACAGACCTGGGTTGTTTCAAAGGAGGGGATGCTTAGACGTACGGCAAACCAGCCTTTTATTATACAGGGACATTATAATCATTGATTGGGCTGAGATAAAAACTTACAAATAAGATTACGGTGATTTTTATTTTTTTAGATTAGTGCTGAAGCAGTTCTCTGACAATTTTACAAAAGAAGTCAGAAGCATCATGCTGTGCTCATTTGCTAACTCTAATCCCACAGTCAGTTATGTCTGTAAGCTTGCTTGCAAGTTATGCCAACACCATACACAACATGCAGCAAAGTCTGATCTTGTCCACTTTAAAGAACAAAACCCGTCTCACGTAAACACATGCTTTCAGGTTATGCTGTGAGTATATAGGTTCTCTGGAGGTCAAAGCATAATCACACGTAAGCATGTGTGCCCCTCCTACATGAGATCATAATCTGACACTTGTGTGTCCAGAATAAACGCTGCCAGCTGTTACTGGAGCGAGCTGAACTGTAGAAAATCAACCCATGTCACCATGAAGCAAAGGAAACCAGCACACGCAGACATAAAGCTCCTCTAACCAGCTGGTACTGGCTTCACAGTCATCACACCTGCTTCCTCAGAGCCTTCAAACTGAGAATGTCCCTGAAACTGGGTTATGCACTATATGATATTTAAACAGTATGCAACACCGACTCTAAAGCAAAACTCCAAACTGAAAAACTGCTGGATGAGACTGAAGTTTGTCCTCTGGATTAACTATTTCATAACACTGACCTTCAAAACAAGCATGCAAGAATGAATGAATAGAATGCTACAACAGTGATTAAGGTGAACTGAATAACCCTCTATCTGTTTTATATAATGCGTAGCAGACACCTGTAACACTCATGCTGTACACCTGACACTGAGAAAAGACATGGATGCTACAGGTGGTGTTGCTCCTGTGGCTATCAGCGGTTAAATATCTACCTATATCTCAAAGACATGTCTCAATGAAACAGCAGAAAAACCCAGCCTGCTATTAAAGAATGACCAATCATACATAATTGTGAATTTCATGGCATTATTCTTATATAGGAACACTAGGTCACAAAAGCTTACACCTAGCAATAAAACACTGTTCCAGGCCTGGGTCACCTTGCCCATTTTATGGATTACGAAGACAGTCAATAAAACAAAGAGTCACACCACACTGATTATAGCATTAATGATTCTTTAACTTACGCTCCTCACTGTGCAGTGCCTTACCTGGACTAGCACATCGCCCGAGGGCTTGATGGGTCCTAAAAAAACGCAGACATGTTGACTTGATGGTACGGCCACTCTGCAGCTTTACAGCAGAAACCCCGCTGAACACAGGCGCTGAGCAGCTGGCTGCCACAACTCGGAGGAGGCTAGCCATGGTGCACGCACACACACCTGACACTCACACTGCAGGAGGAGCTATAGAGGACAGACAACAGCCCTCCTGGGAGGAGACATGAAAAGAGAGAGAGGGGAGGGTGGTTAGAGGTTAAGAAGAACTGCAGGATGAAACTATGTTGAAGTGAGAGGAAAAAATAAGCATGTTGAATATTTTTCTCGATCCCAGAACTAGAATCCAACTACACACATGCCAAATCCTTTCACAGAAAACTGTCCTTCCCTTGCACATCAAGGACATGCAAGTGACCACTGTTTATGCAACAGGTCACATAGCTGCACTAAAATTCAGCACCTTATTATGAGTGCGTTGTTTGATCGCATATCAACCTAACTGTGCACTAATAAAGCCACAGAGAACTACAATCACTTATTTTAATTGCAACAAACCAAATGATTCAAAGGCAGTAAACAGCATATGTGGCGTAGTATGTTTGCTTTAAAATAAGATAATATGACTGGGATAAACTAGGAGAGGAGGCTGGTGCAGAAGGGTTCAAACTAGACCGCACTGGCTACAAGCTCTACTGTGCCACTTTTTATGTCTTGAGTAAAGGTTAAAAACATGCACCAATCATTAGTGCAGAGAGTGGCGTTCAAGGGACTCAATGAACTGAGGAATCCTCAATATTTCAAGTAATTTGTCAAGCAAAAAAATCATATTATTTGCTGCTACACCTTTGTGAGTGGAAAATATAGTTACTGTGTAAACTGCAATCAATGCTATTAACTGAGCTGTTCGTAATTTTTTTGTAAAAAGTTTAAAGAGCTAATAACAATGTCTTAGTACACAAAAAACACAAGTGATAAATTATAAACAGCAATCAATACATCATTAAATCTAAATTAGGGCTGCCACAAACGATTATTTTGATAGTCGACTAGTCACCGATTATTTATGCGATTAGTCGACTAATCAGATCATCATCCACTGGACGTAAAACTACAGCTTATTGCACCAGCAGCATCTGCTCTTATATAACTATCATTAGCTTACAGCTTTAAGCTTTTAAGGTGCTAACTAAAAATAAAGACAAGATGATAGTTTATTCAATTTTAATGAAATTTGCAGATTGTTTCGGTGAAGTTTAATAAACTCCTTGCTATCTAAAATATAACAGGACAACGGAGTATATTCTCCAGCATCTCACACTTCTGATAATCAGCTGTCTGCTTGACGTTTATTCAGCTGTGTAAAAACTATAACTTTAATCTCAGACAAACCGATTTACTCAGGAACAAATAAAATACTAAAAAAAAAAAAAAAAAAAAAGCCAAACAACAACATTTTTAATTTATCTAAGTGACTCATATATATTTAACCTGAGTAGCGAAAGACAGCGGTGGGTTTGAAAACAATTTGCCGGGAGTCCGGTGTTCTCACCGCTAGTGACCTAGCCCCCGGCTAGCTATCGAGCTAGTGGGTAACAGACATCTCCGAAAACGTCGGAGCGCTTTTGAAAATATGTGGTGTCTTGATAAACTGAGCCGATATTTGAGGTTTACACAGCTACATTCTCGGCTGAAAATATGTTAAACGTTTATTTTGTGACCCAGAAAGAATAATAAGAGTAATATTAAAACTAACTAGCTGCCGCCATTGTTGGAAACTGAGCTGGGCCGCGCTATGAATTCTGGGACACAGCTGCTTCTTCTTCTTCTTCTTCTTCTTCTTCGGGGTTTAACGGCAGCTGGCATCCTTGTACATGCAGTGCTGCCATCTTCTGTTTCAGTCCGTTATTACACTCTTAAATCCTGCTACTTATTCCTGCGTCTTTTGGGATCTTACAAAGCTTCAAACGACGCGTTGACTATTAAATCAGTCGTCGACGATTTTGATAGTCGACGTAATCGTGACTAGTCGACAAATCGTGGCAGCCCTAATCTAAATACAGTCATACAATCATAGCGTAGGCACATTAATGAATATGCCTGCAAACATTTTAAATTAAGTTATTTATTGTTATTTCATTATTGAATTAAGCTCTCAATCTAGAGTTAAACAGTAGTGAAAATGTAACAGGCCACATATGACCAACAATATTCAAAAACTACCCAAGAAAACCAAACTGTACAACTTCATAAACAAAAAACAGTCATTTGATGTTTACTGATAATTAAGAAGCTCATTAACAATGGGATCTCTCAGTGTACAGCCTTGGATGTGCATACACTGTTTGGATATTCATGCTAGACATTTTTAGTAGTATTATTATCATCATTATTATTGATTTTTCAGGCATTCAGTTGGAGCACAAAAGCTGAGCAGTCCTCAGTAAACCAAGGCTGAAGTTAAACAGGCCTGAATGAAACGTGGCAACATAAACGCAAACTGAACTACGTGTATGAATTAATAAATAAATAACAACACGAATAAAGGTCGATAAAAGTTAATTGTGGATCATTTAAAGGCAGTAGTTGAGGGTTTGTTTGTTTTTTTTAACCTGTAACTACCACGTCATTGAGTTTCAGCTAACATTTAGCTAAAGATACATAAAAATAACCACCAACATCATCATCAAGCTGCTTGGGTCTGCTGCTTTGTGTTCTATGCTTAACCCGCTCTGAGCACCGTTAACCTTTCCACCACCTCGTGAGTCACCAGTAAAACAAAACCACATATCAATGGCTTCCTTACAATAACAACAACACAGCGGTGTCATTCAAAGAATCTGGAGCATAAAAGCTGGGGCATTAAACGCATTTCAGGCGGGCCAGCTCTCACACAGCTTCCCCTGCGACTCAAGAGACAACACGCTCACAATCCAGGCGGGCTGCTCGCTTCTTTTTGTCTATACCCGTGACAAAATATATAACCGGGGGGGGGGGGGGGGTAAGGAAGCTAACCCGAGCTAACATAAAGCGCGCTAGCTTGCATACAAAGTCATATGGTTCTGATTCATACATGTAGGCGACGTGTGAGTCAAAAAGGCCCCTCGCACACTCGCAGAAATGCAAACCGAAACAAATGTATGGTGGAAAGCGAGAGTGGAGAGGTTAACGATTGATAACTCGACTGACCTTTGAAGACAGTCCCCGGCTCTGTGCAGCACAGGCGAACTTTGCGACGACCCGGAAGGAGTGAGGAGAAGCGGCCGGCACAGAGACGTGATTGGACCACGGGAGATGCGTCAGAGGATATCAGGCGGCGCATGTTGCGCTGTTACTGTCAGTGCCGTTTCTCTGTCTTGTCAACGTTTCCTTTTATGCTTTATGATAACTTTTCCACATATTATATGTCATCAGATTTACAGCCTTAACAGCCTTAAATCAGACGAAAAGTTATGGTGAAGCCTTTCCATGTGCTGGAAAAGACTAATGAGCACATTTCTGTAATGTACCTGAAAAATGCATAAAAAAACGTTGAAGGTGCAACTCTGCATGGCCCCACTGAGGCGCGCTCTACTACAGTTTACTAAATATGAGGCTCCGCTTGATTCATAGAGTTTACTGTACAGTTTTTGTGTTGCTATTCGCATTTGCTTTCATTTCGTGGATAAAGCAGCCCGCAGCCAATACTCTCATTCTTTTTGTTCCTGCACAGAGGAATTCTTGGTCTCCCCAAAGTAGCACTGAGCCAAAAAAATAGGCTATTGCCAGCTGTGTTTCATTAATGCATGCTCAGTGCTGTGAAAAAGTATATACCCCTTCCTTTCTGCAAATAAAAAGCAGGAAGAGGTCGGATATTTTTTCAAAGCACTGAAAAATGCAATGTATGAGGACCCACATGTGCTTATATCTCAGGTTACCCCAGAAAGATTCATTCTGAGCTATGAGAAGCCCCATCTACATTTGGAGTAAACATTACAAAATTCACTTTTGCATGTGTCTACAGATGCTTACTTGGGGACCTGGATTAAAAAATATATACTTAGGGCCAACTTTCAGGGCTGAGACTTGCACTGAGGTTGATTTAATTGTGTGCATTAATTTGTGCACATGTAACAGTCTCACATAGTCACAAAGTCAGCTGTGCACTTTGCATACTTGGCATGCCCACTGTTAATAACTAGGATGTCCTTGCTTTAAGGTGACCCTCTCTGTGGCTCTACTAGGCATCATATAAGCAAAACAAAAAATTCATGATGTCACAAAGGTAGACACAGAGGTCCAATTCATAGGATTTGGTCAATATTAGTGAGGGGCTTTTTTAAGGTGTTTACCTTGAGTTGTTTATCTTTTCAGTAAACCTAGCTGACAATGTTTTTCACAATCCAGACTCCAAAATACTCTTCTATTCAGATTAGAACAAGTTTTTTGTGGTCACCAGAAGGTTGGGGGTCCCTGGAGTTTTTTTGTTCATCGTGGCAGGTCAGTTATCTCAATTTACTATGCATACAAATATATTTGTACAAATTTAAATCTTTTGTCTGTGTTTATGATTTGGAGACTGATGTTATACGTGTCCTCCCCCTTGTGATGTCATCATGTGCGACCTCATACTGACCTGAGGCTGTTGTGCATTTGATTATGTTAGCATGTCATTGTAATCTTACATATAAAACACTAAACTCAACACCTGGGCTTCATTTGGTATGTTGGAGACTGCACAGCTGTATGAAATTCAGCGTTCTCGTGCAAAGTGTAATATGAATGGTGCTGTGAAGTCAGCGGAAGGAGGCTTTCACTCTGTTATTCTTGGTCTTAACCCAAAGATCTCTCATCATGGTAAATGTAAGCTGGTACACTGTCTGAAATGAAATCTGACATCATGATTGTCTCTTAAATGATGTATTTGCTATGAAAAATCACATTGTTGTGCTAACGGGGAGGTGAATTCTTACTGTTTTTACCTTTTAACTGTGTATCATTATTACAAAAACTGATACACGACCTGTTTTGACACTTAAACAACAAGATAGCAGCTTCTTTATGTGTCTTTGTTTATGCTATTCTTAGCTTCTTTTCTCTCACATTCATTCACTTAAAGCACAGCACATGTAAACAGAACAAATCCTCTATTTCTCATACACAGTGATCATCTGGTTCTCTTTATCAGGACCACAGAGCGGGATGCATTGTGGCTGCACCTGGTTCTCATTGTATTTCATTTCACCCTACAGACAGCTCTTCTAATTGCACTGACAGCCTGCATTCTTCCATTGTCTTTATTTTGTCCCTATTCTCACTAAATTCCATTTTTGAGGCAAAGAAACTTGTGCAAGAATATTTAAAAAGTCATAACTCTTCAAAGCATGTGTTTTTCAGTCCATCTGACAAAAAATTCTACCTGTTGCACTTCCTCGCTATGTGCAGTAGATCCACTAATGATTTGTTACAAATGAAATTACATATAAAATACTAACAATGTGCAGTTTTCATACTTATGTGGATACTTTTTTATATATTTACTAGGTATGTGTGTTTTTAAAGGGATGTCAAATGCTGTCATTTTTCTGTAAAGCAAATTTACCTTGCCTTTAGGTATAAATAAAGTTACCTTACCTTACCTTACCTTACTTTATTTATATAATATAAAAAATTGCATTTGATTTATCGTACAAAACATGAAATATTTGCTTGTTTTATAGAATAAGGGCAATAATTCTAGAGTAAGCCATTTATAGTCACTTTTATTAGGGAAACCTGTTCAACCTCTTTTAATGCAAATATCTAATCAGCCAGTCACATCACATGGTTATCACTGTATTTAGGCAACAGAAGACTGGAAAGACTACCTGTTCTGATGAGGCTCCATTTCTACTGGAACATTCATATGGTAGGATCTGAATCTGGCATAAACAGCCTGAAAAGCATGGATCCACCCTGTCAGTTTAAGCTGTTGGCCATGTAATAGCATGCCAGTCATGTCAATGTGGACCAAAAAAACTCCAACGCCTTGTTGAATCTACACCACAAAGAATTAAAAGGTGTTCAACCCAGTAGTAGCAATGTTTACCTAATAAAAACTGCCCAGTTAGTGAACATAACAATAATTACTAAGATCACTACTAAGAATGCTCTAAATATTCTGCAAAACAGAATTTCTGTCACCATTTCAGTGATTATGTTTGCATTTGAAGAGATCTGGGGGTTTATAGGTTCAAATTGCAGCTATTTCAAGTCAGATTTGGAGGTTTTAATGAGAGGAAGGTGGTTGTAAGCTATCTAGCTTTGTTGTTTTTAAGCTTTGTGAGGTTGGAGAAAGATGAGTGCCTTTACCTGACAGAAGGCTCTTGCCCTGTGAGGACATTTGTCTCAGATTGACAATTTTGAACTAGTGTGACCTTTTCTAGACATCGGCATCTGCAGTGTGGTCTTGGTTATTTATGGTAATTGCCATTTCCCATCACTTAAAAGCTTTGACTCTCCTGAACAAATGGCTTTGGTCTGAACTGCCTGAACTTCCCAAAGTTTATGACCTTCACTGTCTTTGCCCTTTTCCTGGGAAAACCCCAGGAAATCACCTCTCACAAATCATGTGTGCGGTAACAAAGTTTGTGATTAAAGTTCATCCTTTTGTCTGACAGATAGTGACATATGTGTAAATCAAACATGCTGAATACAATGAAATTTCATCTGGTGAAGAGATTCAAACCAAAGACAATGTGTGGCGCCAATTATGCAACAATGAATATTTTTTGTGGGGTGTGTGTGTAATAGTATGGTAGTGTGTGGGACAGAGAGGGAGAGAGAGTTTTCTGGGAGAAAATGCTTTGAAGTTGCAGAAAATTCCAGGAGTTTCCTGTTAAAGGGTCTGGGGTTTAATTCGATCCAGGAGTGTGTGTCTGTGTGTAAGGAGAGGAGTGTCTCTCGAGTCAGTTTCTCTGCTGCAGAGAGACGTTAACACCACGATAGTCTTTGCTTTTCCCTTTCCTTTACAGATTCCAGGTTGGATCCACCTGTTTTTCACCATAAAGCCTTCAGTGGAGCGTTGAACTGGGATTCAGGCTATTGTTTTATTAACTGGATACTTTTTTTCCCCCTTTTTTAAAATAACTGCACATCACTTCTAAACAAGCGGTGGTGAAAGCAACACTGCACATATGTATTTTTACTTCAGATGAGGATTTATGAGCTGCTAAGCAGTTCCAGCTGATCGCCAGACCAATTTATTTGCAACATCAGTGAAGATGCCTCAGTTTTTTACCTCACACTATCTGTTGCTGATTGCAGCTTTGTGGAGCCTCAACAACCTGGGTTTGCTGGCTGCATGGCAGGGCTTCGGTGACGGTAAGCCAAAGGAACTGTTGGACCCAAATGTACGAGACTGGGGAGACTACTCAGACCTTCCTCCTGGAATTGAACATGGATTAGGGCTGGAAGAAAGCAGAGAAGATGGATATAACAGAAAAGTTGGAGAGTCATCATCAAGCTTGGCTCCAGAGATGGATTTCCTGGCTGACTTTGCAGGTAAGAGGAATTAATTGACCAGCAGATGTTCCTGTTCTTATGTCCCTACAGTCACCGATTTTCCCTTGCAGGTAAAAAGCGTCTGTGGGTGATAACAGCTCCATCCCACAGTGACCAATATCTTCGTATGATGGAGAAACAGCTAGAAGAAATGGAGCAAGTACTTCTCTGCAATTTATTCTGATACATACACATTATTTACTCTTTTTTCAGATTTAAAAAAAAATTTAAACTAGCTGCTTATCCATCAATTTTTACTTGTTTTATTTGATTGTTTCTTTCTCTGCCTTACTCAGAAAGGCCTGAACTGCCATTTAGCAGAAAGAGATACGTACATTGTAACTATCATTCAGAATGCTATGATGGAGGGACGGATCCAGAAAACAACTTTTCAAGGAGATGCCACAGTCGAGAACCTGGACCCCGACACGGTTACCAAACTGCTGCACTACCTGGAGCTTACCAGCCAAGTAACCAGTGTGCCATAAACTGTGTGATTCATTTCAAACTCTTGGCAACATATAAAAAAGTTATTGCGTTTTTAATTCTTTTTTAAACTGAAATGCTTCTTGGTGGTTTACTAGTTGATGTGTTTCTGATTTGTGTTGAACACCAATCATGTCAGGAGCAAAAGTTCACCATGCTGGTTATAAAGAAGAACCTACGGGTCAGCGAGCGCTTCCCTTATCCGGTGCGTGTCGAGGCCGTTTTGGAGGTCATCGATCAGTTCCCCATGAGGAAGCTGGAGAAGATGACCAGAAAAGGATCTCACCTCAGGTTTCACTACCTTACTTTTATTTTTATGTGATGACTAATTTTAAAGGTCCTATATATGATGATCATGCTTCCTTTTCAGCTGTACACCGTGAAATGTTTGTCCTGTTTAGCATCAATAATTCATTTTCTTCCACTTACACAGTTCAGGGTCATAGAGGTCTGGAGCCTATCCCAGCGGTCATGGAGTGACAGCCAGGATATACCCTGGACATGTTGCCAGTATATTGCAGGGCTAGCAGAGAGAGTCAGACAACAATTTACTCTGACATGCACATCTATGGTCAAGTCAACATCACAAATTAAATTAATGTAATATTTCTGAGCTTTGAGAGGAACGTGTCAGGAAGTTTGCCAAACAGTCCTAGACAGGCTCCTGCAGTGAATTCAGAAACAATAAGTACAGAAGAGTCACAAAATGTGCAAGGATATTTGTACCCAGTGCAAAACAATTATATACAAGAGTTTCAGAGATCTTTAGACCATTATATGGCGTATGCACACAAGACTAGCAGTTACAGAGACTGAGTAACGGTTGTCCTCCTTCCACCTGGAGGCTGCTGAGTAGTTGATGCAGGTAAAGAAAAGTCTCATTAGTTTATCCGGTCACTTAAGTGTATGACCGCCTTGCTTTCACCGTCTGATGATGAAATTGACGTCACTCAGATCAGAGTAGTCTCTCTAGCAGACTCAAGAACACAGAAACTATAACTCACCTATAAGCAGTTGGGCACTAGCTTAAGTCAAACTCACTTCTGAGAGACTGAATTAATTACCAATGGGAAAGAAGGATACTATGGACTAATAAGGTTGGAAAATATGCAAGACTAATCTACACAACCAGAATATTGAATATCAAATGCAGCAACTGACAAAGCGATGGGGAACAAGTGAAGCGATTCATTGGTGAACAGGACGTTATTCCATGGGCAGTATCTGCTCACCAGACTTCCTGCTAAACAACTCCCCCTCATTTTATTTTATTGTATTTTTTTTTTTACAATCCCTGACACTTACGTTCATCAGTTTAAAAAAAATGATGATTAAAAACAGATAAAGATTTCATAGTTTTCCAAGTGAACACACATGTGAATTTTTTGTTTTCTATGCCATGTTTTAGATGTAAAACCACCAAAAAGAAGATTGTGAAAAAAAGAAAAAAGATGACACTTAGTCCTCAGAGGAGAGGAAATGTGACTTCTGTGGTGCCATTACAAAGAAGACCACCTTTGGACAAAAAAGCTGCTCTGAGGAGTAAGATCCAGGATATACTGAGTGGTCGGTCGAGGTTTGTAATTCGTAAGCCGTCTACAATGAGAAAGCCTTCGAGCAACAATGATCCCATCAATTCTAAAGTACAGGAGAAAACAAGGGTGAGCAGTCTTCCATCTGTTTCAAGGAGCAATGAGGAAGTAAAGAAAAACAGGTAATGTCTTTTTAAGTTAGTATGTTTTGTTAGACTTTGAAACAGAGTGAAGAGTATGCCTTTGAATGTTTTGATTTGTGTTCACATCTGGTATTTCTTGCCTCCTCTTCTGCTTACAGCACATAAATACTGTTTTTAGTGCTGGATGGACATCAAAGTGACTTTTTTATATATTGTATTGCAGCACTCATCCATCTGTGGAAGAAGGAAAGAAAAGAAATGTAGAGAAAAATAATGGAAATAAAACTGGTCAGAGTGGAAAGGGGAACAAAAAGGAAAAACAGAGGTCTAAGAAAATAGGCAAAGGGAAAAAAGGAAAGAAAAGAAAAGGAAGGGGGAAAAAGTCCAACAGAGAGGCAAGTGAGAAGGATAAAACAGCGCTGAAGGAGTTTTTGGACAGTTTAAAGGGGACAAGAAGGTTGATGGTAAGACCTTTTGTCTAATCGTTGCACTTCTCTTTGCCTCCAGATTGTTAATGAATTTAAATCATGTGTTTTCACGGCTGTACCTGAACCAATTTTCATGTTTTTGTTTTGCCTCATACAAGGTGATCTCAACACCCAACAGAGAGGCAACACTGTATATCCAGCAGACTGAGGAGAATGAGAAGTATCGCTGTGAACTCGCTATAAGGAAGATCACAGTGGCAACCATTACTGGACAGGGAAGTGATGGCACACTTATAATTCAGCACTACCACCTAGGTAGGAAGGGTTTTTACCTTTTGTTGCCAGTTATGTATTTGCATTTCAACATTTGTTTAGGTTCTCTTCATGAATGCTTTTAAAACTACAAATCCTCTCAGGGTTCACTGAACCAACACGTATTTGGTTTTGTTTTGTTTTTTACTAACATGCAACCAAAGGCAAATATAGTGCTTCCTAGAAACTGAACAGTAACAAAATTGTCCGTGGGTGTTGACCTATTGCCAGCTATTTTAGCATGCTAACAATAGCTAACGGTAAAATACACAGACTGTTTATAAGCCTTAAGGTTGTTAGTAAAGAGATAGCCATCTTGGTATACGCCTTATGTGTGTACAGACATGGATTATTAATAAATTAATTTTAACCTTTGGTCTGAAGTCTGTTTTTAGACACACTAACCCTGCGCATGAATGTCATAGTCATTCTGATATTTCAGTTTTTTGTTTTTTTGTTTTTGTTTTCTATGGGGCTTGCTCTTCAAACAGCACAGCACAGACACTCATGAGTACAAAGTGAGGAATGGCCTGGAATAACCTACAAAACTCACAGGAGGTTGTTGGTGTTGGTCTGCTTCTTTCTGGTTTGTCTCGTCCCCATTTCTCAACGTGGATTACGTGTAAATAAAAACATTTATCATGTGATAAAGGCGGCACGGTGGTTAGCACTGTTGCCGCACAGCAAGAAGGTCCTGAGTTCAATTCCACCATCAGGCCGGGGTCTTTCTGTGTGGAGTTTGCATGTTCTCCCCGTGTTTGCGTGGGTTCTCTCCGGGTACTCCGGCTTCCTCCCACCGTCCAAAGACATGCAACTTGTGGGGATAGGTTAATTGGATAATCCAAATTGCCATTGTGCGAGTGAATGTGAGTGCGAATGGTTGTCTGTCCCTATGTGTTAGCCCTGCGACAGACTGGCGACCTGTCCAGGATGTACCCTGCCTCTCGCCCTATGACAGCTGGGATAGGCTCCAGCGACCCTGAAAAGGATAAGCGGAAGCGAATGGATGGATGGATGTTTTCAGTTATTGAGGGTGACAGTTTGGGTCTTCTTCCACATAGTGATGGCACATACTTACAGTCATTTAAGTTAATTATCTTGGAATCTGCAGTTGTTTAGAAATGGCTTCAAAAGGTTTTAATTTAAGTCTCCTATTGTCTTTCTTTAATCTTGACTGAGTTCGTTGGACTTTCTCATTGTTCTGAATATTGGTCAATCCAATTAATGGCATCAAACAAATTCTTTTTATTCTGGAAAAGAGAAACTACTAGTTGTAGTCAATCAAGAACCTAATAGGTCTTGGCCTTGTCAAGTTAAGACAATGTAGAACCTTCAGCACCAGTTACGCTGAAAAGCCCTCAACTGCCATGACATTCATGGCCATGATGAATGTATGTAAACTTTTGAACACAATTGTTTGTGGACTTGTTTTTGAAGAACTGTTGTTTTGAGCCTTCGATTAATATTTTAGCCTAACTCCCATATGTCACCATATCAGTATATCATTTATTAATAACATATGGTTGAAGGTAAAGTAAGGCAGTTCAACTTCAGAGGGACATAAATTATCCCTCAGTCACATAGGCCTAGAGACGTGGCATAGCAACCTCCCGTCCTCCGGGAAAAATGTGTATTCCATGATTGGGTCGAGAGTGGTTGCTAGAAGTTGTACAGAAGGTGCTGAAACTAAAACCTCCTTGTGATCACTGTGGTTGGTAGTAGAGTTGCTGCAATGACAACATCTTCAATGCAAACTGTTATCAACCAAAGAAATCATAAGGAGAGTTTTGGTGCAGCACCATATTCCTCTTTGCCACCAACGTCACCGAGCGATTGCAACCACTTGCCAACCAGTCAGGGAATATATATTTTCCCCAGGAAAAATATATATGCCAGAGGGTCACCGTCAATCTATAGACCTGCAGGACTGAATATTTAAACATGCATTAAGTGATTAGAGAATGCACATTTTTATCTGGAGGCTGATCTGTAGACCTGTGTGAGCGGGCGCCTTACTGAACCAAATTTAATGCTAGCCTAATCCAGTCAATGTGCGTTGAGACATTTAACTCAAAACTACAAAGTTCAGCCTCAGTATGACGCTGAATACAAAATCAAGAGCACAACAAAGTCAGTGGAATTCATCATCAGGGAACTAACCCATACAATACACAGTTCCCATCAGCCATAAAAAAGCAGATAATATCTAATAAAGCATATAGCAATACACAATAATAAAGTGAAGTGGTTTAGTCAGAATAACATAAACAGCTCAGGTTTACTGCTAAGCAAAATGTAATAGTTCTCTGAGCTTGTGTACCAGGAAGTAACAGTTTAATTTTGCACTGCGGAATGTAGTAAATGTTTAGTTTAACCTTTACACTGTGATACTTCAGTAGTTACATTTTAACAGTTAACACAGTAGTCCCTTTCCACAAGAGGACTTGGTGAATATACACAGCCAAACAAAAGCCCTGTGTACTCACTGTCTTCAAGTTCACACATCGTTCAGAGACACTGATTTGGGATATAGTGGTTATAATTACTGTTTTTGTTGCATGCACTGTAACGTGTACTTGGTATTTTCTCTAACATCTGTGTGTGCACACATTGATTTATATCCTTTGTATGTGTGTTCTCCAGATTCAGAGCCTCCACTCAGTGGCCAAGCAGAGCACTTCTTGGATTTAGGGGCCATCTCTCTGCTGAGGGCAGAGCTCGGCCTGTCGTCGCCCGACCTCTTTTCAATGACTGTCACAGATTATGACATCAAGGCCAGTGTAAGAAAATCTCACCTGAGCTTTCCAAGTTTGGCCTTTTCTTGCTTATTTGGCTTTCTGATAGCAGATAAGTTTAGCGATTAAAAGGACAACACACTCATATTTCAAAACCATTGCAATATTTGAACTTAAAGTAACCCATCGAGGAACCCATTATTTAACCAGGTAAAGATGGGACTTTGATGTTCATAGCAACAAATATTTCTGGCACAACTTCACCTACTTCCAGGGTGCATGGAGAAGACAAAGTTCTGATGACTCCAGCAACACTTAAAGTAATCGGGAACAACTTTATTATGTGACCAAGTGTTGGTCACTTAATAACTTTGACATTCACCAAAAAAGAAAAAAATTGTAAATAATACAGTTGTATCGCAATACATTTTCCTTGTTGTTTAGTTGCTTATGTATGCCCATAAAGACTAAAGATCTAATCCCTCACCTGCTCTTATCCTTCCCCCCCAGAGAGTCTTTGAGGCTCCACCATCAAGCCAGGCTTTGTTTGACTACATTGACAACTTTCCCTCGAGGAACCGAGAAAAAGAGAAGGAAAGAAAGAATCCACCAGCGTGCTCTAAAGACATGGGACAGCCTGTAGTAGAAAACCCACTGCTCAGGTAATATAACTAATCTGTTTTTATTGCAGTGAGCACCATCCACTAAGAACAAAACAAGCTCAAAATAAATTTGAAGATTGCTGTAAACAGGGTCAGCATATTTTAACCTCTCCGTCACCTTAAATTATCAACAGTGAAAAAACCCATGTGGTTAATGCGACCTTTTTTTAGTGGAGCGTGGATCTCTGAAGCTTTCACAGTCCAATCTCCTATCTTTATCTTAAATCGTGTAATTATTCTTCATATTCGTCTTTATTGATTCCTGTGTAAGTTTATGTTTGTTTCTATTTTATTAACACAAATCATGATATAAAGTGTAGCATAATTCAAATTTGAAAACTGAGTAAAAGTATGATTGAATCTATGGTCTTCCATTTTATAGAAGGTGGTCTAATGACTGAATGAAACTGACAGGTATCCAAGTTTAAATCTATATTTTTCATTTCTAGGTTCATTTCTAAAAGGAGACTGCTGCTCATCTCTGCTCCCTCTGAGGATGACTATTTGTTTCAGCAGCAGCTCTCCGCTGTCAGAGGACAGGAATGTCCCCTGGGTACGTGTTTTAAAAGACCCGCGGTAACAAGGAAGTGTTACAAGGAAGCCAGAAGTCAGACATGGGTAGATTTGTCATGGTTGTGAAATTCGGACCTGAAAAAGCATACCATTAAACAAAACTGTACGGATCATGACAGAATCAAACAATGAATATTATAATATGAATATTAGTGTATTAAAAATGTTATGCATTTATAAAATTGTGTGGTACAAGAGCCATATTATTTGAAATATATAACCATAGCTAGACAGGCACTTAGCTAAATAGGTTCATCGACACAAAAATCATTTCTTTGTCTTTATAAAAAGGGATCGTTTTGATTATCTGTGCTGAATGTGTCCCTTTTAATGAGTCTAAATGTACCTTCTCTTGTGTTTTTCTCAGGTATTCGTCACTTTGCCATGCTAAAGCTGATAGGAACAGAAGAAAAAGCATCAGGAACTGTTGAGTTATTTCCCTTAAATGGTACGTCATGGTAATGTGGGGCATTCCAGGTGTATGAGACGTAATGGAGCATACACGTTTGAAATCATTAGTAATATTGTATATTTTAAGGTAGGTAGTTTAATAAACATTTTGGTTTAAGAGCATTCTTTGTTTAAAAAAAAAAGAAAAAAGATTGATGTGGCTTGCATGATCTCACAGGTTTTGTGGACTGCAAAAGGCTACATCTGTCAACCAAAGGAAGCCTGTAGCTGAGGAAGACACACTCAGTATTTATATTCTATCATGCTGTCACTACTGCTAACCTTTTGCCACATGTAGATATGTGGTTTGGCCTGCACAGAGATGGAGATGCAGTTGGCAGGTGTAGTCTACATCAGTGGTAGGGAACTCTAGGCCTGAAGTGCCAGTGTCCTGCAGGTTTTAGATCTCACCCTGGGTCAACACACTTGAATCAAATGATTGGTTAGTTACCAGGCCTCTGGAGAACTTCAAGCCATGTTAAGGAAGAAATTTAGCCATTTTAATCAGCTGTGTTGGATCAAGGACACATCTAAAACCTGCAGGACACCGGCCCTTGATGCCTGGAGTTCCCCCTTCATTATAGCAAAGAGATCTATACAGCTGACCAAAAATGATCCCAATGGATAAATAGCAATACATGCTGCACAAAAACAAAAACGCGCTTTTGATTAATTTTTTGACTCCTTTTTGTATGTTTCCTTTAAAAATGCAAAAATAAAATCAATGTCAGCACAGATGACACAAAGGGGAAATTTAGCTGCAGAGGACGAAAAAGTTTCTGTTCCAGGTAGTAAAAGTTTATTTTTGCTGTAAAGTCGAGCATTTCAACATAGAAGTATATGGGACTCTCTCCCTTTTGGAGCCTAGAGGAAATGCTTTCGAAAGTTTTGTTTTGACTGTGGTTTTAAGGTTGAGCTGTCATAATATTTTATCTAATCTGAAAGTATCTGGGTTATCCTAGTTTTCGTTTCTTTCGCTTTTCACTGTTTTGTGTAATTTAAATGACTTCCATTCCTTCCCCCAGGTCGCAGTCAGACTGAGGTTGAGTCATTGACGCCTGACTTGGTCAACAATATGAGGGAACAGCTAAAGATCGATAAGGACTATTTCAGCATGGTGGTTGTGGGGAAGGATGGTGACCCCAAAACATGGTTTCCATCACCTATGTGGTCCCTGGATAACATCTACGACCTGGTGGACTCTATGGAGCTCCGCCTCCAGGAGGCGAAGCTGCAGAAGAGGCTGGGGATTCACTGCCAGGAGGACAGAGGAAGAGGAGGCAATGAGCAGGAACACTCCCACGGATACAATGAAGAGAGGGCAGAGATGATGCACTTCTACAGCCAATCCGAGGAATAATGACAAAAAGAGGAAGAAGCGATTATCTACCTAAATTTTTTAATATGAAACAAAAAGTATCAACATGTGGATTTGACTTGAGCCAATGAGACCTCAAAACTGGACTCATAAGAATCGATAAAGTCGATGTATAGATGATGATCTGCTGGATCGTACAATAATAAGCTGGATATTTTACAAGAAATAAATACATTTGAAAAGATAAGCAGACGACAATGGCGTGGTCTTATTCAAGCATTTCAACTGCCCTTTAAAAAAGCAATTTTCTCTTTGACTTCATATGTAAAAAGGGAAGAAAGTAATTTCAAGACAGAGCAGACGGTGCTTTTTACTAATATGTCTGTGTAGACCTTTCAAACACATCCACTGTGCAAGTACAAAAAAGGAAAGGTTCTCTACTGAAATATGCTGATACTAAAACGAACAAAGTATTGAAATAGAAGAGAAGTTCTTTTATTTAAGCCATGACTTTTTAAAGAGCCGCATAAACCTCGTGGTCAGTAATACAGATGTTAACAAAAGTTTTACATGAGTTCTTCACTTGCCTGCATGGACTGATTTCTTGAATTCAGAAGTCCTAACACTGAAAGTTTAACATCGAGTTGTGACCAGAACATGATATGACTCATTCATCCAAATACTAACAAACAAAGCCATCGGTCTTAACCAAACCGGGATCCAGCAAGGGGAATAGCAAATGTTTACAATGAAACTCATGTCAGATATATCCTGAAGCAATGTTTAGTAAAATCAACACAAGAAGAAGATATGCAGGCTTAGCTCAGAGCAAATGCAAGTGTCCAAAATAGCAAACACCTCACATGCAATAATATGGCTCTGCAATATTGACTCTGCAAGTGCAAAAAGAGTGAATTAAACCTTTAACATAGAGGTTATACATCACAAAAGAAAATAGAAAAGTAAAAGCATTTTTACTTTAAAAATGAGGGTTGATGCTAAAGGTAGTCCCACATAATATAACAGATGTGAAGAATAGTTGTAACATAACTATGATGTGTAACAGAAAGTGAATGTACAATAAGTTGAACAATAAGTCTAATCAAAACATGGTACAATATAACAAAGCAAAAAAAGTGAAAAGAAAAACACATCCATCACACAACTGGCTCTAAATTCAGCTCTGGCCTTCACCTCAAAATGTGAATTATAAGTAAGAAGAAGAAGAATGAAGGTTGAAGTAAGACAGAAAGTCACTTTAAACTGTCTCTGTGTCAAATTTGCATGCTGACATTATGTGCCTCACAAATTCCAAGGAAAAGGAAGCCAGGTCGATTAGAGACCTTGGAGAGAAATCCAAATAGTCCCTTTGAGCTTCCACTGACAGTGGCGTAACAGACTTTTACCAGGAGTGACCCCTCCTGACCCCACTGACCACCAACCGGACTAGTTGGTGCGAAAAGAAACAACAGACAAACACAGCAGGTTGGTCAGGCCTGTAACCACAAATACAGAGAATGTCAAACACAATGGAGGAAGGGGGACAGATAAGAAAAGGAACAAGCAAATTACAAAACATGAAAGGATGCAACAAGATATGTGTAGCCATCATTAAAAATACTGTCTGTCCAGATTTTACAGCTTGTTCTGATTCCGGGTACAAATTCTATGTTGCATGAATTTGTTTTAATTGTTACTACAAAATAAGATAGAAAATGCCATACTGGTGTCCACTAGGGGGCTGCTTAGCTCTCTTTAGGGTTAATGAGCCTCAACTGGTGGAGTTACTCAACTTTCACATAGAAAGCCTGTGTTGACACTTGTATTTTCTGCTCTTTATACAGAGTGTGTTCTCAGTTCTAAATTGAGCTTATTAGCTGTTAGCATGCTGAAACTGAAACTTCTCTACAAATTTTACTTATCACTACATCTTCTCATTAAATTTCGGTCCACCCAGCTGTAGCTGTCGCCTGCAGTTACATATGAGACACTGGATATGCAGAGTAATAACCTAGCTAATAAAGACTGGCAAAAAAAAGAAGAATGCTAATGCTGAAGGCAGACAATTCATGAAGTGGCAGACTACATAAATTACTTCTTCACCCTTGTCATGGTTGGCTGTGTGGCAGGCAAGCAGAAGTGGTGGACCCAAAATTGCAGGACTCTTGGAGATGGGAATAAACTGAAAACGCAGCTTTATTGCTGGAGGAATGATTCACGAAATAAAACTTACAAAAACAAAACTCTAAACCGAGGTGCTGTAGGACAGGACATTACAAACACACAGCAAGTTGAGGGTACGATGCGACACTGACACAGAGAAACACAGGGCTTAAATACACAGATGGCAGTAATCAAGGGATGAGAGACAGGAGGGGAACACACCGGGGAGAAATCACAGCTGACGAGACAGGGGAAACGTAAACAGAGCACACTCACATACGACACAGACCTTCACAATAAAACAGGAAACTCAGACACATGGAACCAGACAAGACATTGAACTAAACAGACAGATTCACAAACAGACGGGGTGACACCATAGACAGACAGAGATACAGACGCAGACTCAGAGGCAGACCGAATATAACACGTAGAACTCAAACAATAATAATAATCATGGTAATAAATTGGAAAATGATAATAATAAACTTAAAGCGCTGGGTCACCGACCCAGGACCATGACAACCCTTGTGCATTTCCTACAAGATTATTTGTAATCATCATTGCCATTTTTGATCTACACACCCACAACAAAACTTAAGCCATGAAGCGTTAACAGAGGTTTTCTAAATGAAGCCTAGTACTATAAGTATTCTTTTAGTGAAGCTGTAAAGCTCACTTTCTCACAACAGAAAAACTGTGCGCATTTGCAATTCTTAAATCCTAACATGCAGCCAATTTTCATGTCAGAAGGCTGAATAGTGCATGTAAATAACACCATTTTCTTCCATAAAACCACTGACTTATCATTTGAAAACATGATAAGATAAACCTAAAGTGTTCTCACATATTTAAAGATAAGTGTGTGAGAACACAATTGCATAAAGTACATGAGGCCATGTGATAAATTCAATATATAAGCTTGGCCCTTTATGTGATTGTCATTTACCAGTTTGCCCCTCTGTGAAATGAACTGTGGCACCTCTGCTTTAGCTCAAAGCACTTCTAAGGCTTCAAAGAGCCACTAGCATGGACGTACGCTGGTCTTATACGCTTGTCTTGTCTTTGCGCCGCTCATATGACCACAATGTTTCCTGTGCTGTCTTCTAATGTTGTTCATTGGCTATGGCTTGTTGTCTTCCCGCACTGCTGACCAAAAACCTTTTCATCATACAAGCTATAACACCTCTTTAACACAGTTGCCATGAAACAGTTTTGACTGTGGCTGTTTTGGTTTGTTTTTTCATTTTGACCTGCCTCTGACTGAGTGAACATCATTTGTTAAGGACAGTGGGAAACTGCAGGGAATTTGCCAGGGATAGGCAAATCAATGAGATCAAAACACGGAGATAACAGGAGTTGTGACACCCACAGTCACACAAAACACACATACTACTAAGAGAGGAAGTAGTCAGTTGTAGACAGATGCTTATGTCACTGAAAGAACGGGAGTATACATCCCCCCCTCAGACATACATGCTCAATGCTCAGCCACACTCTTTGTCATTCACTATCAACACTCACTATCTCAGTGCCTTTCTCTCTGTGACAGAAACAGAAACTCGCACAGAGGCACTGAACAAACACTCTCCTTTATCCACCAGCCAGTCGTTGACCAGCTCTCTGCCTGGGAAAGTCTTCCTCAAGATGGTGAGTAAAACTTAAGACACTTAAATAATTAATCATCACATTTTAAATGATTGAAATACTCTAAGTGGGCACTGTGGGTTTAACAGAAGGAACTTGCTCTTGAAACTGCAGAATGGTTGTTATGTGTGTTATAGACGGCTTATCGTGACAGGATAGCATGAGCTTTTGTATCTTTTAGAAGTCAGCCATACTTGATTATTATTACAAACTGGTACATTTTAATTTGCTTGAGCGAGTTAATGTGTACACACTGACAAAAGCAGAGTTGTCATATTTGTATTCTGAGCAGTCAACATAAGCTTTCATTCATTTCAGTGATCGTTAAAGTTAAGTAAAGTAAAATGCTGAATTAAAACCACGTGTTTAAACTCGTTAAAAATAGTTTGATATTTAAAGCATTTTTGTCCCAATTTTCTTTTCACGTACTGTGTAAAAAATGAAAAGTTCAACCTCACAGTTGGGGTTGGTGGTTCTGGGTTTTGTGTCAGTTCGATTAAGCAAGGCACCTTTGCTCTGCACTTTTCATCACACTGTAAATAGAAATCGTGGTTCCTCTTCCTCTGTCGTTTCTCAGCTGGTCACTTTTCACAAGGCTTCTGTGAAAGAACAAACATTAAAAGAGAAAATGTGTTTGGAGTAACTGGTTTAGCATCCAAGACTCTGTGCTTATTATGTTATTTGTGCATTGATCCTGCACCATAACAATGGATTATTTACATATAATTATTTTCATAGCTAGAATTACATTAAACAGCTTTACATTAAATTTATGGTTCAAACCTTTGAACCATCTCAGAGAAGTATATAGGTGCCACACAAACTATGGCAGCTTTGTGTTGAGCTGTAGTGCAATAAATGGCTATCCTATCAAGAGGTGTTTCTGGTATGTGACAAAATTTGCAGGTCCTTTACAAAATTGCAACTGCAGTGCACCCGTATCTCGAGAAGAAGCAACTGCAATAATCCTGTACATAACATATTGGGTAATTTATAGCTTACCGCGGTTAAAAAACAGAAGTATTATGAGGGAACTTTCCTCTTTTTCTTTCTACCGATTTAATATTCAACCGCATTTCAGGCTCAGCGTTAACATATTTAACGCTTGATGTTACTGGCACCACTGCAGTGAAGTTCCACCCACTGTCTCTCTCAGTTTACTGAGAGATTGGCTGTTAAAGAGCATATGCTGACATTTCTCTCTTCAACACTGAAGCCATGTTGTTGACAGTGGATGTGCATTCATTGATAACAGTGAATGCACATTTCAGAATAAAATGTGTCCAAATGTATCAAATAAAACACCATCCACTTCTCCACTGCTGATTCAGTTCTTTAGACAGTGTAGCTTTTAAAGACTCGAAATTCCCTACATGGTCTGGTCCATGGTCACTGGTGGTGACTAAAGTCATCATCTTAAAGACTGAGACTGGTACTTTTTGTCACTCCCTTACTTTCCAGAGAGAGGGTCGCCAGAGTAGATAGATCCATGTACAGTACTGGGGCATTATGTCATCAGTAAAATATACTGGAAGTGTATTTCTCAGACGCTACAGTATGACATGTCTGGAAAGGCTGAAAGAAAAAGCTTCTTCTTTCTAAAAAGAGCAGAGCCGCACAACTTAGGTTACAAAGTTGCATCTGAAAAAATCACAAGACTCCTGGAACAGTGCCTTTTGGACAGATGAGACCAAAGAGCAAATGTTTGGCAATAATAATACACTGTACCATGCTTGGGGAAAACTAAACAGCATGTTGATACAAGCGGCTCACACTAGCTTTCAAGCTTATTGATGGATGATGCTGATGATTTGGGTTTGCTTTGCAGCCACAGGACATGTGCACCTTGCAGTCACTGAGTCAACCATGAAGTCCTCTGTATACCAAAGTGTTCTAGAATTAAATGTGCAGTTTCAGCTAAATCTTGGTTGAAATTGGGTCACGAAACAGATCAATGATGCCAAGCACAGCAGTAAACCACATATAATGACTAAAATAGAAAAAGAAAAAACACAAGGGACTGCAATGCTCTAGTCAGAGTCCAGACCTCAACCTCGCTGTGGTGGGACCTTAAGAGAGCTGTGCATCCAAAACCAATACAAATGCAAAAATGCCCACAAATTTCAATGAACAGAAGCAGTGTTTTAAAATTCCTCTATAACGTTGCAACGTAATACAGAAGAGAACTATTTTTAGTTATTGTTACTAAGGGTGTTTCTACAAGCTACTGAACCATGGGGTGATATTCCTTTTTCACAGGACTGTATGCTGATTATGAAACTCACTGAGCCATCATATGCAATATCACATTATTACAATGAGAAGTCAGCAAGAGAAATCAGCTTCCACTTCACTCTGTGTTTTTGTGTCTAAGTCTCAGCACATAAGTGCACGTTAACACTGTGTGCTAAGTGTTTCTGTTTATAGCGGTGCGCATTTGCACTTTCCATTGCATTGTGTTCCCTTGCTTTTATTGCTCCATAGGAATAGCTGCAGCTGTGTGTCCTCATGCTCTTATCTCTACTTCCTGCTCAAGCCAGCTTCATTAGAATAGGTGTGGCTCCTAGTTGGTCACGAGCCAAATATATGACACTTTGTTAAACTGACGCTGGATGAAAGTGTGGTTAATAATGTACCTCAGGTTAGTAATGCAGCTTATTCCTGCCTCACACTTTTACATACTCACAGACCGACTGTTCCAGTTCACATATTTGAACTCCTCATTCATTCAAAGCCACTCTAAAAACACAGACCATCTAAATTATTTCCAGTGTAAACACCATTTTGCAGCTACCTTGAAACAGGTATATTACAAAGGTCCATGTAATAAATGCTTTTAAACTGGGGCCATTTGAAACTTGTGTTTATGACAGTGACAAACCAGGAAGTTGGTACAGAGTGTGGTTTGAGAGAAGGGTTTTTTTTTAGTCTGAAGTTTTTAGTTATTGTGTGTTTTTTAAATGATGAAACCTGGAGTGAAGACAATAACTGGGCAGTAGTTGATGTTAAGACTTCCACATTATTGTGTGGGATTGTAAGACAAGTATATTAAACATCTGAAGAAAAGAAAAATCACTCAATCCTTCGATTGATTATCTTTTCTTTTATTAATCTTAACCTATAGGATGCTTTTGTTGTACAGACATATGTAGCACATTTACTCTGACATCATGTGAGAGTAGGGATAACTCGCCAGTTTATCACAGGGCAACATAAGAGTGTACCTACAACAACTTTACAACCACCAGTTAGCCAAATATCCATGTCTTTAGACTGTGAAATTATGCTAGAGCACCTGGAGAAAACCTACACAGGCAGAACATGCACATACAAAGCCTGACCACAAGGGTCAGAACTCATACCAGGTATGAGTCAACAATACTAACCACTGCACCATGCTGCCAAATGCAACAGACTCAGAAACAGATGTGTTTTGAATGCTGGCAATTCTCAAGGTAAAATACTGTAAGACAGAAAATAGTCTCTTTTTTTCCAAATATTGCTTAAGAGTGCCAAACATAGAAAAATAATGACATGAGTCATCTGCAAAGTTCCTGTATTACACAATCCTGTAAATGCTGAGAATACTTATAGTCAGGGAACATAAAATCCCTTATTTTCATGACAGAGGATATTTTGTTATAAACATTAAATCTTTAACAGAGAGACACTAACAAACAGGGTCACTTTTGCAAATCCGTAGCTGCAATCAAGGTGCTGGCCTAACCACTACTACACTTTGAGATGTAGTGTCATTTGAACATGTTTGAACCACAAAGCCTGTGATTAACCTTTTGAGACAAAGCTCTGTGCATTAAGTTTCTATGTGTGCATAGAAAAAAATAGTGTGAGAGGGATCTTGGGTAAATTACTGGGGAGAAAAAAAGACCGTTTAATTGAGCAGTGAAAGAGAAACTGAAGAGAAAGCACAAATTCTACTGACTGGACAATGAAAGGAAATGAGAGGAAATGAAACTTTCTGTTCCTATTTGAACTTTCATGGCAGCTCAGTGTGAGCAACTCATTTTTTTAAATTCCCTTTTTGCTCTGTCTGGATTTTATTTTCTGCTGAAGCCATTTATGTTCTAGCAAGCACGGTCTTATTTTCCTTTAGCTTAGATTCTTCTTTAAGTAAACATCTGTTTGATCCTTACTGTGGTGTTGGATTCTTATTAACTCACTTTCTGAACCCCTTATGTCTTTTTTTCCCCTTCAGGACAATAAGTCAGATGTAAAGGCCATCATGGCTCGCTTCCAAGCAGGTGGGGGAAGCACTGACGAGACTTCCTCTGCGCCCCCTGGACGTATCAAACAACCCTTGCACCCGACCCTCTCCTCTGGCCCACCTATACAGAAGAAACCAGTCTTGGAAAGCCTCTCTGGCAGTGCAGTAAATACGGCTCCAAAACCAAGTTTCCTAAAAAACACAGTATCTACTAAAAGTGACACAGAGGTACAAGAGCCAAATAAAGCTAAAGCCTTAGCAAGCAGATTTGCCAACATCCAGGATGATAGCAACACGAACAGCAAACCCTTTACTGTTAATAAACAGCAGACACCCTTGAAATCACCCTTATCACAGGCTCCTGAAGTTAAAAGCCTGGCACAGAAGCCTCCATTCAACAAACCTCCTCTTACCTCCACCGTGTCTGAGTCCAAACCTGCCTTTCCTAAACCTTCACCAGCAATCAGCAACAAGCCCAGCTGGGTTAAAGACGAAAACAATGCAGCACCAAACAGCAGTCCTGCGCCACTTAAATTGCCTGGTGTGCAACAAAAACCGATTGGCGGCATTGTAAAATTACGGCAGCAAGCTGAGGAACAGGCAGGAGGGAACAAAGACAATGTGATTAAACCTTCATCGCTGGCCAACTCTTCTTCTAAGCCCACTTCAAACTTCAGGACTGCTCAGAATCTGTTCAACAAGGAGGAAAAGACTGAGCAGACAGAGAGTGGTGGGACCAGCAAACCTGGCCTTACAGCTACTAACTCCATTCCTCCTCCAAAACCTCCAGCCAGTAAGAAGCCCAGTTTTAAGAAGCCAGTCAAGCCCTCTCCTCTGGCCAGCGGTGGTGTTAACGGAAATAATTCATCAGGCCCAAAGCGTAACCCTCTCCCCAACAGCTTGGCTCTGGGTCCTCCTCCTGCTAAACCTAACCGACCTCCGAAAGTCAACCTGGAGAACATTAAAAGAGGCTCAGAGGCCTCTGACGAGGGTAAGTTGGATTTGTCCGTGTAACCGCAAAGCCACACTATCATTTTGGTCAGTGGCATGCTGACTTTTTGCCATACATACAGCCAAGAGGCGTAACAGTTTGGTTGGATGCTAAATTGTCTGCTGACACTAGCAATCTCGGATAGTACACTCTGGATCTGTACACTGCACAGACGCATATACTTGAAAAGTAGTACTATGCAGGGATAACATAAAAATAAAATACTATAATTTCGCTCAACCAAAACCGTTGCACAGGCAGGCTATTAATATAATTAACCACAAATAACCACAAAGCTGAGAGATTTTGTACTTGTTATAAATATGCCCCAAAAGACCCCAATGACACACAAGCTATAGATAAGTCCAGGTTATTGACTTGAATTAGCAACACTGAGACCAAATGATGTATCAAGACCCACCTTTAGTTGTGATATGTGGCCCAGCCCTGAGCTAAATGTCATGAGCCATGCTCGATATGGGTTATGGCAAGCATGTACATGATGTGACCCAAATGTTATAACACATCTGACATCTGGCCCATAATTGGTAGACCTGTGGCTGACATGTGGTGTTTGTACTCATCCTGAGTCAACTCCCAAAGAAAAGTAAAGAGATGGGCCACGTTTCAGCCAAAGGTCATTGCCTTTTGGATTGTGGCTTCATCTGGCTCAGGGTGTCAAAAGGAAGGAAGCCACGTAGAAGCCAAATATATATTTTGAGAAAACTTGGCCTGCTTCAATAGAGTGGTGGATCTGAACCAAGACCGTTTGTTGGCCTGTGTGTAAGGGTCTGATAAGGTTATTGAGGCAAGTTATAAACTAATGGAACTTATTGCAGGTCCAAATGACCAAAAGTCTTTTAATCTGACAGTGTAATCAAAAGAAGCACCACGAGCATGTAAAATGTTTGAGATGCTGTTTTTCACAAATATGAACACAAGTGTGCCTTGAAACTTTGGTTTGTTTAGGGTGTCGTGAGCATAAATTGACTGAATTACTGAGTTAGGCAGATAGCAGACAGGTTGCTGACATCCACCTGTATAGCAAGCCATGATAAAGTTGTCACATTCACAAGATTTTGAGGAAACTTATCCTCTGACCCCTGACCCCTGACCTTGAGGCCGAGGTCACTGAGATTTAAACAACTCCTAATAGTTTTAGTAGATACAATTGTATCAATTTGGCACTCCTATGTTGCTTTGTTCTCGAGTTATCACATTCAGAAACCTGCTGACAGCCTTCCATATTTGTAAAAGTTAAATGTAATCATCTACTGAATCATTCAATTCAGTTTCATTTATATGGTACCACTTATGGTGGCTGTGGCTCAGCAGGTCAAGCAGGTTTTCTACTAAGTTGAAGGTCAGTGGTTTGATCCCTCCTCCAGTCTGCATGACACAGGATCTTAGGGCAAGATACTAAACCTAAATGAAAAGCAGTCTGGTGTTTTCTACACAAGTATGCAGTGGAGGCGTGCTTTCACAGTTTAACGTTGTCCCAGACACGTGTGATCACACCTTCATGAAGCTAAAGTTAACCCAGCACGTTAGCTACTTCCTTTATTCAGAATCGAAGGAGAGTTCAGAATTTTACTTTAAAAAATATACATAGATGTAAATATATTTGTTGTTTATTTTAATTACCTGTTATCACCCATTACTGTAAGATGACAGCAGAAGTGTTGCAAGACTAGAATGTGTACTTTTCAATACAGAACAAGAAACCTTACTATTTGAAAGTAAATAAATACACTTGTACTAGAAAAAAAACTTATTTTATTTGATAGATGAACAGTTCGGTGTTTCTAGTTTAAAGAAATGCTGAATATCCAAAGAGTACACTAAGAAATACTAGAAAACAGCATTTAAACCCAAACTTAGGTCTTGGATTTGTTTTTTATTAATAAAAAATGGATGACCGCTGTGGTTGCTGACAAATCTTGATGAGATCATGTGTATCTCTATCAAAAGAGAACTCTAAAAAAAATGCTTAACAAACTCACAAAATAGGCTTTTCAAAATGAGATGAAAATGAACATTTTATTGCTTTGCAGTATGGCCTAACGTACAAGAAAGTAGAAAATATGCTCTACATATGTGAGACAGGGAGTTCAGCTTCAGGCAGTAAACTTTTGCCAGCCAGCAGGGATGCACATGTGCGCCCCCCCACCCCCCCAGTCAGAAATACTTCAGCTTTTTGTTTGATTTTACATCCTTTGTTTTCAGTTTGGTCTCATGGGTGTTTGGTTCTCTAATCTCAATCTGTATACAACACATATGGCAAATTAAACACAGCAGAATTTGCAGGAAAACAAGCCCCAGCAACATTTTATGTAATGGACTTTCTATAGAAGCAGAGTCAGTCTCCCCACCCCCGTGAAAAGGGTTAAATGTGTAAGAGTTAATGTGGGGCACTCAAGAGCATGCAGCTCTCGTGACTGTCTAAAGAAGGTGTTCCTCTTATTTTATTGGTTGAAGTGCATTTCCTCTATATCGCCCGCAATGCTACTTTGGACAGGATCTGTTAACGCATTTCTGAAGTGTGAAATAGAAGTTGCTTCACAAGTCAGTGTGGTTTCAGTGACGTGGGCAGTGTTTGGCCAGCAGTTATTGAGCATACTTTAGCTTATAAGACCTAAAAGAAATACACAAAGTATGCTTGTGCATGAAATATTGCACTGCATAAGATACTCTGTGTATTTTCAGTGTGTTTACACAAATGCTGCAATTCTTCCGAGCTTCACATAAGAGACTAAAGTGACACTAGGTTCCTCTATTTGCAAGTTCCCTGTCCAGTTTCTCTTTTCTACCCCCACTTCACTCGCCACTCTGACAGCCGAGTTTGTTTCACCACATGGGGAAGTAAGTTCCAGCAAGCCAGCGAGCCTTTTTAAAGACAGGCTCTGTCTATAGAAACATACGTGAATATATTCCAGTCAGAGGTCGGGTCGGCTGTCTTGGCTGGAATTCTAAAGGCCAAGAGAGCAATGTTCTGATCACAGTTTTGCAGTTTTGTGAGATTCATTCCACCAAACCACATTGCCTAGCGTCCACTAGTAATAACTCTGGATAATAACACTGTACTCTCACTTTCTTTCCTTTATTTCTTATGGCTTTTGTGATCCTATATTGATCTTGAGTAAAGTTATAAAGATTTACATAATTCGCATCGCCTACATTACTGGAGTTTGTTTTTAGGTGCATCATTCAAATTTAGTGGCCAAAGAAACACATTTACCGACATTACAGACACACCATTTTGAAGCACTTACTGTTAATTACTTCCTGGTTGTTGTGCATTACACATTATACACCTGAATACATTTCATGGCAAAAAAGACTCCATAAAGACGTAGCCATTTTCACTTTTACTTTCAGTACTCTCAAAACTCCGTGAGTCACATTTTAAAGTTCCTGGGACATTTTTTTATGTGGACAGTGAACGAAGATTGGTCATTGTTCTCGAAATCTTGTGACACAAGGGTTACTTAAGCAGGAAAAACACTCTAGGAGATTCAAATGCCTCGTTGCAGAAATTTTTTATATATTATTCTTGATCATAGTCAGAGTCCTATTAACACATACCGTCAACAGTCTCTGAAGATTATGTACAGAGGACCATCTTTGCGCCAGTTTCGATGTGTCTAGATGAGACTGATGTGACTCTTTAACATATATAATCATCACAGAAATTAGAGAGACCTATTTCAAAGAAAAATGGAAGTTTTTCACATTTAGAAACATAGATACCCATCTATTTATGTACACGTCTTGTGTGGTCATCAGAGATGGTGTCAGACAGTGTTGGTGAAATTCATTTGCATTGGTCTAAAAAGTGCTAAATTTACACTGGAAGCAAGTAAAGTACAGCAAAACCACCTAAAGAGTAATCGGCTAACACAGCGTCAACACTGCATGTTTCTGCTGCAGGTCCCAGTTTTAAGAAACCCATTGCTGCGAGCAACCATGTGGCCCAGAATCAAGCCCCACCACCTGCACTGCCAAATCTGCCCCCACGACATCCTGGAGCCATGTGAGTGACACATTAAACACACTTTTTCATTTTCCTGTTTGAACAGAAACACGGTGATAAATGTTGGACATGCTGTGTATTATCTGGATAATGCTACTCGAATTAATAACAGCTAAATCCTAACCTGCTGTTTAGGAACCAGCAAGAAGACACTTACGACGATGTCGATCACGTGACCAATTCTCCTCCGCCTCTACCACCATCTGCAGGTCCAGTAAAAGTCTCTAAGTCTCTAAAACTAGTGTTGCACAACTTTTTTTTTAACATCACAGGAAAACAGAAGAAGCTGAACTTTGTGCTAGGAGACAGTGGTAATTTCTAAATACGTAAAATACATTTTATTGGCATTGAAAATGTGTGGAGTTGTATGAAAGGAAGAAAAGAATATTTTTAGAACTCAAAATGTTATGGCTTCAACTATTCCTAAGTATAAAGTATACTATTTTAAATGCTTCATTTTGGAGTAATCCCAAAATATTTTTTTAATCCAGTGGATTCTAGTGCAACCTCACCATCACTGTTTACCTACCTTTACCTACATTAGTTAGCATAAGGATAAGATGCAGGGAGCAGAAGCAGTGAACATGAATACTTTACCGTACAAAGCAACAGACCCGCACAAGAGAGGTGAAGAAGAGAGTGCAGGCAGGGTGGAGCCGATGGAGACAAGTGATTTTTGACAGAAGGATAGCAGCTAGACTGAAAGAGAAAGTTTACAAGATGGTGAGGAAGATGCTAGGGATATGGTGAGATGGACCCAGATGATCTGCTGTGGCGACCCTTGAAGGCAGCAGCTGAAAGATGAAAAAGTTAGCATGAAGCTAAAGAGATTTAGTTTTCTAAATATTATGTATTTTCATATCATACTTAAAAAAAGACTAATTCTTAAAATGTTTTTGGTACAGTTGACAGTCAGCATTGAGCACGTTAAACTTCACAGTATGAACATGAATTCAGATAGTGATATCTGCTTCAAAAGGGTCTCATTGTAACGCTGCTTTATTGTTTCTCTTTTTGCAGCCCACCCAAGCCAGAGAGGAAAGGTGAGACATGCTGAATTACTTTCACTCATATAAATACAGATTGCCATGCAGGTGAAAGTGCAGAATAAACCACATCACCACCAGTGGTACCACAGAAGGAAACGGCAACAGAATAGTGACTAAATAACACGAGCCCTGGAAGTAATTATAAATGAACGTATGGGTAAAAAAACATGACTTTTGACAGATTGTAGGTCTGCTTCAAAGAGGCTTTTGTAGTCCAAGCAGAACTTCTGGAGGTTAAATATCTTTAACGAATTCAAATAATTAAGTTGAAAAGTTTATACTCTAAAATTAAACGTGTCTTAACTTGACTAAGGTTATAGCCTTATATATTTCTGTTGCTTTATGTCCTCTCCTCCCAGGAGGAAATTAATGACGACGATGATGATGATGGAGAGATGTATGAAGATCTTGATGAACGATGGTGAGAGATTGTCACACCTCCATTGGCTTATCCCACACCTCACTCGTGATGTCTAGGTTTTAAAGTGTGAAAGAATAACTGGCCTTTTTATACACAATGTTTGAGGACTGCGTATGAAATAAGTCTGCTTAGACCCAAAGTTCAAAATGTCTGCGGTAAATGTTCAGCTGTGTCCACGTCACACCTTATTAACACTACCATCTAGTGGTTGTTTTGCATCACTATGAGATGTTGTTGCTTTTCGGTCTGTGGCACTTTAACCGATTAAAACAAGGGAGCAGACAAACTTAGAGTAAATTAAATCTCCTTTCTAACTTCACTTTTTAAGGGACATCAGAAGTCTTGGAATATTTTGGGTAATGATATCAAATAAAGCTCTTGTTTTTATAGAACCTAAGAATATCTTACATAAACATAAAATATATACATTTTTAAACCAGGTTTATTTTGACTAAATTGGTACAATCAATCCCTGTTACTCCCAGTGAGAATCTGAGCATCTTCGGCATTGATGTGTGGCTCATTAAACTATACATCGCTACCATCTTGTAATCCGTTCCCTTCAAGGCTTCCTGTTAGCTTTCTGTCACAAACTCCACCCAGTCTGAAAGCTCTTCTTCACCTTTCTTACCCAATAAAACTGAATCTTAAACCTATTTATCCATCCATCTATCAAAACTTTTGTTTTTAAATGCTTTGTACTTTTGGTGTTAAAGGGAAGCAGCGGAACAAAAGCAAGAGAAGAAGAAAGAGAAAGAGGACAAAGAGGAGAAAAAACGTCAGGAGGCTGAGAAGAAGGAGCAGAAGGAACGAGAGAAGAAGGAACAAGAGGCCCGGAAAAGATTCAAAGTGAGTGAACGTCTCAGGTAGAATCAATAAGACTGTCACACCTCAGTCATCAAAACCAAGTTATTTGTCATGTGCACATTTGAATTCATGTGCATGCATGGTTATGTGTTAGTTGGTTGGTCCCCTGGAGGTCCTTCAGAAAGGAAAGGCATCCACAGATTGTCGAAGCAGCAAGACTGACCTTGGTCTGAAGCAGGGAGACCCCGTGGACATCATTCGAGTCCAGGGAAACCCCGAGGGTAAATGGTTGGGAAGAGCACAGGATGGATCCAGTAGGTTCACAATCTACCCCTCAATTTTCTCAGTTTCTCGTCACCTTCCACTCTAACTCTTTGCTGACAGGATAAATTGTCACTTGTATCAGCAAATACAGGATCAGCTATCTCTCTATGCACCATCTATGGTCTTTTTTTCCATTTTTAGTCAATATTTTAGCTTCAAAGCTGACTGTAGGAGCAACACTAACATCTCGTCAATGCTTCATTTTGCTCTCACAGTTGGCTACGTGAAGACGACTTCAGTAGAAATTGACTTTAACTCCTTGAAGAATCAAGGAGCCTCACTTCAGCAGGCGTACGAACCCGAAGTCTACGATGACATCGATGTAGTTGATAACAGGTACGGGATTGCAACTGTAAATGATGAGTCCTTAATGTGGCCCCAACACTTCTTCACAGACACAGACGTAGATAATACGTTTGAAAATGCTAGTCAGTCAGGGTTATGAAACGCTAATGGCAACTCCAGTGTTACTGTCTTGCTGTTACCCCATGAAGCACTTCTCCAATTTACTGTGAAAAAACAAAGTTAGCCAAGTTGGCCTGCTTCTCATTTAATATCTCTCTTTTTTTTCTCTACAGCACTAAAAAAGGACCAGGAGGTACATTTTACAATACTGTGTTTCATTTTATTATTATATATTATTATATTAATAATATTGTTGCTCACACAATGAAATCTTGCTGATTACATCTCTTATGCCTTGTAGTTGTCCTACCACCTCTACCAGGAGGAGAAGAAGGAGAAATATATGATGATGTTGTCGATCCAAACTTAGAAGTCAGGTGAGAACTGGTTTTGTTATTTAAAAAAACGGGTAAATGCAAACGTAAAGACACTCTGGAAAGATTCAGAAAACATGACAGAAGAGCAGATCATTACATCCTTGGTTGGCTTTCCAGTCCCTTCGATCCCAGGTCTTCTTTGAAGCCCCGCAGCTTCCTGCGGATGTTTGACCGAAACAGACGCCCTGCCAGCTCTAAAGTGTAAAATACACTCAGTAGTAAGACTGACCACAGATCTACTGTCCACTGTTGTTAATCCTTAATCTTTCAGCCGTCACTCCTCTTTTATCAGTGACGCCGCATTTCAGTTTTGATTTCTCCCGACATCGGCATCAGAAAAAACACTTCACCTCTGTCTGAATAACACTGAAACGTCCTAATTTGCAGTTTAACTTCCGCAGTCTGAGAAGCTGGAGTCTAACGGTCACGTTTACATGTTTGTGTCTGATCACTGACTACCTGTGATTTTACTAATCTTTGGGAGTAATTTGCATGTGCGCGACTGCTGTACAACTCAATCAGAAAAATCAATGTATTAACAGCTAACACTGTCAAAAGCATGTTTTAACCAGAGTTGAATATGATTGTTAATCAGGGCTGCTTTAAGTCACATTAACACACTTTTAACTGATGATACTGTAGCAATATAAAGGATATAATATTTTTTAACTATCTTTTCCTCTGTTGTCCCAGAGTGCCTCCACCCAGCCAATTTACAGCAGATGGGAATTCAGGTATAACTCATTTGACTCATTTGACCACTTTACTGTCCATTTCAAAATAACACAACTTGGCACGGTTTCTCTAACATAACAAGACGTTAATGCACACATAAGTTTTTCTGGTACAGGTTGGTTTGTCTTTTAGGACCCAAAGGCTTATTGAGGCTAATCGGTTCTAAGATCGTTCAACTTTATATTGATACTATTGTGTCGTTGCCATTTCTGTCCCACTTTCTTGACTTTAACTTGTAGTATTTTTCCACTGTAACACTATAGTGATGGTCTGTGAGTTATACTTGTTATATTTACTCTTTTGTAACATTTATTATAATGTCTACGGTGTTCCTTTAAGAAAGGTTTGCAAACTAAAGCTTCATTCAGGCTTAGTGAAAACTATCCAATCCAATACTCACCGACCATTTCCTTGTGTTAACACAGATAAGCCGGGTCAAGCAATTGATGAGGAAATATATGATGACGTCGACTCTCAAAATGCACCTATCCCACCTCCCATCAGCAGGTAGATCAACCTCACAACAAAAGACTGTATTTAAGATCAACTCCAACCTGTTTAGATCCATGAACTGAAATGTCTTAATACAGCTGTTATTTCTTTCCAATTTCTGTTTGTTTTCCCATCAAGTATTCCACCTGGGAAAATCAAAACCAAAGTTGACGAAATGGACCCTAAGAAGCAGAAAAAGTTTGAGAAGGAGGAGAAGGAATTCAGGAAGAAGTTTAAGGTTTGTCACTCTAACATGTTTCAACCACACTTACAATATCTTTTATCTTATTTCGCATGTTTTTATATATACACACACATATATAGATATATAAATTTTAAATCTGTTTCAGTATGAAGGAGAAATACAGGTGCTGTACCAGGTGAATGTCATCCACAATCTTACAAATAAAAAATGGAGTGGCAAAGAGCTGCCAGTAAAAGCAGGAGAGGCCCTTGATGTGATTGCTAAAGCTGTGGATAACAAACTGATCTGTCGAAATGAAGACGGCAAGTGTGAGTATCTATTTACTCAATTATATTGATTAATTGATAGATATATTTAAGATCTCCATTTACCCAATTAACAAATCCTAGCACTATTTACCATTAAACCCTTAAAATGTGCATTTTACAGTTGGTTATGTCTCGACCAGCCACATTGCTATGGAGTAAGTACTACAGACATTCACACATTTATGCTAAGCTAGAAACTAAACAACATACTGGCAGTACTGATGTTTTTGTTTTTGTTTACAGCGATGGAGATATCTATGATGATATTGGAGACGGTACGTTCTGAATACATTGCTGTGCAGCTGAACTTTTAGGAGTATAACTGCTGACAGAGCAGTCTTTAAAAAGTGGATTTTATTTTAACCCTCCCACAAACCTCAGTACATTGAGGTTTGCAGGTATGGCTCTTTATGCACAGCTCTCTTGAGGTCCCACCACAGACTTTCTATATGGTTGAGTTCTGGAATTTGACAGTGTTTGACACACCCTCATATTTAACTCCACAATACTTTGGGAGTTCATGGTTGACTCAACGACTGCACAGTGCCCAGGTCCTCTGACTGCAAAACAAGTGCAGTACTATTAATGGTTAAGATGGTTGGTTAAGATTGTGTATTCCCTCCTCTTTCACAAAAGTGGGAAGGACCTGAGCAGCAGACACATGACTCAAAACACTGAGAAAAAGAAATTCATTCAACTTATCAATTGTAAACTATGTAAACGAAATCCATTTGTCATCATGTCGAATACTTTGCGGTGTCAGTGTATTAAAACAAAATAACCAAAACAGCTAAACCAAACAAATGTGAAACCAGTAGAAGAGTGTGAAACCAAAAAAGCTGTACTTCTGATTTGTGTGTTGAGTGTGGGTTAATATTAAAAAAATTATTTTATTTGTCTGGCTGTGGATACGACCCTCACAGGAAATACATTTTAACTATTGTTTTGCTTTCATTTCAGAGTGCATCTACGACAACGATTAAAGAACATCCTGCACCAGCTTTTTTGTTTTATATTGCTTATTTGCATCTTTTGTTATTTATTATGTTTACTGTTGCTATACACTGGGAGTTGGTATAAAATGGCCATTTGGTGTCAATCTATTTTTTTTTCTTTATATCATCGAAATTAGACAGAAAAAAATGTGTGGTTGGTGGCTCCAACTGCTGGAGCCAGGCTAGCCACATACAATCTCATACTTTAACCCCCACCCCCCAAAAAAGCTCTAAATCAAACTATGTGTCAAATATTTGTTCAAACAACAGTATTTTAATATATTTCTCTGTCTGTTTTCTTCATTTCTTCCTCGTTTGGGCTTTAATTTATGAATTTGCTTCAAAGATTTTGCAAAAATTTAAGAATATTTGCAGTATACAGCTAATAAAAAGATTGTACTTTTGTTGTCTTTTCGGCGGATGATGTACTGTTTGTATATTCCTTTCTATAAGGCCAATTCAAACATTTATCTTTGTCTAACTAAAGATTTAGACAAACGTAATTCTGTGCCAAAGTACTTTTCATGCACTGTATAGAAAGTTAAGAAGAACTTCCTGGTTTTTTTTTTTGGTTTTTTTTATTTGGATTTTTTTCTCAACACATTATATTTTGTCCTGTTGTTGCAATAAGACAATACCTGAGAAAGATAATAAAGACCCCAAATTAATATGCACTGCATCTTTCGATATGTACCTCTGAACTTAAATAATGTAAGTTTGGCTGGTTAATGGATGGTGGTGAGTCAACAAAGGATTGTTTATTTATTTGTTTTTTAGGAGAAGGGGATTAGTAGCCTCTAGTGGCAGCTATTAGAAACTACAGCGAATTCAAACTTCAATGAGACACAAATCACAAAAACAAATAAAAACCTGGCAGTACTGACACATGACTACGTACATAACACCTAAACCACGTGATTCAATTGAAACACTTACGAATGAAACACTAAATTGTGAACAATTTAAGTGTTTTCATTGTAAAACTCTTTAAAAACTTTAAAAACAAAGATGCTTTTATCATCAGAAATGTTAGTTTTACTCACGTATAATGCACTTTTGTTTATCAGATACTCTGGATTTTCCTGTTATTTCTGACTATCAGGCCTTCATTCTGAGCCAAGCTTACCACTGAATAACTGTTCATATGCTGAAGAAAGCACACTAATCTGACATATTTCTGTCCATGTCTGGATATATTGGTATATTGCTATGGTATGTTCTATATGGTATATTCTAAGATTCATAAATACTGACTTTTACAAATATTGCCCAAAACAAAAATAAAATGAACATTTAAATAAAGTAAATCCTAACTAAATAAAAACGTGTAAACTAAATGAAACTAAACAGAACTGAAATAAACACTAAAACGGACCAAATCAGTATCTCTTACACATTTTTGGAAACGTCCTCTGAAAATACATAATGCAAGTTCTGAGATTTATCAGACAAACACTGCCCCATTAATAAAAGGTTAGATATAAATGGAAGAAAAACTTGAATTAAACCGTGTTGTCTAACGAAATATTGTTTGCAACAGATATTCAACAAATAATTATTTATTTCTAACTTGTTAAAGCACTCTACCTTGTCCGTGTGGTAAGTTGGCACGACATTGCAGCTTTATATCTGTTGTGTTAGCCCACTGTTTGCATTGACGTATGATGATGATGATGATGATGATGATGATGATGATGATGATTATTATTATTATTATTATTATTATTATTTCATGTTCCGCTAAAAGTCCAATTTTGCACTGCTTCAAGGGAAAAAAAACTATTTCCGCTTCGACCGGAAGTCACATCCTAGCTTCAACATGGTTCCCCCCGTTGCAGTGTCGCCGCTCATCAAGGTAAAATATTAATTTTGTAGCTTGTATAGCTTTTATTACTGTAAATGTAAATGGACAAATATGTCTAAGCCACAGTCTGTCCCTAATACACGCAGACTCGCGTTAATGGAAGTTAATGTATTAGCATCTTAGCTAGTGTTTGCTAGCAGTGACATTGAGAGGTGAATGCTTCCTCGCAAACGGTTGCTTTCTGCGGCATCTTTCACATCTGACAGAGGCAGGTATTATGACTAGTAATACCCATGCCATGTTGTTAGGCTGAGTAATAGTTAATAGTGTTGTGGTTGTTGTTCACTACGTATGCTGAAAGGTCAGAGAAAAACTGGACTTCGTCCCTTGTCACGGCTCATTTGGCGCACTTCGTTTAGGTTTTTGTACGGTATCGTGACCACACACGATGTTTTTAAATATGAAATTACAGAATTAAGCATAAAATGGTAGTTATATATCAGCGATTGACAGTAACGACAGAACAGGCTGTGGAAATTAAGTTCATCTTGTTCATATGATATGAACAAGATGATAAGATGAACAAGATAACCGTGCGTGAGCTGCGACATATGAATCACGCATGGTTAGCTGGTTATTCACGCATGGTTAGCTGGTTATTCACACATGTTTCGCTTGATAACATGTTTGTTAACACCATATGTTTTCCATTTCAGACGGCCAGATGGTCTGCCCTGCTACTCGGCGTGATCTACGGCAAACAGCGATTTGGTAAGTCCATGTGTGCGCATGCGTTAACTGGTTTGTGTCAGTGCGTAAAAGGAAAAACTTGGAACAGAAAGTCAGGAATGTACATTGTTTGTGACAGATGCAAGGGTTTTATTTTATTTTTTACTGTACCACATATCAAAGCATTTATACCCTAAACAGGAGATGCACCAATTGCAGTTTTCGTGGTTGATTCTGATTTCTAGGATCTTCTCTTACTGAAACAACTGATTAGGTGTTGCTCAAAAGCAGGTGCAACAGATTTGTTTTTCTCTGTTTCATAGCTGCTCATAGCTCATAGCTGCTTTGAGCTCCTTTGCTAACACCGAGACTTCATGCTTGTAGTTTAGCCACTTTGCTTTTGTTAGCTAAAATTTCCAGGGTCTTTTAAAACACATACATTTTCTTTAAAGTAAAGTTTTCATAGAAAGCTTTCTTTTTATTCTAAGATAATTTTATCTGCTTTAGTCATTTAACTCTTTATCTTTTGAAAGTCATAAAGCTTCAGGACGTTGCCGCCTTAATTCTTGAATTACTAAAATTATATTAAGAATGAAGCATGTAAGAAGGCACACATAATTAGACACAGACTAGTATGACAGAAGGAAAAACAGTTGCGAAAACTACTACTAACTCCAGGAGTTGCTTATTAATAAATTTATGTCACAGAGGAAGGGATATGTGCTTGCAAGGATTATTTGTACTTTAGGGCACCCTTAATTTCCATGAAGATGTCTTTAGCACATGGGGAGGGGGAACTAAAGGATGGATTTATGAAGTCACAAAAGTCTTAGAAAATGAGGGCTATCTATGCTCAGATACACTTATGTAATGTGTCTTAAGAATACCACTGTGATTTCTAAGAATGCTTAGTGATGGGCTCTGTAATTTTTGTTAAGATTACCTGAAGCCCATTGCTGAGGAGGAGAGGAGGGTTGAGGAAGCGGAGAAGAAGGCCAGAGAGGAGCAGGAACGCATCTACAAACAACTCTCTGAAGGTAACGCAGAATCACACACAGCCTTTGTTTGTCTGTCACATGAAATTAGGTTTGTTTGTTTTAATGCCAACATATTCATGTTTCCTCATTCTTTTTCTGTCTCTGCAGCAAATTCTGACACCATCCTCAAATGAACCATTTCCTGACTTATGTTGCTGAACAATAAATATTTCCAATGTAATCAATAAAGTGTCCTTTACTTTTTTTTTCTTTTTTTGAATTTGCCTCGTATTAGTCGTCACTTCTTATTTTGAACTAAGCCTTTTGAACCTTCTAGTTGCGTTTGACAAACACACATGCACATTTCGTGACTCGAGCTAGTCTGTGTTTGTGTGTACACCTGTCCTTCAGTGGGAATTGAGTCTGGAGGAGGAGCGTGGTTGTAATCCTGGCCTAGTTTAGCAGCAATCCTAGGATTGGGGTCAGGGACCAGTAGTAGAAAGTGCAGTGTGGACAGAAGCGATCCCTCAATACTCTTGTGGGTTGTGTAATATTGTAACCTTCATAATGAACTCCATATTGCATTATAGCATTATATAGAACATGTTCTTGCATTATAATCATAATGGCTGGGGGTCAGTTAAGGCCAGGACGCGCCTTAACTGACCCCTGCATTCAGGATGAGGGGAAGATGAATAAATGACCAGATTCCAACAATAATGTTGGCTCTTGGTAAGTTTCACCATCACAGGAAATAAATCCACTCGGTTAAAAATACACTTGCTTTTATTGGGGTCATCATTGTACATTTGGAGCACATGAGGAGGCAAGCTTTGAAATGCTGACCAAAAAGTAATTTAAGTCTATTAAAAAAACATCCACGGTACATCCAAAGCACATTTAAATTGATTTGGGACCTAATGTTATCACACAGGCATTTTTATCATAGCAGTGCCATATCTGGAACACTTTAAATATTTGTAAATTGAAGCTAGCACAATGCATTTGTTATTCAGCTTTATGACTCTTTTTCTAGTGCTTTATAAATAATAAGGTAAGGCCCTCTAGCATCAAACTAGAAAAATATTTGCATCTTTATATTTACAGGAAGGGCGATGGTATGTACAAGTCTATACACAAAGCTCAGTTGCTTCTTCATGCTGTCTCAAACAGCTCTGTGTCCTTGTTGCCTTCGAGGCCTGCACTCAGGGATTGTTATAAGAATAGCCTGATGGCTCAGCGATTAGTGCTGCTGCCTCGCAACACAACAGTCCTGGGTTTGGGTCTCGAAACCTGACCAGTCGTGTGGCGTTTGCTTGTTCTTGCTTTTCCTTTTGTATCCTTTCACATAAGCCACATGGTTGTTTGTCATTATGGTTACTCTTCCTGATGCTGAGCAGGTGAGCTCTGACTGACTCCTCGTCCTATTTGGGAGGAGTCCAGTGCAGGGAGAAGCTTTCAATCAGGGATTGATGTAGTACAACTCCCTCTAAAGCAGTTTGAGTAAACTTTCTGATCCCAGTATTTGATTGTGCTCATGTTGTAGCAGATATGAACAGAGCAAAATTAATTAAATCTCAGACAAAATCAACCAAATAAATCAGTTTTATGTGTGACCACCTGATTTCCCGCTCTTATTTAATAAGACATTTATAATTCTATATTTGGAAAATACATATCCGAGGCTACCGTCTCACATTCATAGACCACATACTGTATATTTACAATATAAAGGCATCATGAATAAGCATCTACAGACTTTTGCTGACTGTGAACTCATAAGTGTTCACTGTAAAACTCTTTTTAAAAGCTGTTCCTGTAGCACGACCGAACATTTACCTTTGGCTCTCTGCAGACAAAGTAAACAGACTCTCATTTGTAAATAGTGACTGGAAGTAGTCAACAGTGGATTACTTTTGAATATGATTAAACAATAACTCTATGTTCTGTGAAAACTAAAGTACTATAATAGTAAATATATGGAAAATTAAAAGCCCAAACATTTTAAATAATCTAAAGAGGCCCGAGCATTTAAAAAAAAGCACTGCACTCCCTTTCTGTACAGGATTATTGTTTACTACACAGATGTAGGCTGTGTCCTCCTGAGATGTTTGCCATGTAAATAAATACTTGGAAGAATTGGGGAAAAAATAAAAAAGTTGTACATATGAGAAACACACAACAAGCACACACACATTCACACATTGTCACTAACACAAATCCTTTAAAGATAAGCAAACTTTTTTAAGATCAGAGGAACACGAGATGCAAAAATCATCTTCAGTCTTGATTCATAAAAGTACAATTATTTTAAGACAGGAAGCAGCAATTTTGCCTCAAATGTAATCGCAGGATTTTTTTCCTTTTTTCAAAATGTGGTCAGTCTTTCCTTGATCCGAATTAATTTTTGGCTCACCTGGCCTCTTAAAAATAAAGCTTTGCTCTTCTTGGTGGAGATCTCGCCGTGTTCAGGTTTTTCCTTTTCCGACTGGACCCCCTTTTCTGAAGAGTTACTACAGGGCTGTGCATTCATATATCCGTCTCCCTGACTTTTTCTTTTGTTTGTTTCTGCTGGGGTGAGACTCAGTCTGTCATGAGTGTCTTCGTAGACCCCAGGAATGTCAGCAGTTCTTTGGCTGATTAGCACACAGAGCAGGTCTTGGAGCCAGACCCACCACTGGGGTTGTTTGCAGCCGCTGTTAAACAATTAAATATTCAACAAAAGGGTAAGTATACAATTAAAGCACTAGAAACCAAATGATCACTTGTGTTGTGGCTAATTTTAATATATGAACCCATTCTACAATCCAAACGAGATATTTAACTAAAAATAGACACAACACTGTTCAAAAATATTGGTGTTAGACCAAAGAAAGGCTAAAAACCTGGTGGAAAGTTTCATGACAAGTCAATGACATAGTTAGGTAGAAAAAGAGACCTCAGAGAGGTTTGGTGTTTCAGATGTGAAGCAAATTAAAAGCACTATCACCTCCTCTGGGCCTGAACCCATTCAAGATGAACTGAGGTGGAAAAAAAGTAGAAAACTGACATTATTTCTTGTTTTTTTTTTTTTTTTTTAATGTTGAATCCTCCACACTAAAGACGGAGGATTCAACCTGGCTTACTATCAGCATGCAGCTCAACGGTGTAGAGATGGATTAGTGCACATGATGTGAGTAACTTGCCCTTCTATGAAGGCCCCATTAATGCTGAATGATATTTGAAGGTTTGGGCACAGCATATTCAGCTATCCATTGAATTCTGCATGTATTAAACAGTCCAGACACCAAACTGGGCTAATTGGTATCGATTTAAAAGTGGGGTTTTTTGTTGTTGTTGTTTGTTTTTTTAGCACTGTGAAAGGTTGTCTCTGTGCTACCTTCAGATTACTTAATAACTTTCAAATCATTGCATTTCTTTTATTTTTGCACTTTACATTGTTCCACCTGTTTGGGTTCAGTGCTCTGCCTCTCTGAGTCAACAACCTTTTTAACAGTTCCTTGTAGGGTTCTGATTATTGTAAAGACACACCCTACCTTTGCTGGCTGCCGCTGCCTCTTTAGCAGCTTTTTCTTCTTCGATGGCTTTGAGCTTAGCCTCGTACTCTTCCTTTTTGGCATTCCACTCCTTCCTGTTGTTTAAGATGCCATCCAGCATGGGCTGGATTTGTGGGTGGAAGCGAGAAAACTCCTTAAAGATAAGATGCAAAGAAGAAATGAAAAATTAGCATGGAGCAGCACAGAAGAGGGGAGCTGTACAGGAGATGGTGATGCTCCATTGAAAACACAAATACATAATAAAAAAAAAATAACAATAAGAAGAAGAATTGACCCAGTGGTTTAAATGTGTTCAGACTAACCTAGTTTTTGCACAGAAACAGTGACAGGAGCCATGCAGTGCACATATTCGGTGAGCAAGAATGTAATAATCATTATTACCTTGTAGACAAACGTGCAGACAAAGTCAATGAAACCACACTGAAGCTTTGGAAGCTCAGCTGACTTGTTCCTGTCCATCATGGGCTGGTGGGAGGGACAAACATTTAGCGCAGTCAGAACTGTCATATAATTAATGAAATCAGTGCAAGTCTGTAGCTAATCACACACACTTCCACACATGGTTACATTTTTACTTTAAAATAGTAAAAACGGCCTGTATTTGTATAGCGCTTTACTTAGTCCCTAAAGACCCCAAAGCGCTTTACACATTCAGTCAACCACCCAGTCACACACATTCACACACTGGTGATGGAAAGCTACATTGTAGCCACAGCCACCCTGGGGCGCACTGACAGAGGCGAGGCTGCCGGACACTGGCACCACCGGGCCCTCTGACCACCACCAGTAGGCAACGGGTGAAGTGTCTTGCCCAAGGACACAACGATGGAGACTGTCAGAGCCGGGGCTCGAGCTGGCAACCTTCCGATTAGAAGACGAACTGCCAACTCTTGAGCCACGATCGCCCCCAGTCACTTCACTTTGTCTGAAAAAGCTTTATTTTTTTACTTGAAACTTGTCTTATGACGTCCTTTGCCTCTGTACGAGTAGTTCACCTTTCCTCAGGTGGGTTTCTGCTCAGCTACATAATGAGTGCGATCCCTAAAGTGACGTGTGTGGGCTGCTGAAGAGACACTACAACTTTATTCTGCCCTTTACACATCTGTAATAAGCTAGGAAATATAGTGCTGGACATTGTATCTAGCTGGCAGTATCATGAAAAAAAACAACAACAAATGAATAATTATACATTTAAATGTGAAACAAATAAGTCTATTTTTATGAGCACAAATACACTCCAGCAGTAAATAAACTCACAATGGGTTGCTGCTCCAGTACAGTCCTCTCCAAGTCACCCTGTTCCCAAAACTCTGCTGCCACAGACAAGGCGACCTGGAAGACATACAAACGTGGTTATGCTCTTAAATAATGCAAAAATCATTATTTACTCATTTGTGACTCAGCTTACTATCAACACCAATAATTTCTGTGCTTCTCACCTTGCTCTGAACTTCCCAAGGCTTTGTGATTGCGGACAGGTCACATGCGGTCATCATCATGGCCCTGAAACAGAAAACAGTTTGCAGCCTCAGAGAAATGTGCAGGAGCAAGTAACACTGTGCATGTTAGCTGCACTCACATGACAATCTCTTTTCTGGTTGTTTCTAGTGACATGAAGTCGACCCATTTCTTTTCATCCTCATACGTATGTGAGAGGTCCACAATCTTTTGGAACATGGTTCTCTTCCTAGAAAGGTGCAAGGAGAAGAATCATTTACTTACTGTTTGTCTACTTTTTAATGTAGTTTGACAGTAAAAACATTAGAAAAATAAGACATTTATCGTCAGGGAGCAAGGGCAGGCAAATGAAAAGTAGTACTGACTTGAAATAAAGAGCCAGGTCAGTGGCGATGATGGCGATGTCCATGAGATGGATCACGTGGTCAACCTGTCGCCTGTTAAGGTTCTGATAGATATTCAGTGTCTGCATAGGAGAGGAGCAAAGAAATGTCATTAGTGACCGAATAAAGAATACAAGTAACCTAAGCTAATCTCTCGTTAGCGTCTTGTTACTCACCTCGTCAGCCAAGAGGAACTTTCCAAACTCTAGATGGTGCCGTTCCAAAATGGAAGAGCCGTGTAACTTGGCCAGAGGATTACCAGATCTGTTGAATGAAAATAAAAATCCTCAGATACCAGCAAGATTTCAAATGGGACTGAAGTCGGTTATCATAATAGTTACTATATATGAAAGATTTTAAAAGAATTTACAGGCTTTTTAAAACATCATTCAGTTTATTACCACATTTTTCCCCATTTGTTTTCAAAAGATCTCCTGAAAGGTTAAAATGTGCAGGTGAACTTTTAAGATGATCTAATGCTCATTCTGAACTACAAGCGAATGCATAATCACTGTAGTAATGACTGTGGATCACTATATCCTGTGTGTGTATATGTGTAGCTATGGTTCATCAAATGAACAGAACAATGACGACTCACTGTTTCTGTTTACAAGCTGATTGCTTGGCATAATTCAGAAATCGTGTAATTACTTGATTTGTGCCTTAGATTTCACCATTTGCAGCCATTTCAGTGACATCTGCAGCACATGCAGCAGAGTAGCATCGAAGCTAAACGGCCAGTAGTTTTTTTCCTTTTTAGGGCATGTTGCTAATTACTTTATAGAACACGTTGCTGGAAAGTAAATGAGAATTTACCTCATCATTTCCCCCTTTCAAAATAAACCTAATATAGTGACTACGTCAAAAATTCCTTCCTTAACTTTTCTTTTTATCATCGACCTGCCAGCAGGCCCACTTTACAAGCACTCTTTAAATGACCATAACTCTGTAATTGTTTGTGTTAGAGACAAAATTCAAACTGTTTCAGAAAGAGGAGAATCTCTTTACTCGGATTACAAGGTATTGTAATTATATTGCACAAGGTACTGTACAATATATTGCTAAATGCTATATAATGCTGCAAACCTTAAGCAGTTTTCTTTATTTTGTTGTGAGAAATCAAAAAGTTCCCATAAGCACTTACTTGACCTGGTACAAGTTATTTGTCCCTCTGTGATCAATATCGTGAAGGAATCCTGCGGTTATCATCGCCATTACCTCCAAGTCAGTGTAGTATCGCTTCAGCATTCCTGTCTGAGCACACAGAGACACACAAGATATTGCCCTGCTGTGTATAAAGATATACATTTAAGCTGAGGTAAATGGAGGTTAATAAAATTAAAGAAATACCGTCAGTAGCGTAAACATCGTCTGTCCAACATTAAAGCCGTGACGCCAGTTGTGGTAGGTGATCCTTCTGTACCCTTTGCTGACTGAATACATGAATCGAACCAGCACCTGAGAGGAGAGCAGCAAATCATTAAATCTATTTAAAAACAACACAGCTCCAAAAGGCTGTTCACAAACTGAAGATAAAGATGCACACTTGTGTTTATCTGCATTACCTCTTGTGGAATCTGGAACTTCTTGACCACACCGACTTCATAGTACATCTGGATCCCGCACTTCACCAACTCCATCTCTGTGCAATTAAAATCTGAAAAGCGGAACTCATAGATCTCAAACTTCTTAATTAGTGGAGGAAGGTCTTTTTTCTGTGAGGGAAATGAATGAAAAAGAGACATATATGGAAAATGTCAAACTTTTCTGGTAACATATGCCAAATTGAGGGACAAATTCATGTGCTGGACATCAGAATACGCATGTTGGACATACCAGGATAGCTAGGAGCTCGTCCTCTTCACAGTCTCTGGGTTCACAGTCATAGAGCTCTCTGGTGTACTGGGAGAAATTACAAAAACCATTGATGTTATAGGTTTAAACTGAGGCAACAACGCCAAGTACAAAGATGGCAAGTGTTAGTTTGGTCTCCTACAAAGAGAAAAATTAGTGAATCTTGTCAAAAAAGAAAAGCTTTTTTTGGTTCTTTTTGGATGGTTTGCAATGTCTTTTGGTGAGGTGGGAGTTCAAATGAGGCTGGAAACCTTTTCTATTGTCATTCATCTAAATACTCTAATGTTTACAGTCAGTTAACAGCTGGGAGAGAAAACACATTTAAACAGGACAAACCAGGATGTTCTGAATCTCATCATCTCGACATTTGACGTGGTAGAGCACCATGTCCTGAGCGATGTCTTTGCGGTTCTCAAGCTTATTCATCTTGTCGTAGGTGTCTGTGTTCAACGCTGACCATCCCAGGAACTGAGTCAAAGCCTGAGAAACAGGAAAATCATCAGAAGATGGCCATCTATGTTACACGTACAGCCTTCACCACAAACAGTGTCGGCAGTGGACTCCACACATAAACATAAAACAGATATAGACACTTTATCTTCCCAGATTACATTGGTGGGACTGTATTTGTCTTTATTTGCACTAAATGATTTTGTGAAGATTACTGTTACCTCCATGAGCTGCTCATCCTGATCATCAAAAGGCTTTCCATCTTTTCTGTTGTAAAACGTGGCTACGCCAACTATCTCTTCCTTTTTGTTGACGATTGGCAGCGAGAGAACATTTTTTATTGTCCAGCCACTGCTGTCCAATGGCTCTTTCTGCAACACACAAGAAACAAGCAGACCTCATAACATATGTCTACATGCAAAAGGTTCTTTAGCTTTTTTTACAAGCAGAACATCTTGCGTGGCCTGTTTAAGCTTAGAACTGTAACTACAATCTAAAACATTGTAGCCCAAATACTTCAGGGGGTCTTAATAATAATGAAGAAACAGGTTTCATTTTAATCATGTTAATTTTCCAGTAAATCATTCTGTCTGGTTTAATGATGCATTTTGGTGTTTTCAAAAAAATTCAAGCTTAGTATGATTGTCTGCATATTTTCTCTGTTTAACCAGTTTGTTCCTGGAATAACTTAAAGATGATAACTGATTCAGATATCCCTCTTGCCCACTAGTCACCTGGATAATAAACCAGGAAGAAGCAGCACAGGTTTGATAAACCCCGACTGAAGTTTTAGATATTAACGTTTTAAAATTACGACAAACCTTGGCTATGGGTCACAGACCCCTGGGCGTTCCCGGATACCACTGTGACTGCCACTGCTCTGAAAGTACTCTGCACTGTTTTTTGCTTGTTTTTTGTTTGTTTATTTTTAATAAAGTAGCGTCCTCTCTACACAGTGACGTCTACAATATCTTACCTGAAAATTGAACGTCTCATCAGCGCCTGCATTCATAATGTTACAAATCTACGAGAGGGAAGAGAACAACCTGATCAGTTTGGAAATATTTATTAGGTTAAACTGGTTTGACAGCTTTCTGCAAGTAATTAAAAAGAAACTTACAAAGCCGCTCTCAGCAACATAAGTGGGAAGGCCACTACTCAAAGCCCAGTGATCTGCGGGAGGATTGCTATAAGACACACAGGCAGTAAATCAACAGATGTTATCTCTCACTAAAACTTTATTAATCTCTTTTATTTTTTCATCTAACCACTTACGGTATTACTTTGATGTCTTCCTTTCCGTGTAAAATATAATCAATCACTTTGTAGAAGATTACCTCCTAAAATCAAAATAAAACAGGAAGAAAGAGGAAGCAGTGTGTAGACATTTACTAGCAAAGGCAGTGCTGGTAATAATGTTAGATAAATAAAATAAAAGAACATACCCTGCCATCAGGGGTTACAGGGCCAGAGTAAGGTGCCTGCTCTCCCATCAAAACTGGCCAGATGTCAAAGAACTCCTGGAAGCAGAGAACGAGTCAGTAACTTCACGGTGGTACAAAAATACGGCTTAACACACACAAAGATACAGAAAGAAGCCACACCTTTTCCTTCGTCATGTCTAGTAAACCAACAGAGTAGCGGTCACAGTTGAGGTAGGCTCGGACTGTGTACAAGGCTTTGTGAAACTGTCGCTCGATGTCTGTCAGCTCTTCGAATACCTTGTTGGCTGACCATAGCAGCAGCTACAAAACATGCAAAATATACATTAAAGAAGGGTGAAAATTAGGTTAATACATGGTGCAAGTGTAACACTGCAGTAATATTTCTGTATCTACATCAAAGACAGCACATTAAAATTGCTGTACCTGTCCTTTACGCGTCTCACAGCTGTGGAGGTAACTCAGGTGGTAGATCTTCAAGTTCAAAGTGGCAACTCTCATATACTTCAAAAAAAGCTGTGAGGATGGAGGAAACGGGGTCAAAATAACATAAAAAATAAGTGGCAGAATTAAATTTGTGGTACAAAAAAATGCTGTAAATGAAGGTCGAGGGGTGATGAAGATAATGTACTATAAATATAATCAGCAACATCACATTATTATTATTATTATATTTATTATTGTGCCTTTTTTTAAACAGAGAACATACTGACCTTGCCCATATTTCATGCAATACTTATCAGTTGTAATAAGAAACTAATTGTCTTTAATTACAATCTTAAGGCTGACTGACTGTCTAAAGCTGATTGTCTTTACCTTAAAGCAGAAAAACATTGTTTACAGAATTGTGCACATTAGTTTCAACTGTGAGTGGTTCAAGCACGTGTGCTTTTGTGGTTTGGACTCACATCTTCATCTTCAGCAGAGAAATGTGGTCCTGTGGTCTTGTTCACAGCCATGACCACTGCCACCATGTCTTTGCCGTTGAGGATGGGTGTAGCCAGAATATTCCTGGTCTCGTAGTCTGTGAGCTCGTCAACAAATGAGCTGAAGTGCTGGTTCTAAAATGCAGGAAAGATGCCTTCAGAGCACATAGACATGTAATTGCTCATCCAGAAAACATTATTAATATAACACCGCAAAGGCTTTCATAAGGCCTTACTGAAAGCCGAATACATCGCTAGAAAAATTCATTTAAGATTATTGTTTTGAAGACAGAAGACTTTTACAATGTACTACAGTTAATGTGTGTACACTTATAGTAAATACTCCAACTTAACACGGTGACATAGAGACAATGAACAACTTTTATACAGCAGAGTTCTGCAGGAGCCAAGAGTAGATTTATTAGAGAATAAATAGAGTCTATAATAAGAGGTAAGTGTGTAGGTAAGAACGCATGATATGGCCCACAAATCCCACATTTTTATTAGTTTGTCAACTCAATTTAATTATGAAACTACAAAACGTATGATGCACGCTACTGTTCCTTTAAAATATAACAGTGTAAATAACAATATAAGGTTTATACAGGGATATAAAAGTAAGCTATCAAAGTGAAATGATCTGTTTTAGATTCCTGCTGACTAAATGCCAGAGGTGTCTAATCCACAGCTAGAGCAGAGCCTCATGGGATCTGAAAATAAATGGATTATGTCTGACAAGGGGATTTACACCTTCAGGTGGTCAAGTGTAGTGTGTGACTAGCTTTTCTTTTACTCGCCCTATAACCATGAGGCTTTAGGGTATGATATCTAATATATGTGAATATTTACGAAAGCAAACGTGCAAAAATGTTACTTTGTTGTTACTCTGTGAGGAAAAGAGCAGCGGCAGCTCCTGCTGTTTGATTTTAAAGAGGCTGATTTTAAAGAGACTGTAACAAATCTTGACATTCTTGCCTCTTTCATGTGCAACCAATGAGATTATCCAACAGAACTGAACAGATCATGGGTAACTTGCCACCACCTTTACCTTCCATTGGAGAGAATAAATGAGAATATAAATCAAAACTGTTATTGTGATATATTTATAACTGATTTAATTCTTAATTCTAGCCACTGTGTGTCACCTGGTGGTGATCTAATATGAATCACACCTTCATCATCTAAGCTTTCCCTCTAATTAATTAGCCCTCCCTCCTCCTTACCTCCTTGACGTTTTTCACATTAACTGACTTCTTGGTCAGAGCCACATTGCCAACTATTCCCATGTCCAGCGGATACACGATCTCAGAGTCTGGTGGCACAATGCAATCGTCAAACTCGGAGTCTTTGCTCACGTTGAAGAGTCGTGTGGCGAGCTCTCCCACGCCATTGCGCTGGCGGTACATGAACAAGCTGCAGCGGTCGGCGTGCAAGAGTGCGCTGACTCTTCTCAGGATCTTGAAAACCACCTTTTCCATGTTGATGTTCTCTTGCATGTCTTTGATCAGGTCATACATGATTTTGCTTTCCTCGATCTTGAAAAGGACAGAAAAATCACTAAAGATCAAAAATAATATTAATAATAAACAAAAAATAAAACTGTAACTTACCTGACTGAGCTCTTGAAACTGGCTGAAGTCGATCTGTTTCTCTGGGAGTCCTGAAACCTTCGATATGGTGGAGGTGTTCATCTTCTTGGCAAAGTACTTCTTAGCAAAATCAGGATTCCCGTTCAGGAACTTTTCCACGTCTTCCTTTTGTACACCCATGATTGCTTCTTCCTTGTCCTCTTCCAAGTGTCCCTGTCTTCTCCCTCTTCAGCTCAGTGATCGAGCTCCCACTACGTCCAACACTGCTCCTCCAACTTCCCCACCTAGAAATCGAAGACAAAATAAGAAAGGAAACACTTGCATAGTGACAACTTTCTAAACTTTACCCCCCAAGAAAGAAAGAAATCTTACCCAAATACTACACACAAAGGTGGGAAACAGAAGTGGACACATTCAAATGCAGGTATAAAAAAATAAAAAAAATAATCCCCTCTTGTTAGTGGGATAAGCAGACTGAGAAAGGGAGATCCCTGAGGAGAAGGCAGCGGGCTGAATCCAACAATCCCTCTGTCATCAGCAGATAGTGCTGAAGGTTAGTGGGGATCTGCCTACACTAAACTCATCAGCTGATCATGTAGTAAGGGATATGTAGGCCAAAGGATCCAGACACCATTGTGCTTTTGTCCAAAACAAAAGTAAAATATATACTGTCAGGTCCCTAAAGGAATAATTATTTTTTAGGTTTTCTGCTGGCATTGCACTACAAATTCAACTTGGCTCATTTTTTGCTGTTAATTACTGATTTTGTTGATGTACGCATTTAAGCATCGTGGCACAATAACTTAATACACAATAACTATAACTTTTCTTTAAAATTCTGAGGGGAGAATATAATAAAAAGCTTAAAAACCAATGAAAAAACAGCGAGTCTTCTTCGTTGGTCTCAGACTGTTTTTTTTATTGAGGTGTTTTAAACATTTAAACATTTGTTTAAATATATAAGCATTATAGATATACAGATATAGGTTTAAAGGCTCTGAAACCAATAAATAGAAATGATGGTCCTGTTTTTAAATTTCTGGGTCAATACAGATGTTTAAAATAGCAATTTTATTATTTTATTAACATTTTTTAAATTCTCCACTAATAATCATTAGTATAAATATATTTTCTATCTCTTTTGTGCTAGTCCAAAATATAAATAATAACAATAATACAATTTTACTCAATTTTACTAGGAATATTTAGCTAATACAAAATTGATGTGCACCACTGATAAACACAATTTGTAAATGTGTAAATTTACTTGTAAATGCTGATATAGCAATGGATCCACAGTAAAAATGACTAGTAAGAAAAACAAATATGAAAAAAACAAATTAATTAGCTGACTGATTACTGAAAACTTTAATGAAACATAAAATCAGTAAATAAAATATTATTTGTCTCCATATTTCTGCACTGCTGTGAATGAAAAATTTGTTGCATTATTAAATCTAAATGATTATAAAATCTACAAAATTATAAGATATATATTTGTATTACATACACACCCTTTGCTTTTCATGTCTACTGTATATGTTATATTTTTCAGTTACAGTATGCCAGTTCTGCCTCTCTCTCCCTCTCTCTGTCTCTCTCTCCTAGGTCTACCTGTGAAAGCTCTTTAGTTCCTCATTAATCTCGACCTCCTCTTTATAAGCTCTGTTTAGTTAAAACGCTGCCTGATGAGGTCAGCACCCAAACTCTGGCTTTCTCCTCATGTAGTCTTTAAACCTGTAATGCACATATAGACAGTGGAAAATGAGACGCTGTGTGCTTCTGTGGGAAAATTAATCCTTTGATTCAGTGCACTGAGGTCCTGTCTATAATAAGGTTTCATAAACATCTTAAACAAAAGGTCAAATACATAATCTCCTTCCACTACAATAGATTACTGGTACTGTGTGTGTCTGTGTGAGTGCGTATCTGTGCACATTCATGATAGGGTCAGGAGGTGTTTATTGATTTAGTTTGATAAGGATGTGTATGATGTGCACCGGTTGTGTTACTCCATGTATCATCTACACAGGAATCATGTACGCACTCACCTGAGCCTCACTATGCATGCTCACTTGTGCACCAGCATATTTCCTCTTCTTAGTGCTTTAGTTTACCTAATATGAATGAATGCTTAAATCTTACACAGTGACCAGCAAACTAAAGCGTCCCACCATCACCATGTTAGCAGCTCTGTGAAGTACTGAGACGGCCACATTATCAGCCACACAACTATAGTGTATAATAGTATAGTATAAGTCACCTAAAAACACTTGAACACGCATTTGAATCATCTTAGTTTTTAGTCTGGCTAAATTACACATATATAATTTTGTTTTCTGGCTCTGTTAATGCTTCTGGTGGTATATTCTGAATGAAGTGGATGGAGCTCCTATAAATACAGGAAGTGGTAATTGGAATATACCAAGTGTTGCCACATCACAGGGGTGGAATGGAATTGTTTTGTCAAAATACCTTGATTTAATTCATTGGTTTTGATGTTCTGTATGTGGTTGGTTTGGATTTGATTAATGTTAAGTTAAAAGTAACTGTTACACTAACTGTTTTTTTGTTGTTCTTGTTTGTCGTTTCCCATGATTCTTTGTTTAGTTTTGGTCAAGTATTTTTTAGACATTAGCTAGCAGTGTTATTTTTAGGTATGTCCCAATTTACTTCAGATAAATCCTGAATTTAGTTCTTTTTAGCTGACCTCTTGTAAAAGCCCAAAGTTTATTCTTAACTTTTTTAGGTCAGATAAACTTGTTTCCTTGTGCCTAATCAGTGGTCTCTAATACGGTACTTGAGCAAACACTTAAAGCTAACAGCTGCAATCAGCATGCTACAGCACTAATCATAGCAAGTAAAACAGCTTATAATGTAAAGTTCCTTGAAATAAATCTAATTGTTAATTTGAATAGAGACAAATTGAACTGAATCAATGACATTGTTCAACATGCTAATGAATAGTAATGTCTACTGTTTTCACCTTCTGTTAGCATGTGAACATTTTTTCATTAGCACTGTTAGCAAAACAAAGCACATATAAAGCCGATGTCAGTGTCATTTGTTTTGCATGTGTTGATCATGAACCAAGTAATAGAAAATGTTACCTAATTATGGGTCTGGATGAAAAGCCATATGGTCATTAATGTTACTACTATTTCAGTATTTGTCGAGCTATTCAATTCAGTTCAATTCAATAGTATTTATGTAGCACCAAATCACAACAAGAGTCATCTCAAAGTGCTTTATATTGTGACCTAAAGACTCTACAATAACAGAGATGAAACCAAAGATGTAGACTTTTAGTTTAGTACATGAAAAAATGAAAATAAACTGAAAGATTTACTCACATATTAGCTTTCTTATATTGCAATCCTGCCATGCACCACACGATGGCAACAGACGCAGGCTAGAAAGATGTTGAGTGATCCATGATCTGCAAGTCTCCTATTTTTCCTTCTGTGTGGGCACATGCAGTGGTTATCTAAGCATATGTTACAAAGTATGTGCTGCCGAAAAGGATTAACAGACTTCCCCATACTTTTCACTTTGTTCTTTATTTTGGGGGGTTTCCTTTTTTTTTTATTAGTCTTTATTAAGCATACATATTGGGGAACATCAGTCAATACAACTCTGCCTCAATGAATTATGAATCTGGATTGTTCATAATGAGTTCACTGAAAAAAAGAAGTGTATTTTCTCGTAAAGATTTCTCCTCTTGGGCTAAAAGTGAACTTTCCACTACATACTGTAGATATCATTGACAGCATCCATCCATTGTTTGAGGCTTGGTGATTTGGGTTTATTCCACTTTTTTGCATTTTTATTTTTTATTTGTATTTTTTTGCAGGCTACTGAAAGTATTTTTACAAAGCTGCCAGTACTTTAAAAAAAATTTACTTTTTTTTTTTTACATTTTGGGGCTTTCGCCTTTGATACATATCGTAGCAAATTAGCAAAATGACCGATACCAGATTGCCACCATGTTGTTTCCATTTACGGTCACATCAAAACATTTTGTTCAAACAAGGAACCTCAGATTTATACAAAGAACATCTTGCATTAAGGATAGAAAACATATTTTTAGTTAGAGCTCTTAAAGCCTAAGACCTACACACTCTAAAGAAAGGCTCACAGACCAAAACGCCAGAAGTGTAAAAAAAAATTACCTGAAGATCATTCTTGAGATTTAAAGTAGTTGAAGGTCAAACAATGACACCAGTTTTTTTTTTTAACTGTTAGTAATTACTGTGGCCAGTTTCATAACCTTTACATACACATATACCACGCTTAGATTTTTTCAAGGTTAAATGAAAATACAACAGTATTATAAGGGAACTAACTGTATTTCTTCACATAGGAATTTAACGATGGTGTAGAGTACGTATTTTTATCAGGGATCTATTTCTGTTCTTACAAGCAGGATTAAACTGTATTCCTCCAGTCAGTGGAGAAAATAGAGCTGCTGTCTTGACTGACTTGTCTGTGTGTGTCCTCACTGAAGACGCTGTTTACTTTCAGAGCTGCACTAGTTTACACCGATTGCTTAATTTTTCACCGGATATCGGATTAAACAGGATTTGTAACAGTAGTAAGTCGAATATAAACAAACAGACACTAAGGTAAATTTTAAAACAGACACCTGTGGATATTATTACATGATGTAAAATGCCAGCAGTAATCTCAGGTGACCAAGGTCAATCCAGGAAAGTAGAAATCACAAACAGGGGTCTGTGTGTAAGTTTATGAATAACAATGCGATGTCCGGTATGTTCTTGTGGGCTTAGTTTGTACTCTTGTGAGGCCAATTCTCTGAAATTACCAAAATTCTTTAAAATATATATATTTTTTTAACAGGTGGGGCACATTTTCTTATTTTACTCATCTATCAGTATTTTTGGACTTTTTTAAAGAGCATTACACCTTGATTGTTCAGCCAAAACAAGATGACATAACTAGATTGTCTACTTTTATTCACCCTCTCCTGCCTGGTGGCCTGAGCTAGTGTCCATTAAATTGTGCTTATCAATGAAGTGCATCTCAGTTGTTTACAACACTTTCCAGACTTGCCAAAGTATCAAAGCAAAACAGAATACAGCTCACATCTCAAATCAGTGTTTTCTGACCACGTTTTTATTATACAGCTGATAAAAACATAGGTTTTTTGGTGGTTTGAGCTCCAAGTTGTTCTTTTTCTCTCACTTCACACACAAATGTTGCATGTGGGATCTAAGATAGAGCTTATTTCCTTACTGCATGGCTGTTTTTCAAGAAATGCATGTCGGAAAAGGGAGCATGTACTCATTCTTTCCTGTTTGTTTTCTCATCCTAAACAGACACGGAAGTTTCTCAGGTGAATTTGTACTATGCTAACACAGCACTTTTCCATTGCTGAAATTGACTTTTGACCTCTTGACCCTTTTTTGACCCCAAACTCTTTTGTTTTTGCCATTATTTTATCTACTAAAAAGAAAAGACTAACCTGCTTCCTCATAAAATACCTTTTTGGGTTTATCAAAATCCAGTAAATTTTGGAATTTTCAATTTTTCAATGTGGTGTCACACAGTGATTTTAGTCTCCCTCTGTCTTCATTGTGTAGCCTGGCGTTTTGTCCTTTAATTAAACTCCCAATAAAGATTCCTGGTTTTAATAAAATGGACAAAACAATCCAAGCAATTGACCTCATTGTTTGGATTTCAGACATGCATTTTCATTACTATTATCAAATCTCTAAGTTTAAAAATCAACCACTGCTTGTATTTTGCACACAGTCAGACACATTTCACTTGCCATCTGTTGGCAGCATGTGTCTTGTTTTACAGCTCTTCCAGTCACTTACATAATGGTCTAATTGTTTTTATAGTAAGTCTTGGGCAGGTTTGAAGGTAAAAGCCAGATTACGTTAAGGATTTCAGACGAACAGGATTAGCTCTAGATTTAAGCACCTTATTTAGTCCCAGGCAATGAAAATCAGCCATAAGCTTGTCTGTGGTGCATGTATATAAAGGCAGCTTCTGACACAAGACCCAGCCTGGTGGATAACTGCACACAGAAAACTTATTTTTAACTCCTATTGCTAATTTAACCCAAAACAGGTATGACATTGAAATATTTATTTGAAAAAAATATCCTTTCAGCTACTTTTCGGGAATTTCTTTTAATTCTGTCAGTCGTGATGATCAGAAATTGTGTGATTTATGTTCCTTCAGCTCCCGTTAGGTTTAATTATTGAGAGTGGTGAGCTGGACATATATAGCTGTGAATTAGTCATTTTCCTATAGTCTTACATGATATCATTAATGATAGACTGGAACATAGTGCTCGAGTGTAAAATGAGATCTGACTGACTGTATCTCCGATTTTAGTATACAGACTCCAGGCGTTGTCGTGAACTTTCCAGAAATGTTTTTCTTTCATCGGTGGAACTTATTCATTCAAATTTGTATTTAACAGCCTATTACAATGAATACTGCGGGCTCTCTTGTACTGAATCTTTGATTACTCTGAAAACACTGATATATAAGTTTATTACAGAATGGGATCCTCTAAGCTTGCCCTGCTGTTGGTCTTGGTGTCCTGCGTGGAACGCTGTCTGTCTGCCTCCTGCGTTGTTGATAGCTTCTCTGTGAAAGAGGACTTTGACCCCAAGAGGGTGAGTGAATTTAAAATACACAGACAGCAACAATGATGAACAACAAAAGGATAATTTCTGACTTTGCTTTTCTCGTTTCATTTTCACTGAAGTATGCAGGGAAGTGGTATGCACTGCAGAAGAAGGACCCTGAAGGCCTGTTCCTGCAGGACAACATCTCAGCAGAGTACACCATCGATGACGATGGCTCCATGACCGCCTCCTCCAAGGGACGCGTCACTCTGTTTGGGTAAGTTAAAAGGTCGGGTGCAGATTTTTTGCCCTCACAGTTGATGTATGCATCCATATTGCTGTATTACACTCATTATCTCATTATCTGCTCATTATCTGTAAGACCTGATGAGGTGAAGGTAACTTGAACCTTCAGTTTATCAGGTCAGCGGTTAAGAAAAGCTTACACGTGGTGCTTGAGTTCCAGTAAAGCTTTAAGACATAAACACATACACTTTTTAGAAGAACATTCTGGACAGCATTAGCTGCAGGCTTGGCTTTCTCAGGATTAGGAAGGATTAGGAAGAAACACAGTTTAGAGACAGGGTTTTTATACAGGAATGTAAGCTTAGATAAGCATGCAATGAGCTAGGCTTTGTTTAGAGAAAGTGTAAAATATAGTATTAGACATATTTGTGTTTGTATCACTGTTTCGCAGCTTCTGGGTTGTGTGTGCTGACATGGCTGCACAGTACTCTGTACCTGACCCTTCCACACCCGGCAAGATGTTCATGAACTACCAAGGACTGGCCAGCTACCTGTCCAGTGGAGGTTGGTTCTGCACACTTGAACCCTCCCGTATATTTCTTTTATCCCCTCATTCCTCCTCACACTCCTCCTTTCTATAACTCAGGCGACAACTACTGGGTGATTGACACAGACTACGACAACTACGCCATCACCTACGCCTGCCGTACCCTGAAAGAAGACGGCAGCTGTGAGGACGGCTACGCCCTTGTCTTTTCCAGGAACCCCCGTGGCCTTCCTCCCGCCATCCAGCGTGTCGTCCGCCAAAAGCAGGACGATATCTGCATGGCTGGAGAGTTCCAACCTGTCCTGCAGTCTGGAGCCTGCTGAATCGAAAGGGATTAAGAGAAAGAGTGAGAAGCAGAAGAGTGTGCCAGCTAGCTGCAGTCTAGGTGGTTTGACACCAAGAAGTGGGAGAATGTGAGAGTGAATGTGCATGAGGAACACATGAAAGTAGAGGAATATCTGAGATCTTCCACTGTTTCTCAAATCCATCTACTGTCTGTTAAAGGAAAACATCAGTCTTCCAGAGTCTCGTGTGAATGGGAAAGCTAAAATAAATGTTTTTTCTAAACAAAATATGTCTGAAAAACATCCTTCTTTATGCTGCTCAAAAATCTGGCCCATAAAGAAGAAAATTCAACCTAAACGGACTAAGATAAGATGTTAAGTAGCACACCGAACCACAGAAACATAGGGAATGTTTGTCAGTGCTCCAGCTTTGAAAACACAGCCATGTAAAGTAAGTGGGTAATCCTCTCTGAGCCCACGAAAATGCAGCCAAAACCACGCAATACACTCGAGCAGTAATGAGCTTACTAATGTTTTGCGATCTTAGTCCTGTTATACTAACTCAGCTGAGGGTACTCTAGGGTCATGGATCAAATTAGGAGTGTTCTTGTCTGGACTGTTTGTGTCAGCAGGTTAGGCCTCACAACCACAAAGATCAACTGACCCTGTGTGCCCTTCTTTTTTTGTAAAGTTACAATACAAGTTAGATCAAATGCTGCAAGAGAAAGAGGAAAGACATCTGTCAACATAATAATACGTCTTTAATTTCAAGAATGACAGAGACAGAAATGCTTTCTATAGCTGGTGAGTGATTGTGTTGGTGTTCTACAATAAGATGGAAAGTAATGTATTTACTCAGATAGAACCAGGGAGTTTTAGGGACTCTAATATTTTGTTGTTGGGTCTTTCTTGCTCAGAGATTCGGGGGATCGTGGATATTAGTAAGAGGAATGTTTGGCAGGGCAGTCTGGACAGTGTTAGTTAGAAATAGTCGGTTAGGCAGCAGGCTTAACTCTGATAGGATTGTTTAACGCCAATAACACCATCTCCTAGTTTCCATCAGATCTGCTAAGTCCCAGCAGCGCTTTATGCTTCTGTGTGACAAAAGTCTGCAATCCCAGTTTATTATTATCATTATTAGACCTTCCTCATAAACTCTTTCCCCCCACTCACCAGCCACTTCCTTGGGTACACCTTGCTGGTCCCACATTGGGTCCCTTTTGGGAGTTGTGTGAATTCTTCATGGTGGAGATTCAACATATTGCTGAAAACATTTCTGAGATTTTGGTCCATACTGGCATATACCTAAATGCACTGGATGGATGTTTTCTTTACAAATTAATCACCACAATAAAATCTGTCCAGCAGAGGGCAGCTAAATAACGTTAAACGTTAAACCCCAGGCTTGAAAAATACTACACAACCTTGACAATTTCATGAAGCATTTCATTCACTATTATCTCCCTTGATAAATTACTGGATGATTGGAGTGACCAACACGGTAACAGTAAAACATAAACTTTTATACTCCTTATGTGTGCAATCTTTGGTGATTTCAAATATTTAAACAGTTGCTTATTATATCTAATGCATTTCTTTTGTTGCCTTGTCTGCAGATGACAGATGTCATCACAAAATCCAAAGAAAAGCAAGCAGAAGTTTCCAACATGACTGCTCACAGCCTCTGTGGCTAAACAATTCTGCAGAAAAAACAAACTATATCAGAGACCAAGGCATGAAAAATAGAAAATAAATTATTAGAGAATGGCCTTGAAACGTTTTCCCATAGCACAATAACAGAAGGATAAACTTGAGCATGAAATATAATGGATTTAATTTACGGCAATATTTTGCTGAGATGAAATCTTTCAAATGCTGTCCAACCATCGTCTGTACTCAGAGAAAACTTGCAGTGCTTGTTTTTGAAACACCACGAGACTGCTTAATCCACAGATCTGCTTGTCTCCTCGTCTTTACAGTCATCTACTCGCACATTCTCTGTGATTCTCTCTACACTAAAGAAGTAATGTAACTGCTCTGCACTTCAGTGGACACAACAAAGGATGAACATCTACAAGCAGGTTGAGCTCCATAAATCTGCTACACTATACTGCCAAAAGTGTTTACTCGGCCCACCATGTCATTTATTTCAGACCTCCAATCTGGCCTACAGATTAAGAACAGCAGTCATGGAATTGGTTTTCATGGCCGAGTAGCTACATCCAAGCCTTAAATTATGAAATCCAATGCAAAGCATCAGCACGCAGTGTCGTGAAGCACACTGCCATTGGACTCTGGAGCAGCGGAGACTTGTTCTCTGGAATGATAAATCACACATCTCCATCTGGCAATGTGACGGATGAGTCTGGGTTTGGCGGTTGCCAGGAGATTATGGTGTGGGATTGTTTTTCAGGAGTTGGGATCAAGCTTAATTCCAGGGAAAGGAACTATTAGAGCTTCAGCATAAAGAGACATTTTGAATAACTTCATGCTCCCAATTTTGTGGGAAAGGTTTGGAATTGTCCCTTCCTATTAAAACAGGATTGCACACAGCAAGGTCCATAAAGAAATGGACGAGCAAGTTTGATGTGGAAGAATTTGACTGGCCTGCACAGAACTGAATTAGAACGGAGATTATGACCCAGGCCTTCTCACCCAACATCAGTGTCTGAACTCACAGATGTGCTCCTGGAAAAATGGTCAAAAAATAAATAAATAAACCCCTAAATTCCGTGGAGAGCCTTCCCACAAGAGTTGAAGCTGAGAGGTGGTAGCACAAAACGACAGTCTGGTGAGCCGACATCATATTAAACCCAACAGATTAAGAATGGGATGTCACTCAAGGGTGAGATGAGAGAATACTTTTGGCAATACAGTAAAAATACACTATACTGAAGTAAAAACATCTCATCAGGCAGACTGTAAACAAACAAGTTTGTCAGAGTAAACAGACTTATTAGTACTCTTTGATTAAGAGTCTTTGATTGTTAATTATTGTTTAGAGAGATTTCTGGTGTGAAATCGTGATTTCTTTCCTAGAAGGCCTCACTGTGCATCCTGTGCGGCTCTGAGGATGTAAATGGCTAATATGAGTCTCATTCATGTAATCTGGAGTAAAGTTGTTCACTACTTAAATAATTACTGACATGGGTTGCCAGATTAATTTGTGCCACTGCTTCTAGCTATTAATGCAAAATTTTTGCAGCTCTTTCTGGATGAATTACCAGAAGAAGAAAAACATACAATATAAGAAATATATTCTTTATCATAGCTTTAATACAGAAGTAAGAATTAAATTTTTATTATACGTCTTTATTAGGTCCATTAGGTACTTATGGCAGGGGTAACTTTCACATCTGTGAATATACCTTTGTTATTTAACTATATTTATGCAGATGTTGCATTAACTTGTGTTGCCATTCGGATGATGCATTTTCAGCAATGGATTTTTTTAATAAGACAATTCTGCCTAAAAGAAACTATGTATGCTCTCAGCAGAGGCACACATTAGCTGGTTGCATGGTGAAACAGCTGAAATGCTAAACCGTGTCACAACCTGGGTCACAATGCCATGACCAAGAGTGAGATTCACACAAATGTCCCTTTAAAAAACTGTTTATTTTAAAGCAACATCCTTTAGGAACTTGAATTAACCAAGACATGTGTAGTCAGCACTGTGAGTGAGCAGGGAATGTAGTGTTGTTCAGTGAAAGAAAATTAAGCAACACACAACCAAAATCCCAAATGATTCATGAGGGAAGAGACCCACCCGGCAGCTGAGCTCTAAGGGATTTAAATTAGAGCTCAGCTGTTGCTAATGTTGCTAATTGGGAGCAAACCACTCGTCCTCTCCAAGAGCTGCAGAAAGGAACTGCCAAGTGGAGCCGATGAAAGGACATTAGGGTGAGGGTCATCACAACTGGCCTGTCTGCAGTCCAGTCACCTACTGAAAACATCTGGCAGGTTATGAAGTTGGAAATATTACAGTAGAGGCCCCAAACTGTCCAACATCTGAAAGCCTTGTTTTCAAATTGACAGCAATTGGTCTGTACAAAGAAGATTTTCATTTTCTGAATCCATGAATCTAGAAATTATTTCAGGCATATTAATAATTAATCTCGCTGCTTCTTGCCATGTAACCATGTGGCACTAGTGTGAGGCAGTTCTCAGAGTTTGTTTGTCCTAAAGTTTATCAGACTTTCTGTGTCAATTGCTTTATAACACTGTGAGCTGGCCGACAATGCATCAGCCTTGGTCTTTACAAACTCAGTGCTCTGTGAACAGGACTTGCATGTATCTGTCTTATTTATTCAGAGTAACGGGAAAAGGCGTTGAGTCAGTGGTGTTTCAGTTTTCTATACACGAAAATTGATTGATTGATTGATTGATTGAATCTTTATTTTGAACATGTTGAAAAAGTATAAAAAAAATAGAATTAAAAGAGACAAATGAACAAAACAAACAAAAGGAAAACGAGCAACCACAACTCCAAATAACGTCCATGTTCAAAAAGGAGCAGGAAGAAGCATAAGCTTATTTAATCCCACCCCTTTTCCACTATCTAGTATCAATAGACTACAGAAATACCTCCTTGTAATTACATTATATGTTATGTGTAATTTTTTTTTTTTTTTTTTTTAATATATACACATATATGTTTCTATCTATCCATACCTACGTATATACACACATACGCACATATACACATTTTCAATAACCCCATTAACACCTGAAGGATACACAACCTACAATTTTATATATATTTAATATATATATATATATATGTATATATATATATATATATATATATATATATATATATATATATATACATACATACATACACACACATACACATATATATACATATACATACACACACATACACATATATATACATATACATATACATATATATATATATATATATATACATATACATATACATATACACATATATATATATACATACATACATACATACATATACACATACATATATACCCATACCAACAAACCCGTGCATGCGCACACACATGAAAATATTAGACAAGAACACCCTATCAAATCTCTACCTTTTCCCTGTACCCTGTAAAAACCATATCCTTAAACCGCTTTTTAAACTGCGCCATGCTTGGACATTGCTTCATATCTTTACTTAGTCTGTTCCACAGCTTCACTCCACACACAGAGATGCAAAAACTTTTTAATGTTGTACGGATACGAGGATGTTTTAAATTTAATTCCCCCCTCAAATTGTATCCCCGTTCCCTTTTAGAAAACATTTTTAGAATATTGTCAGGAAGCAGGTTATTTATTGCTTTATATATAATTTGTGCTGTGAGAAAATGAACCAGATCTGTGAATTTGTTTTGTGGCCTTTTAAAACCACAGATTTCTATAAACGCTCACAGAAAATGTATATTTGTAACATGATCTCAGGAAGCCTGTTGATGTCTTATTATGTTTTTTGTTGGTCTGCTCCTTTTTATCATGCTCCTTTCCACAAAAACAAAATGTTTGACCGCTAAAAAAGTCCTCCCGTTTGAACCCGTGTAAAAGTGGCTCCTGCGATTGTTTGTTGTTACACATGGATGATACATTTTTTTATAAACAAGTTGACAGTGTTGTCATAACTGGTACCTGCTTTTGTCCTGATTTATCTTTATTTATTTTTTTGTTTGGGTTTGTTGTGACGGTTTGGTTGTAGAATCATGAAAGTGTGCATTCATATAATAGCATGAGCTTTTAAAGGATTATCATGCCAGAGGAAAAAACCCTAAATGTCACTCATAAAGATTATACAACCAAACTAATTACTAAGTCTGTGTGAACTATAGAGCTGTCAGTCATTCTAGATAATGTGCTTCATATAAATCAGACAGGAAAGACTTACAAGTACATCACCCGTCACTATAGGACCCTGTTATTTTCAGCCTATTTTTTTCTATATTTGCCTCGGCATTAGAGGAGCTACCTCAAAAATGTCTTTAGTGAAAGAACTGCAGTATGTTTTCAGTGCTTTTGAGATATTACTCAACACTTTACCTCAGTGACAACAAACATGCCCTCCCACATAATGACTTTGGGCTTCACATGTTTGCAGCTGAACCGCAGGCGTAATAACTCTGTGATAGGCCCCGGGGCAGATATTTCTTTGGGCTCTTACCACCACACTGTACCAGAGCAAACACAACTTCTCATACTCAGACTCTTTGCGCAGCAAAGTCATTGACAGAACTGCTCAAATCCAAAGTGCAATGTCCTCATCCTGCACTCTCCTCTTCTTCTTTTAAGCACCACTTTTTTCTTTTTTTTAGTTTTTGCTTTGCTTGCTGCACATAATTTAAAAGGCTGCTGCGCTGAGACACTCTCTGGAGTTTGTTGTTTGTTTGCATAGTTTGTGTTCTTGGGCATTTTGCACAAATGGCAGGGAGCAACATCATCTTCTGACTTTAAAACTTTTGAGAAAAGGTGGCAGTTTTTATCAGTGGAGTACAAAATGACTGAGTAACTACACTGAACAAAAATATAAACGCAACACTTTTGTTTTTGCTCCCATTCCCCATGGGATGGACGTAGAGACCTAAAATTCATTCCAGATACACGATATAACCATCCCTCCCAAACAGTGGTCACAAATCAGTCCAAATGTGTGGTAGTGGGCACATCTGCTATATTGAGATAATCCATCCCACCTCACAGGTGTGCCACATCAGGATGCTGATCTGACATCATGAGTAGTGCACAGGTGTACCTCAGACTGCCCACAACAAAAGGCCACCCTGGAATGTGCAGTTTTTTGCGCTATTGGGGGTCTGGGGACCCAGAACCGGTCAGTATCTGGTGTGACCACCATTTGCCTCATGCAGTGCAACACATCGTCGCATGGAGTCTATCAGATTGTCAATTGTGGCCTGTGGAATGTTGGTCCACTCCACTTCAATGGCTGTGCGAGGTTGTTGGATATTCGTGGGAACTGGTACACGCTGTCGTATACGCCGGTCAAGCACATCCCGAACATGCTCAATGGGTGACATGTCCGGTGAGTATGCTGGCCATGCAAGAACTGGGACATTCTCAGCTGCCATCTGCCCTGAACAATGTGAACCATGATTCATCCGTGAAGCGCACACCTCTCCAACGTGCCAGACGCCATCGAATGTGAGCATTTGCCCACACAAGTCTGTTACGGCGACGAGCTGGAGTCAGGTCAAGACCCCGATGAGGACGACGGGCATGCAGTTGAGCGTCCCTGAGACGGTTTCTGACAGTTTGTGCAGAAATTGTTTGGTTGTGCAAACCAATTGTTCCAGCAGCTGTCTGGGTGGCTGGTCTCAGACGATCTTGGAGGTGAACCTGCTGGATGTGGAGGTCCTGGGCTGGTGTGGTTACACGAGGTCTGCGGTTGTGAGGCCGGTTGGATGTGCTGCCATATTCTCGGAAACGCCTGTGGAGACGGCTTATGGTTGAGAAATGAACATTCAATGCACGGGCGACAGATCTGGTTGACATTCCTGCTGTCAGCATGCCAATTGCACGCTCCCTCATTGCTTGTGGCATCTGTGGCATTTTGCTGTGAGACAAAACTGCACATTCCAGGGTGGCCTTTTGTTGTGGGCAGTCTGAGGTACACCTGTGCACTACTCATGATGTCAGATCAGCATCCTGATGTGGCACACCTGTGAGGTGGGATGGATTATCTCAATATAGCAGATGTGCCCACTACCACACATTTGGACTGATTTGTGACCACTGTTTGGGAGGGATGGTTATATTGTGTATCTGGAATGAATTTTAGGTCTCTACGTCCATCCCATGGGGAATGGGAGCAAAAACAAAAGTGTTGCGTTTATATTTTTGTTCAGTGTATTTGCAACTAAAATGTAATTGACAAGAAAAATGTATAAAGCATAAATAAAGTCAGGTTTTGGTTCAGAACCATGACTGTAATTATCCTCTTTACAATACACTGAGAACAAAAGACAGTGATGTAATCTGAACGGGATTCCCCTTGATAGTTACTCCAGGTGGGCTCCTTGTACTTTCCTGTTCTCTGCGTTATCTCAGCGATCCTGTTGGACATTGAACCTTTGAATTAAACTAACTGTTACAATCCATTTAATACTCATTTCATTCTGATTTTTTTCTTTTCATTTTCTTAGAGTGAAATTGTTTTCCCAACAATGTTTTAATGGAGGAACATGTTTGGAAATTTACTTTGGCCTTCTTTAAATAAACATTTATTGCAGAAAATTAACAACAATCAATTATTAAACAACAAAAGCATTATTCACAAATCCTGCTTTCTAATCAGTGTGTTTTGATTGGATTTTGAGCCCAATTTAATATAGTTTTCTGTTTATGAATAGCTTGGGCTGTAGGCCGTGGTTTCGTTGCCTGAAAAGGAGCAACTGTGACGACACCAGCAGAGAAAATTTGACTTTTGACTGAGCCCATCATTTTCAGATATTAAGATAGTTCTGGGGATGGATTTTAGGTTAACCATTAACCCAAACATTAATAAAAATAAATAAAAAGACTGTACAGCATATACATTGTGCTCATATATGTCAAGTTAGTGAGACCATCCCTCCAGGTCTGTCTATCATCATTCTTTACTTTTAATGAGTCACAGAAATTGTGGTTCGATACAAAATTTGTGTTAAAATTTAACTGCACACCCCTAAAAATGATTAGTATTATTTTCTTCTTCATCTTCTTTTTTTTTGCTGCTCCCTTTATGGGTTGCCACAGCAAATCATTTACTTCCATCTCACCCTATCCATCACATCATCTTCTGTCACACCAGCCCCCTGCAGCACACCGTGAGTTGATGTACCCATGATGCTCTAATCTTGTCTGTTCTGGTCATTCCCAACGAAAATCATGTGGTGGCGTGAAGGAGGGATAACCAGTGAAGGTGACTATGAGATGCTGACAACGCCACCTGGAGAGGGAGTTACACCCCAGGACAGATTTCTATAGCCAATGTAAATGTTACACTAGCTACCAAGCTCAGAAGAGGTGAGGCAGATCAATTCCACAAATCAAAATGTATTAAGAAAAACTACTAAAAGCATAGAACTGTAAAATCAGAAAAGTTCTTAAGGTAGCAGGGCTGAGACTGCAAGACAGTTAATTAAAATGCCTTTTTAACAAACAATGATTAAAATGACCAGGCTGCTGCCACGATGCTACCCTAGAACAATCACGGCTCAATAAAAATACCTAAACAAAATGGTGGAGACCGGCCACTTGAGGAGGCAACCCTACAGAGAGCAGTGCCCAAGGGTGCCCCCAATTACTCACCCGTGTAGTTCCACTGCAAACCTCACTGTCACTCACACTGAAATCTAAATGGTGCAATCTACCATCTGTATGTGTACAATCTCATACATTGGGAAGGGGATTCCACCTCACGTGCCTAGCCCCTCAACAATCGGCCGCACCTCCAGTAAAGCAACAAAACAAAGCATAAAACGTTAAACAAATTAGTAAAAGAGATATAAATAAAACAAATACAGCCTAAGATACAGTTTTTTATAAAAGCAAGATTAAAAGATATCAAACAATTCCAAGTAAAAGACCATAAAACCGGGAGTCAGTCATGGCCAGTCCATAGACGCTTGTAAGATAACAACAACAACAAGACACAACAAGACAGCAGCAGTATGGCACAATCCTGTAACAAAAGAGGGAAACAGTCATCAAGGCCCACCCTACTATATGCCACATTATTGTTGTTTTGTGCCACCGTATCCAAACCATGAATCACAGAAGGTCTCACTGACATCTTGTAAACCTTCCCTTTCACTCTTGCTGCCATCTATTTGTCACAAATAACCCCTGACACTCATCTCCACCCGCCTGCACTCTCTTCCGCACTTCTCGTGTGCACTGTTACTTTGGATGATTCCTACTACTTCTGGTATCGCCATACTTTTTGTCTGGTACCACAAGTAAATGGCCTGTATTTGTATAGTGCTTTACTAGTCCCTAAGGACCCCAAAGCGCTTTACACATCCAGTTCGCTTTACATCATCCACACCTACGACTGCACAGCCACTAACAACTCCAACATCATTGTGAAGTTTGCGGACGACACTACAGTGGTGGGTCTTATCACCAACGGTGATGAGACGGCTTACAGGGAGGAGGTCAGCGCCCTGACCCACTGGTGTCAAGACAACCATCTCACCCTCAACGTCGCAAAGACAAAGGAGTTGATAGTGGACTTCCGGAGGTGCAGAGAAGTACACACCCCCATCACCATCAGCGGCGCTGCTGTGGAGAGAGTGAGCAGCTTCCGGTTCCTTGGTGTACACCTGGCTGAGGATCTTACGTGGTCAGTACACACAAACAAAACAGTGAAGAAGGCGCAGCAGCGCCTCTTCTTTCTCAGGAGACTGAAAAGATTCGGCATGAGCCCCCGCATCCTCAGGACCTTCTATCGCTGTGCCATTGAGAGCATCCTCACTGGATGCATCACCACCTGGTATGGAAACAGCACCGCCTACAACTGCAAAGCTCTCCAGCGAGTAGCGCGGTGCTCTGAACGGATAATTGGAGGTGAGCTTCCCTCCCTCCAAGACATCTACAGGAAGCGGTGCCTGAGGAAAGCGGGGAGGATCATCAAGGACTCCAGTCACCCCAGCCATAAACTGTTCAGACTGCTTCCATCAGGAAGGAGGTTCTGCAGCATCCGGTCCCGTAGCAGCAGACTGAGAGACAGCTTTTTCCATCAGGCCATCAGACTGCTGAACACGTCATAGACACCTCAGCTTCACTACTGGAACTTCAACATTATGCACTCCACACTGTACAGTAATGCCACTGTTTTGCACATGTCTCAACTCTGTACATTTTATTTTATATATTTTATTTATTGTTTACTCTATTTAATTTGTAAAATATGTGTATACACACACACACACACACACACACACACACACACGTAGAAAAATATTTAGTATACACATCCAGAAATGCATATACTATTATATATTGTACATATATTTATTAGTTTCAGATGTAGCCATTCTTGTATTTTGCTTGTTTACATTATTGTATTTTGCACAACTCTGTTGCTTGTGAAGCTCGCACACAAGAATTTCACTCACATGTGCTGTACCAATGTACCTGCACATGTGATGTGACAATAAAAGTGATTTGATTTGACATTCACACACTGGTGATGGCAAGCTACATTGTAGCCACAGCCACCCTGGGACGCACTGACAGAGGCGAGGCTGCCGGACACTGGCGCCACCGGGCCCCCTGACCACCACCAGTAGGCAACGGGTGAAGTGTCTCGCCCAAGGACACAACGACCGAGACTGTCCAAGCCGGGGCTCGAACCGGCAACATTCCAATTACAAGGCGAACTCCCAACTCTTGAGCCACGATCGCCCTAGGTTGTACTTTTCATGACTGTTTATATATTGTCCCTTTAAACCTGGCTGCACTTTATGCTTAACTTCAGTAAACTTGTTTAATTAAATAAAATCTTTTAAACATGGCCTAAGGAGCTGGGAAAGAAAAGCTATCGGATGAGAGGTGAAATGTCTTCAAACAACTTAAAGAAGTCCAGGCGCTTTTCTTTCCAATCTTCTTAGACTAAGATGACCTGGTTGAATGAGAACCTTCACAGACGTTTAACATGGCAAAGCACTTCTGTGCTGAAGAATAGCCTCATGAAGCCTTTAGGCTGACTCTAAGTTGCTCAATTCAGACTCAAAAAATCCCAAAATCTAGGCCATTATCAAAGGTGATGTAAGAATAGAGAAGGTGGACACATTGTGGATTTATTCTGTCTTTGTATTCAGAATGCAAACAGTAAACAGCAGACATGAAATTGTTGTAAAAGGAACAGAGGTTCATTTAGTAAAATGAATGTTATCGCACTAGGAATTAAACATCATTTGACTACAAAACCCTTTATTAGTAAAACAGAGTTTAGCAGTGATCAGTCAGTTTTCACACATTTCTATCTAAAAGTCAATGAACTCATGCAAAGCATAGCTTGTTTGTAGTGACGTCTGAATCACGTTTCATGTGAGATGATAGGAAACACAGGACATTCATAGTCAGTCATTACTGTACCTCCAACAATGCTCTCAGCTTCATTTTCACAATTCATGAGTAATAGGGCGGACTCTTAATTTTTCTTGTTTTTCCTTTTCTCCTTTTTTTTGAAAAAAGTTCTAACTTCTACTTATTTTGTTTATTTTAAAATTTCAGCTGGCTCTTTGCTTGTTCTATTTCTTCGACTCCTCAATCTGCTCCACTTCGCTGGACTCGTCCACCACCTTGCCGTTGACCACGGTCTGAGTCACCACCTTCACGATCTTTCTGGTGCGGACTTCGGGCTCCTCTGTGTTTAAAAGACATGAGAAGAGAATGTGAGGCTGACTAAACTAGTTTTTTACGCATATAAATACATTAAAAAAATGTAAAATCTCAGTAGTTTCACATATAGGATGATATGTGACTGCTACTAAAGCACAGAGTTTGTAAAAGTTGTGTTACCTATTCATCTCACATCACATCACACTCCAGTTTCTTAATCCAGCAGTGCAAGTCAGAGAGATTAGGACACACAACACGGGGGAAATGTTTTCAGACCCACATTAGTTGCTATAGGAGCTGAGCTGTAAGTGGTTTGTGCATTGTTTGGATATTTACATAACTATAATTATTTGTGGGCCTCCTGGGTGTGGTAAAAGATAGATATACCCTTCTGTCTGTCTGTCTGTCTGTCTGTCTGTCTGTCTGTCTACTACAATGCTGGCTCAGATCCACATTTGACTTTGAATACAATTTTCCTTTTTTGCTTGACTTATCTTTCTCATAACTTCACTTTTGGTCATTCTTTCCTTCCATAAAGTTTTCAATAACTCACTCACTTTTTGGTGGAGGAGGGACTTCTTTGACTCTGAAGGGCAGAAAGAAAACCTGTTAGAATTACCTTTCAATTAAAGCAAGACTAACACAATCAAAGCAATCATTTAAAGGGAACTTATATATATTTTATAATAGCTGGTTTCATGCAGCTTTATTTCAGTTTTTAGCTCTTTTTGATGTCAGTGAGAGCAGATATCCTTAATATAGTCACCTCAGGCACACAGATCTGGCTGTGAGTGCAAAAGCCCCACCCATTTGTTGTTCAAACCTTCGGTTTGTTAGGGGCAGCCAATCAGAAAAACACTGCCCTAAAAGGACTCTTAGCATGAAACACGCCCGGACACTGACAGCAAGCTTCAGTTTCTTACAACTTGCTTATCATTATATTTTTTTGTGATTAGGTTTTATAAACAACGCAGTACAGTTTACACTCTCGTCAGTTTTCCTGTCTGTTGAGAACATTGCCACAGTAACAGTGTTCTCACCAAAGCTGACATCTGAGAACGGCTACACCCAACAATGCCAGGCGGCAGGCTAAGAAACGCTTGATGTAAGATGATCATACAGGTATTGTGATCAAGGCAACAGTGTAGCCAAATTATCCCCATTCTGACTGAACATCAAACTACAAGGATGCACCATAATCTCTGAGTATATCAGGTGTGTTATTGTCCTTCTCTAACTTCTTCACTAAAGTTTCTGTGTTACCTGCTGGCCAAAGCTAACATACAGATTTATTTTAAAGGGCTGGGTAAAGCATACTTAATTATAATTTCCCTTTGAGACATGCGCTACATCTTTATTAGTATTGCTATACTTACGAGTCCTCTCCCTCCAGCAGGCGTCTGTAGGTGGCGATCTCCATCTCCAGGTTTTGCTTGATGCGAAGAAGCTGCTCGTAGTCGGTCTTGGTGCGCTGCATGTCCAGCCTGAGCTGAGAGAGGTCCTCCTCCAGCTGGTTCAGGGTGACCTGCAGCCGCTCCATCTCAGCAGAATACTTTTGACCCGTCTCACCGAGGTTTCCCTCCAGAGCTGCTATCTGAGGAGCAAAAGGGAACAAAACAAAGCAATCTATATCCGGAATTGCCGTGAATATTCCTCATAGTCGTGATATCAGTATCAAGTTAAAAAACACCGGCATGTCCACCGGACATGATAACCCTATGATTCTCCTCATAACAGTGACTCTGCTGTGTTGTGTTGTAACCAGCGATCAGTAATATGATGACATAGTAGGTCGCCTGATTCTGAAATTGCTTCCCAAGCCCATATCAACAAACTCCTGTGAACGGACAAGTCCTTGGCACCTAAAGCAAACATTTGCTGCTCAGACACAATTAACCCACCTCGCCACTGAACCTCACCCCATACTATTTTGCAACTGAATGTGATATGTCCCTGCACGGTAAAACATGTTTACTGTCAACACAGGATTAAACGAAAGAAAAACAAAATGATTTTTTCCCAGAATATAAGATGCAGTGGTCTGGAAATGTACAAAGAATGTACACGAAACTTATCTGGACATCTGTAAGGATTTTCTGTTGCTGTTGGACAAATCTCTTTCTTTAATACAACACCATATTTCAGTGCGGCTTTTTGAAAAGTTAATACTCGTAACCATAAATTTAGAATCACGCCTGAGGTGTGTTTGCACTGCTCTTGCGGGTATTAGGCTATGTTTGCACAACTCAAAATGGGTTTTTTTAACCGAAACACAGACACGTCACTCTTCTGCCTGCAGAAAGGAAAAACAGCAGTGAAGTAAGACCACACCCTCACCTACACCACAACCTTTCCTAGGGATGGGCGACTTTTCTTGCTGTAGTCACTGTGTAGACATTCTCTGTCTACACAGTGACTTTTTCAATTCGATTTTACATACAGTCAAATGACAGTAAGGTGCTTTGTATTTAAAGGTAAATACACTAACTGGGAAAATTCCAACAATTAGACAACCCCTATGAGCAAGCACAAGACAGTCGGAAGGAAAAACCATCTAACATGACCAGTTGGTGATGAGTGGAAGCTAAAGGAATTTACAGTATGTCCGTGCGCTGTTTCATCTTGCTGTTGCATCCCAGCTCACCTGTTTGTGCAGACTCTCCAGCTCCACCTCCAGGGTCTGCAGGAAGCGCTGCCTCTCGGTCAGCTCTCCCTGAGCTCCCCTCAGAGCCTCGTTGCTCTCCTTCACCTCATTCTGCATCGTCTCCAGCTGGCAAAGAAGTGTTTTCTGTGACCTTTTGTGTAACTTTGCGAGGACCATTCAACATTATTACAGTGATTCACACTAGATATTACTCCCCACACCTTCTTGCGATACCACTGCTCCGCCTGTTCCTTGTTCCTCTTCACAATGCCCTCATATTGGGAACGCAGCTCGGACAGAATGGTGCCCAGCTCGGGCCCGGTGGCAGAGTCCACCTCCACGTTCACCTCATCTCTGGCAATACGAGACTTCATCTGCTCGAGTTCCTGTAGGCACACAGGAGATTGTTTTTATTACATTGCTCACATTGTCATTTTTAAACCAAATTATTTTAGTTGCACTGTGTATTAAATGTCACTTCTAATTAAATGTAACCAACACTGGTTTCCACAGTCAGCATATGAAGAAGGCGTGGAAGAGATCGCTGAACCCTACACCGCAGAGTGACAGAGAGGATGTGATGGCACTTTAATTATTTAGATGTTTCTCATAAATACTGAATGGGAAAGAGCTCAGCTTACCCCTGGCCTTTCAACTTGCACACAAATAATCCTGCTCAAGCATGCTTGGTGGATTTCTTTCACTCTCTCTTCTTTGTTACATTGTTCTCTGTCACTAGTCTGTTTTATTATTTAGTAGTGTATTACTAAAGCTCTTGATATATGTTTATACACATTTTTCTAAACTTTATTGGGCAACAAACTTGAATTATAGTTCATATATTTCATGCTTAGTCACTGAATTCTTGCTTAGGGTCTATCTAATGTCCCAATGCTCCCCAAAGAGACACTGCTTATCTAAATGAGTTGCCATATATTCAACAAAAAGGCATAGATTCCAGAGATTCACATTCACAAAGCAAGCACCACATGGGTAAAATACATAAAAATTAAGAATATGTGATCTGTTCTAATAATCTACTCTTATTTGGTTAAATTCATGCTGAATATTTGCAGCAGTTCATTGTTTCATTGTGAAAATGAGGTTTTAAAAACCTCCAGTCTCGGACATATTGCTTCTTTCTTTGCATCACATTATTCTAGTGGCCTCTAAGTGGCACTAAATAGGATCTACACAGTCTTGTTTCAGTAAAAGGGAGATCAGTTCCTCCTTTGGTGTGAGGGGGTAAGTTTATCTTTGCCTTGGAGAACACCTCGGATCAGCTGACTGGACAGAGAGAGCAGGTGTGAGCAACCAGATCTACCTGCTGCTTTTGTCCACAGTAACCAGAGGACCACCTATCGCTGCGCTCTCCTCAACCACACATCGTTTTCTGTCTATGTTGGCGCTAAAAAAGCCCACTGAGTCCACCAAAGTGGGTCAAGCGTGTTTCAAGCAAGTGTTTGTGAGGGCAGGCTGGGGAAGGGAGAGGGCCAAAATGAAAATGAGACTACACAAATGTCAAGTAGTGAGAAGAGAAAACGAGAACATGGGGATGGTGGCAAACACACTAACCTCTTCATGGTTTTTCTTGAGGAAGTAAAGTTCCTCTTTCAGGCTGTCCAAATCTCCCCTCAAAGAGGCGATGATCTGCTCGTGATCGGTCTTGGCCTTTTTCAGGGCAATACAGTCTCGCTCCACAGACTGACACATCACCATTTCAGTCTCCCATCTAGTAGTTTGGAAAGACGAGCAGCATCGTATATTACAGTAAACTTTTATTCATTACCTCCACAGATAAACTGCTTCCCCCCCCCCCCCTTGTTTTTACTGCGGTAGAAACTGCCTATGGATATGATTGGATATGACATGTTTGCAGGAAAAAGTACTTTAATGTTTTGTTTTTTCATAATTAAAGTTAAACATTTGCATTTGTGTTGCTGTACTTCTGCTTCTGACTTCCCTTTGCATAATATTTATTAGTCAAAGTAGTAAGAAATGCCTATGCAGTCAGGAAGTCTTACAAAAGTAGCCTGAAATTAATTAATACAGCAATAAAAACTCAAAGAACACAAACATTTTCTAATAATAAGAAAAACTTTGTATTAAATATACATTTACTGATATATACTGATAAATATTTGGCTGTATGTAATGAAAACTGTATGTTAGCTGACATACTATCCTTTTTATGCTTTTTAGTGTTCCTACAGTAATCTTTTAATTTAATAATCAGTACTTAAATAACTTTTTCCAAAGAACGCTGTGTTAATGTGCAAACATTTTTTTGTTGATTGAGCAAATGTTTGACCAAAACATGACAGAGGCGTCAATGACATTATTAACAGAAACATCTCTTTGTATCATTCTGCGAAAACAGCTTTATATCACCATGGTGCAATCATTAATCACTCACTTGATTCTGAAGTCATCGGCAGCCAGTTTAGCATTATCGATCTCTAGCATGAGACGAGCATTTTCCAAGGTCTTCTTCCTCACCTGATAAATATTAACATAGGTCAATAATAGCATTAAATCCTGGACTAAAGCTTATATAATATAATTTAACTTTAGTGTATGTTCATGTTACCTTTGTGTGTTACACTAATAGCAACAAGGTTTCTAAATGATACATTAAGAGTTGGATTTGTTCGAGCTTCATTGAACTGTGACTAATTCTGTTTTAAAAAGCACAAAACAATCATTAACTCTGGCCTGGCTTCTTTTACTACTTGTTAACTAGAAGTATGAGCTGATTCTGCCTGTGATGACTCTCCTAGTGCACTTCCTGCTAAAATAGATCTGATATTTGCATGAATGTTTTGTCTATGTAAAGTGATCAGTCATTATAACCTTGAGCCTTGTTTGCCCCTTCTAAACTCAGATCTTATGCTGACCTGACATTTTCCCCTGCCTGCCTGCCACTCGATGCCTACCTCTTGCTCAACAGCATGAGCTTGGGCCATCATGGAATCGAGGTCATGACCTTTGGGAATGCGTTCGAGCATCAGCTGCTTAATTTTCATTTCCAGATCAGCGTTGGAGCGCTCCAGTGAACGCACCTGGAGGATACAAAGAGCCACAGAGAAGGGAGGACACAGGTTAATGATCAAAGTCTTTCAGCTTACTGCTTGTGTTATTTCCTGGGCTGATAACGTAACAGTGGAGTGCTGTGTTATTGTCAGACCTTGTCCAGGTAGTTGGCCAGACGGTTGTTGAGACTCTGCATAGCTTCCTTCTCATTGGTGCTGTTGCCATGCAGTCCGTTAATTTGAAGGCTTGCTGGCCCGTTGAGATCCTGGCTGATGGAAGCTGAACGGGTGAGCGGGCTCGCTACAGCGAAAGACACAGAAGCCCGAGAGCGAGCACGGCCGGTGTCCATCAGCGAACGGCTGGAAAAGGAGGGCTGACGGCCAATAGAGTAGCTTTTCATTGAAATACTGGAGGCCATGATTGGCGGCTGTGAAGGCGTAAAGAACAAAGCAAAAAGGTTCGGGGGTTAAACAATGTTGTGTTTCAAGCCAGTGGTTCCCAACCTTTCTGATATGCCTCACGGCCCCTTTATCAACTCAATTTAAACTGGATCTGGACAGCTTTTACCTTACAATATCAAGGTTTTGCAGTCATGTGACCACTAACCGCATGGCGTTAACTTGTCTAGCATTTTTTGTAAATGTGACAAATGTCAGGTCAGTTGAACAAGACGCCAATTACACAGCCCTGGACACCATTGGTCGCAAGGGCAAAATGTGTATTCCCCAACCTGATGGCAAATGGTCGCTGGAGGTTGATGCTAGGCCTTGCCCCGTCAGCCAGCGACAGATCTTGCCAGATACCCGACCATTTGGCAAAAAGCTTGATTTTGTTGGTTGGTAGTTTCCGTGGAGCATGTGCTCTTGAGTGCAAAGATTCACTAACTACTCTCTGAGCGCCTTCAGAGTAAAAGCTGCACCTTTTGAAACGTGTTGGTTGGGGCAACGAAGTACAAATTTTACTTTAAAGATGAACATTCTTCGTTTAAGGTTTGCCTCAAACTTTTAAAACTTCTACTACTGCTCGGCAAGTATTTTGTGACTATTTGCAGACAACTGGCACCTTCCAAGCAAACTACAGGCAACTGTGGCAATCTGCATTAAACATTAAAAAGGTAGCCTCCTCTTTGCAGCTGATTTCATACCGACAGCCAGCGACTTCCAGCAAACACTCGCCAACCAGTTGGTAAATAGATATTTTTTTCCTCAAGACTGACTAGAATAACTTTAATGACAACTTTTAAATGTGTTTTATTTATTTATTTATCCATCCTATAAGTTAACAAGTGAGCAGCTTAAACTTGATTTTAGTAGTTCTGTGCTATTAGCTGACAGTTAGCTATAATGTTAGCTACTAATCTCAGCCAGTTGTTTGTATTTAAAGCATATGTACATTTATTTTGGTTGTGTATTTCCATTGCTAGCCATTACTTTTAGTTGTCTTTAATGCTGAAACCTGCTCTCATCTTACATTAAATGGTTAATTTCTGTTATTACATATTAGCTAAGTTTGGCTATGTAGCATGACTTACCCTTGGGGTACTTATACGTTTATTTTTAACTACGAAGACAAGACGGAGGAAATGCATAAACTTGAGAAACAGAACCAGAGCACAATCACAGAGGTTTAGTCTCTTACAGGTTCATATCTTCGAAGAGAGCAGATGAATGTTTAAATTACACACATCATAACTTCAAAAGCCAGTCTGTTTGACCTTTGGCAGTCATTTAAATGTAGTGTTGCATGAGATCCGGTTGTAGAAAAGCTCTTTTGTGATCCTTGAGCAAATGTGCTTTATTCTAGCATTTCAGCAGACTTTGATGGAAATACAAGTAGGGTCTTATATTCAAGACCACTGATCGCCCACTGAAAATGATGAAAGGAGTCTTTCAATGAGCGTATGCACGGCTGCCTCGTGGCTGTTCATCCTAAGCATCTGCATCAAGAGATGACTGACTTCGTGGCCGGAGACTCTTCAGTCTGTCAGTCTCAGCTCTGTGCAGACATAATTCAACTCAAGTCAGCATAAAATCTAAATGCAAATGACCACAGCTCGGCTATGGGCTGAAGAAGAGCCTCTCACTGAGACTGTGGGACTCTCACATATTCTTTTACGTCTGATAATAAGATGTGTTTTATATTCAAGAAGAGACTGATAGAGGATTTCTAAAAGAACAGAAGCAAACAGAGAAGGATACAGGTGTCTATGCGCCTTCAAATGGCACGTCTTTGTAATCGGTTTTTAATGATCAATGATGTTACTGTCAGTAATATTAGTACCAACGCAACAACGCAACAGGTGTTCATGGTATTTCCTTGACTTTACAAAAGGTTAACTGTTTTTTGGATGTCAAACGTAGTGAAGGACAGGGTAGCTTTGTGTGTGTGTGTGTGTGTGTGTGTGTGTGTGTGTGTGTGTGTGTGTGTGTGTGTGTGTGTGTGTGTGTGTGTACGCTCGCAAAGTTTCAGTAGCAGATTAGCGGTCAAGGGAACCTCTCTGTCTCTCTGTCACTTGATCCTCACAACACCGTTCCCACAACACTACAAAGGACCCAGCAGGAGACAGACAGTCCTTGTTCAGATGAGAGATAGAGCTTGGGAAAATGATCTAGAAAATATTCAGAGTGAATTCCAGCAACACAACGGGACACGCTGTACAGCAGGAAATGGGCATTTTATAATGTGGGATCATCATCACGCTATCAACTGACTAATATGTGTGCTGACCATTTGAATGAAACTGAGCAAGAAGTTTAGAAGTTTTATTTGGATTCATGTCAGTGCATTATTATAATTATTCCATGATAACAACCTTATTACTAATTAAATGTATTAAACAAGCAAGCAAAACCACTAATTAATATTTACCTGTTTCATTTAAGTCTGATTCCTAAAAATAAAGAATAAAAGAATAAAACCAACAAGATATATATTCTCCTTACCAGGACTTTGTTCAGGTAGAGTCAGTCTACGATCCAGAAGAATGTAGTAGGCTCTGTTTGCTGCTGATGCTACAGGTGTGCTTATATGCAGGTGAGCGGGAGTGGGAGGATCTAACTCTCAAGTAGAGGTGTGTTTAATGCACCTGAAGGTCTTGAGAAAGGTAGGGTGCTCTTCCCACTCATGCCTGCTCACTTTATGTCTTTGTCATTGTTATTTGCGTTTAAACTCCGATGAAAAGTGAACAGGTAAACTAAACGCAAGACATAATGAAAAAACCAGGTGCTACATTTTTGGGAGGTGATGGTAGGGATAGGAGCTTTAGATCTCCTCATAAACCCGATAATATGTTCTATAGATTTCTGCAGACACTCATGGAGTCATCGGGTTTCACAGCATCAGGCACACATTTAAAACCACTATCAGGCAGAGTGAGTAGCACTGTTTATCTCAGGAAAATGACACCTGTAAACATTACTAGCAACATGCAGGCAGTTCTTAAAATTGCTGCGTTGAAGCAGGAAAAACGGGCAGCATAGTTGTTGATGGCTGAAACTGCAAGACTCTTGGTCAGATCATCTCCAGAATGGCAGGTACTACTAAAAGGATATAATAGAAAGAAAGCAGAACGCATTGCAACATACCAAAAGTTCTTATGCTAACCTCTTTCCTAAGCGCCTATAATTGGCATGTGTGCTCAACTTACCACCGATCAATGAAATAGTATGAGTTGGTCTGAGGAATTACATTTTGTTTTAATTCATGCGACTGACAACAAACGCATGTGTGTCATTTATTGAGAGAAGAGGTGACAATGTGATGCAGTACAGGAAGAAGCCAGGTTGACAGGTGCTGCTAGGAAACCTGGCATTCATGTGGCCGTTACAGTGACTTGTGCTCATAACTGAAACAACAGAAGTCCTTGAATGTTCATAAATGGTTTGCAGAACATAGTAAAGAGTTGAAATTGCCTCAAAATTCCCAAGACCTCAATCTGAACAAGCATTTACGAGATGTGTTTGGAAAAAAGTAGTATAAAATCATGGAGGCCTCACCTTTAAAGTCACAGGATCTACAGCTAATTCCACTTGTCTGATACCACTAGACACCTTCAGCAGTCTTGTGGATTTCATCGTTTGTTGGTTTAGCATAGGGAAGAAGTTGACCGAGACCTTTCTGTGGCTCTGATCTGTATAGTTTGAGAGGGACACGCACAATATTCAGCAGAAATGATTTTCATTTTGTGGCTAAGTGGTGGACTTCTATTTTGGTCTTTTTGGGAGTAATACGAGTCTCACTGGCAGCTAAATGATCCACTGTGGTCATTCTTTTGCCGATGACTTTGCATTTGTTTGTATCACCTCACTGATTGCAGTCAGTTATTGTCATTCCCAGACATATCAACACTATCTGGCCTGTTCCACAAACTAAGTTCATGTCACCTCATTTAGGTGTGTTAGTCCTGTGTTACTGAAACAACGTTCAGGCCCAGTGTTTCCGCTTTATAAGCACAATAAAATTTTGCATTAAGAGAATCAGTGATGTTCACTGAAGAGACTTGAGTTTCATATGTCTTTTGTTTTAGGTTTTGGGTTTTTTGCTGTTTGGTCAGGCGTAAACACCAAAACTACTTGGTTGTAACTAGGGAAAGCCAGGGTTTGGGTAAAAACAGACTTCCACCATATAGAAAGCCCCAAAAGCCTCCAAGCATGAAATTTTACAAGTAAGCCTACATATTCTCACGGCTACAAGAGCTGCCCTGCATGATCACCTACTGAATGACGCTAACAGATGATAACAGTCATTCCGTGGGCTGATAACCTGTCTGCTGGGTAGCAATGGCTTGTTGTGGTTGAAAGTAGTGAGTAAAAGAGCTGCGGTGTAAAACCATAAAGCAGTGAGCACAAAGATGCTCGCAAGGCATTACAATAATTTTTTATTAGTGATATAAAGACATTGATTAGAGTAACTTTCTGAGTAACTAATACTCCTTAACCAGCATATCCTCAAAACGTAGCTACTGTGCTGTTCAGTTTCCACCTCTCATCACAATAATGTGTGTGCTCTCATGTGTCTGTGCTATTGAATATCTAATTAGCCCCACCAGCCTTTTACCGCTAGCACGTATGTGTGCGAGGCTCCACCTGTGGATCTCTGCAACCCTCCTGCCCTGCAGTCACTCATCCTGCTGTAACTCAACCCTCCTTCTCCACGCTGGAGATGAAATATTCAAAAAGTCACTCAGAGAAGGAAAAGCTGCTGGTGGAAGCACTTATACACAAATGTGGTAGAGGATGAGAAAATTAGCCAAACGATCAGTGCTTTCTGTAATTGGTGCACTGAGGAACAAGACAGAAAAATGTTTCAGTGTACTTAAAATTTTAACCTCTAAACTAATTGTGTATGCGTTCTTTACTATGGAAGCTCCTTTTCATGCTTATACCCTCAAATTCCCACAGAGGAAGAAAGACCAGGGACTCCATTTACTCTGGTCTTGTGAATTTTGTCTATGCAAAGTCTCAGAGAAATAGTGGTGCTGCTGATATTAAAATGCGGGTAAAGCATGTGATTCCAGCCTGTATTATCATATTCAAATTGAAGTCTGATGAAAATAACGCGTGCGTCTCACAGCATAGCAAATATCTTTATTTGCATCTCATTCTTAGACTTTCAGAATTCTTCAGTCCTGCATGCGATAAAATGAAAACACATTTGTTTATAACTTTTACATTTTGTGTCTTGTGCAAACTAGTAAATCAACACTCAAGATTCCTCCTTAAAGAAAGGAGGAAAAAAATAGATTTTATAAACACCAAGCACTCTTGTGATTGGCTAAATACCATATCATCAGAAAGATGACATCAGTCCTGTGATGAATGTAACTGTACACGCCCTGCTTTTTTAGGCCCCATTTGCCTATTTGTACACACATTCATCCAGAGCCTCATCCGCCATACGCACTGTTTGCTGGTGGATGTATTCAGGCCAGGTTCAGAGCTGGGCATCGAACCTCCGACATCAGTGGACGACCTGTTCAGCTGTAGTCATTACACAAGATCTATAACCAATGCAATAATTATTATTATTATTATAAACAGGAAACAAATGGGTAAACTTTAGTTTTAAGAACTGATCATTAAAATAATAAAGTGCAGAAATTTATGTAGGAAGACTTTGCAGTAAGATAACCAAAAACCAAAGTGGACATACTTATGTGAGTGGTTGAAAGAGGTGTTTAAATACTGAAATAATAGTCCATCATGCGTCTCCACTGTGTGGCAAAGGCTTGTAAATACAAGCGAAGTTTAATCTAAAAGTAGCACCAGAACTTTCCAAAAGAGGGCAGCAGCAAGCTTTGCTCCTGCACTTCCCTTACAGTCCAGATGAAAGGCTGTATTCCTTTTTGAATGTAGTAAGGGCAAAATTCACAATAACTGAGCTCATGACTGATATTAAAAACAAAAAAGTATTATTTTAACCCTCTCACATATAGTTTTGCAGTTTAATTAATATAGTTTTTTTCTGTTATTTGGGTGAAACGTTAATTCAGATGAAAATAATTTACAGGTAGATGAATCGGGCATCATTTTATGCACACGATGCTTAATTTTTTTTTTATTTCCTCCCAAATTTCTTTTTCACATCTTTATGAACTTTTGGATCTGTATTTTTGCAATCTATAAAATGAATAACAAGCTGGAAAAACAGTTGGATATGAGATATGCACGCCAACACCAGCCACGGAGCTCTGAACCTTAATCAACCCCTCCTGCTACTTTCACTTTCTCGCTCTCTGCTTTAGTTGGTGTCGATCAGAGTTTGGCTGTTAAATAAATAAACAGGTGATTAGACTGCCAGGATGTCAGGATACTACTCATGACCCCACTTGACCCACATGACCCCTGTCACAAATGATCATATGGCCATATCAGCCAAATTGCACACCAGTAAAAGAAAGTAGAGCTGTGATACTGTGGTACTGAGGATGTCCAGGTAAGATCATCACTTTACAGCAATATGCAACAAATTACACTTGTAAAAGTCTTTCGATGGTTCATCTTGATTCTGAAATATTACAATGAAATGTTGAATTTACGCCAAAATCGGTGTGAAAAAACACCACTTATGATTTATACTTTTTGTGAATATAACCGTTTAATTTCAGGGAACATATTGTGTTGTAAGTTGATGACCACATGCAGACTAAAGTCATAAGAAATACACAAATGTGACAGCCATCACTTATACACAACCACAGAAGTGCTTTCTTTGGCTTGTGGAGCAGGTCACCATCATGAAACTAACTTCAGATGACTTGGAGCTGTGCATCATCCTCGCTTCTTCTCTCGTGAAAAGTCACCTCCCAATAATAATTCTGCTCCTGAAGTGATATTGCTTCCTGTTACAGCTCTGCTGCTCCCCTCACAAGCTTTCATGTTGCTTGGCTGACAGGCAAACAAATACAGACACACAGACAAATTTAGCTCCACGAGCTTTGGAGCCTTCCTGCCATAATAATTCAGTCCAGAAAAAAAATGTAAGACTGAAAAATATCTCAGCTTTTGTGTGTGCGTGCGTGCGTGCGTGCGTGTGTGTGTGCGTGTGTGTGTGTGCTCAGAAAAATGCAGGGTTTCGTTTCTCAAGCTGATCAAACCAAAAACGTGGGATGATTGAAAACTAGTAGTAATTCAAGTCCAAGTTTAAAGTTCACTCACTGATTGATCCAAGTGAAGTGCTCCTCTCTCTTGTGAAAACCATGTAATGAGTTTTCTTCTTTGAGAAATCAAGCTACATATAAAGGTTTCCTTTCTTTAGGGGGGCAAGTCTGTAAAAATTAAGGAAAACCTTTTTTAAGCAGGTAGTCTGTGTGAAGACGTGCTTCAATGCTTCAGTTCACTGCTTGGCAAAACGTTTCGGCATTATTTTCTTCCGAACATTTTCCTGTGCCTGGAATCACTCTTGCACATGCTTTTCATAACTGGGGAAATGTCTAGTGTATCTCTGCGCATCATCTGTGAGTCTGTCTATCCTTAACTTTATATACAAATATTATACTATGTGCATTTTTTGTACACAGATGCCTCTTTAAAAAAATATGAGACCTTTTAAAATAATGGATTTCATGCCCAATAAGACTAGCAAACATTTTATGCTCGTCTTCTGTGTTTAGTCATGTCTCAGATTAACTTTTTAACATCCGCCAGACCACGATGACCCATTCAGGCTTCATGTTAGGAAGTGTTTTAGCCACAAGCTTTAGAAGCACAAGCTTTTTCTTATTAAACAAAGCCCATTGCTTGAAGTTTGGCCAAATAATTATTCAGTCCTACACCATAACATACCTCCGGAGACGTGGTAGATGTTAAAAGATGTTAAAAGTTTAATGACAGACAATATCATAATTTGTCTAATAACACTTTTTCCAACTTTATTATTCAGCAGCTACTGTGTTAGCGACACAGAGGCTTTCCTTTTTTGTTCATATCATAAAGCCTTTCATTTGGACATATCTGTCCTCCTTCAAATGAGGTATGATGGGAGAAGGAGAGCATAAAGGGAGGTTTCTTAAATGTAACAAACTCCTGAGAGCCATCTCTCTTTGCCTGAATTATGCATAAAGCAATGTGTTGATTACCATAACACACTGTGACTACTCATAACACCTTACTGTAATACAAACAAGCCTGCAGGCTTTTCTCAAGCTCTGTTTCTTCCAGTTCCTCATCAAATGTTTAAATCTAAGGTAACCAGTGGAAGTGAATTCATTATTCCCGTGGTTTAAGGAACTCCAAACCCTGATGTAATTTGGGCCCCAAGTCAGCGTTTGATAGGCGGACCTCAGTTCACCAGCCGTTCTCTGATAAGGAGATAGCAATCTGCAGTGGAGAAATTACACACAGATAACAACATATGTGAGCAACTCTGGAGGTCAGCACCTGCACTTGCTCTTTCTTTTCTTCTTCTGTTACTATCAGGTCCCCCCCTCCTCATTTGGGCTTTCCTTTCCCCCACCGCCGCCTAAGTGCAGGTTGCTTTTGTCTGACGGAAACACGTCAGACCTCTGTGTGTGTGTGTAGATTATTATCAAAAGGGGTTTGGCAATATTTAAGATACAGATCTATATGCGTTGCTGGTGACTGTATGAAAAGTTGAAAGGAAAGAGGTCTGTGTGTGTGTGTGTGTGTGTGTGTGTGTGTTTAAACCACGGGGAAACTTGGCTAAGAACTGTTTTATCCTGTACATGACCTGGGGAAGTAGCAACAGAAGGAGGCAGGGCGGCACCTTCGGGAGCCGCTTAGCGATACAAACCTATCTTGCCGACAGCTGAACCACTGTATTGAGTTTGGTGCTGTGCTCTGTGGCGCTCTGGCAGCTGTAATATTTCCCACAAACACTCAGAGTGAGGGTTTGAACCGCACAGGCTCTGATTTCAAGCTCACCTGCCAAGGCAGCAGTACCAGCTGAATGGGCATAGCAGGCAACTGTCCCACCACAAAACTACCTATTTAACCGTGCGTCTGTCAGTTATGTAAATCTGATGAATATGGAATATGTTTGGGCATTTTTCCCAGTGAAGTACAACCAACTGATGCAGGTTTTGCATTACAGGGGAGTTTTTTTTGTTTACCGCTAAGTTTTAAATGCTCTGAAAACTATTTTCTCAGTTTGAATGTGTGGGATTGTTTTAATCCATTGCGTGGTTTTTACATATTTTGCATACAATTAAACGTGTTTATCTCATACTGGGCATGACCTCAACTTTTATCTAAATTTGTATATAGTACTCTGTTCACATATTTGAAAGACAACCATCGGACCATCGCTTCTTCTTGATATGAAGTGTTTCTATAATAACAGTATTTAGATTTGATGCTTTACATCTACATCCTGTCTTACATGATTCCCACAACAGCTTTTTTCTGTAAGTGTTGCTGCAGCAGTTCTTCTTCTTTCACATGATGATTCATTTATAGGAAGTTACAGAACAGGAGCTGTTACATGTTGCTGCACACCCCACATAATTAAATGATATTTGTATTAAATTGTGATGACAGTTTTGGAAACACTGCCAGCACTCTCAGTCTGACCAATCCACACCTGCGCACTACTGTAGGAGTTTAACTGACTCTTTGGCCGTTAAATTCATTAAAAAATAGTCAGATGGGGGTTTGGGTTTTTTTTTTTAACCCTGTAACTTAATAATTTAGACATATATCAACAAATATTCATAGAAATGTTAAAGATGTGACAACAGGATTTCATGGGATTTCAAGATGCTTACTTTTTACATTTTTAAATGAAGCCTGGTATAAACAAATGTGCACAGACGCATGTTAGACACTGTTAAACTGTAAGCATGATGTTTCCAGTAAGCTGATGTTTTCAGCACTGGGTCCCACAAGTTCCATACTGTGCATAGCGGATGGTATAAGGAGCTCAAATCCAAATTGTTGTCATAAAGCACACATGTCACTTGCAGGTCAGTCATCTTACACTGGCCATGAGAAACCGGTGTAAATTAATTTTACTGAAACTCTCCAAAAATGTATTTATGTTGGTGAAAACGAGTGAGGCTGAGGCCGTAAACCAGAGAAGACACACAAGACAATAATGATATATCTCTGTCATCCATCGCTAATGCGATCATTGAATGTTTGTTTTGAGGCAGAGAGCTCAAAATCCGATGTTGCTCAGCTTTCCTTCATTTGGTCCCATTAACTGCTGGCAGCACTCTTGTTTTTCCGTTGTTGTTGAAAGAAGCCCTTTCATATTCATATGCCATGTTCTGAAGTCTGCACTCACTCTGTGTGTGTGTGCTTGTGTGTGTGCATTTCCTCGGGAATGATTTCATAACTAAAAGAACAAAAGTCTCCTGCAGTCCAAAGTTGAGGGTTAAATATTGAGCAGCATGAAAAAAGGGGAAAAATATTTTAAACACACTTTGTAAAGGATAATAAGACTAATTATTCAGTTAAAACCATTTTTTTGATGTAGAGTGTTTAAGAAATAAATGTATTACGCACATCGGTTTGCTATAAATGAACGAAGAAACGCCTGATATACAAGTGTTTGTGAAAGTTTTTTTTTTTTTTAATTCTAACCCGGCACAGCATTGTTAGGGCCAGTGAACTTTAAGTGCAGTTAATTAGGTTAAGTACAAGCAGGAATTAATATTTGAATTAAGACTATTTTTTAATGAATGGCATGTTTTGTCACTTCCTTTTCAATGTGACACGTTAACAATTAGCCTGTACCTGAGCCTGATTAAAATAAATACTCCTTGCCTAGTTAAAGGGCTTGTCCTACCAGATATTACTGTGTCAATTTTGACAACAGGAAAGGAAAGAGTGTTTCTTTAGCAGTGACAGAGCGACATGATACATTTCAGTGCTTCTTGCTTGAAGTAAGTTGTTGATCAATATGCCCAGCGGGTGCAATGAATATGCACGAGGCGTCCGCCGCGGCGGCCCGGTAATTGCCGGTCGTCAGGGGTGGCAGGCATGGTAATTTGCATCTTGGGGATCCTGCAATCAGCGTTCTATTCATTACCGCGCCAGCCGCTTCATCTGCTGGCCACTCAGAGCTGCCAATCTCCCCTCGGCAGCCAAAGCATTTGGGAAAAAAAAAGAATGGAAAAGTTTCAATTATAAGCCAAGGCTGCGGGTAGTGGTGTAACAAGTCTTAAACCCTATATTTAGGCTTCTTTATGCAGGTGATTGACTGTTATTGCATTGTGAAAGAGAACTGGAGGAAAAGCTCAATGAAACAACCATAATCTCTTGTATTCTCGATCACCTTTATCTCTGGCTGACTGTCTCTATTCACAGGGGGAAGGGGAACAGTGGCTGCAACATCTTTGACCGTCTGAAGAGGGCCTTCAGTGCCTCCATCGAAACAGAGGGGGGAAGGGTTACATGAAAGAAAGCTTATTATAAGTGAACACTGGCACTCAACGCCATTGTCTCATGACGATTACACACAGCGGGCAGGCTATAGGCTAGCACAAGCCACCCTGGGAATCTATCATTTTCTTTGCAACAATAATGCAGTGATTGCAATATGGCTGCACATGACACACGAGGCGAGCGAGCTGATGTATGAGTGGTGCACACACACCTGACACACTTTTCTCTTTTTTGCCCCCCTCGCAGCTTCATAAATCTAACACATGGCATGCTGACATACATCTCACTTTTATATCCTGTATCCTGTCTCTGTCGTCTCCCCTGTGCTTTATTTCTTTCTTTCTTTTTTTGTACCCACTTTGGAAAAAAGGATGTACGAAGCTATCCGGATGACTTGTGAGTCCAGGGGGATGTGTCACTCAGTGTGTGCGTTTCTTCCAGCAATGCAGCAGGAAGGGAGTTCCTTGCCGTAGACGCACAGGGGTCTGAGGACAAGTGCCAAAAGAGTGCACGTGTGTGTGTTTGCAGTAGCGCCGTGAATCTTCTATTGTTTTACAGTGACACAGTTGCTGTTTCCTGCATCATAAATCTGCATGTTCACACACACACACACACACACACACACACACACACACACACACACACACACACACACACACACACACACTCAATAACATTCAAGTAATTTATAAGTAAAATCACACCTCTTAATCACCCTAAAAATCCTACTTTACACGCATGCACAGATATTTAAAATACCTCCCCACCACTAGTAAAAAAAAAGTTACACACTATTGATCAATAATATTACACCTTCATGCATTCATTTGCTAACTTTCTGTACACACGCCTCCTTTGTCCTGCCATTGTCTTGCAGAGGATGCCTGTGAGGAAGAGGAGGTCAGTCTTGCCCTCAGCTGGAGGGCAACATGGGGCAACTGATGGAGAGAAAACACAGGGATGGAAAGATGAGGCCAAGAGGAGATAAAGAAAGAAGAGGTAGGACCAAAAAAACAGGAGGAGGCCAGGTTTAACTGTTAGCTAATCTATGTGTACGTACACAACAAAGATCAAAGAAATAGTTCAGTTTTTGAGTTAACAAATTTCACAATATTTTGTTCTTATGTCGAGACAGCTTATGTTTGCAGGGGAACAAAACTTGTGTCAGTCTTTGTAACATATAGGTCAGCAGTCTCTCTGACACATACAAATGCACCTCTATCGCACAAGCAAGGATCTGATGGCATTATAATAGAGTCGGCTAACTGGACTGTAATGCCCTCCCTGGCACAGAAACATTCAGCTGATTAAAGCCACCACATCAATCTTTGTGTGCGTAAGCGTGTGTGTGTGATTGATACAGTATTTATATAATCATAAAGAGTTAACAGCTACCATGTTTGATGCGTGCAGCCTGAAACAAAGGAAACAGTGGCCTAATTCAAAGAATACTAGACTTTTGAAGAAGGTTTTAATGTATTTCGAGGGGGAAAAAAATCAACACAGCATTCATTCCCCCAAGAGCAATTAATCTTGTAACAGCCAGATCAGCATACGGAGGCCATAAACAATGAACCACGATTGGCTTTTGATTTTTTGATTTGCTTGTTTGTGTAAGAGGTGCAATACAGCAATGAAAGCCACAAAGCTAGCGAGCGTTTGTCAAAGACGTCTATGTTAATTATTAAAGTTGAATTCAAAGCGCTAAAGGTAAAGGTGCAAATGGTGAATTTAATGTAAAACAATGACATAAAAAGTCATACATATACTTCACAGGACCCACCTAGATATCCCACTCCTACATCAGCACCTCCATCTCTTCAGGTGGCTACTGACACAGTCTCAAACCAGCTCACAGTTCTCCAGCATCCTAAAAATGTTCTTTTTGGCTGCAAGCTTCATCAAAACCCAATGTTTTGCACAGAATTTCAAATAAAAAAAGGATACCTTCAAAACATTTAAATGTCATACAATCTAAAACACACATTTCTAGCACTCTTTCATTGACGCCAATACATTTGCAATCATTGCACGCCACCCAGGTGTCGTGTCACTGAAACTGAAAACTAAGGGGCACTGTCTCTTCACTCGCTGAAACAACATAACTGATTTGACGTGAATCTGTCAAATTATTATATAGCACCTCTCCCATTTCTGCTTCGATGCATATCTTTGCTTGCACTATTGCAGCCGGACTCTGCGCACACACTGGCTCCCCTTTCTCTCCAAATGACTGAAATAACACTATTACTCTCGCCATCATCATGTCAAAACGCCTTTTAGTGTCAGTTTGTCTCAGCCAGCGTGGATGACCAGACCTACAGCTGTCAAAATTAGACAAAAAAAAGGAAAAAGAAAATAATGTTGGTTGTAAGAAAGAACTCAAAGAGGAATCGAGGAGTAGTTGAAAAGTAAGGTGAATTCCAGAGAGGGAAGCCGTCGGGAATTTACCCTGGTTAGGCTTCTTGTCCGGTTTAGAACAACAAACCTTTTTTTGTTTTGTTTTTTTTGTTAAGAGGTGTGAGTGGTATGCCAGCACCGTCGCGCTTTGCTGGACCTGAAAGGAAAGAAACTGCAGCGAACTCACGGCTCTGCCCACAAAGACACCTTGACACGCACCTGTCAGAGACATCAGTGTGGTTTGTGTGCACGTGCACGGGAAAGACACAGCGAGGAGGAGACAGAAAAGGCAGCAAGCAGACAGTGCAGTGCAGCTCAGTGGGTGGCAAAGGAAAAGGATCACTGGATCTGACAGGAGCCATTTGACTAATCCAAAACAACAGCTGTAAGGTAGGGCTAGAGGGATGAAGGGGAGGAGAGGGCGGAGGGGAGGTGAGGGAAGCAGGAGGGCTGTCAGTTGAGCAGGATTTTGGAAAAAAGGGAAGTGGAATATGAAAATTAATTCCTCATGTAAGCCACAGCGGTGGTGGTGGTGGGGAGGGTATCAAAATGGTGCAAATAGTAAAATGAAAGGATTGGACACAAGAAAAGGAAAAGTGAAGGGTGAGGCGATGTAAAAGCTGCAGAAATGTGACGGGAAGGAAGCAAGACAAAGGGGAGAGAGACATGCAGAAACGGTGTAGCTAGCCTGCATCCATTAGCCTCCACACAAGGGGTTGTATCAGCACACAGGTGAAAATGATTACACACACACACACTCATACAGTACACACACACACACACACACCATCCTCACACATACACGGGCCTTCATTAAACATCTGGTTGAATTTTGTGGAGAGAAGCTGCAGTTGGGTGGTCCTCAATCCTTGAACACATCTAGCCTGTTAACATGGCAGGCCACGGTGAGTCCATCACCTGCAGGGAAACATCCGAACATCTTAGTGTGCCCTGCATGTGTGTGTGGAGTGTAGAAGCAGCAGTCACGGCTCACTGTAGCAGTGCAAAAGCAGCTAAGAAAGAAGACTCTAAAAACTGTTAGTTTAGCATGTGAAAATTGATAGGAAGCAGGGTTATTTATTTTCATGTGGAGCAATACGCGTGACGTCGTTAGCCGTTTCTGGTGCAAACTCTTCTTCAGTTCCCAAACGCAAACAGACACTGTGGCAACACTGAGAGTTAAAAACAGCCCAAATACTTTTATTGTTATCACTATCCATAAGAAAGACAGGATTTATAAAGTTTAATGGAGTTTGAAGTTAGCATAAAGTTAGCTTGCTAGTTTCCACCTAAAGCTGATACTGAGGGGTTCCTAAAACACTACAACGTGCAGTTCTCCTATCTCTGCCGATATAAATGAAGACAGAAAACTAAACAGCAGCAATGTTTATTTGGTTATTGAATTTGGCATATAATGGTGGCTGGGTACAGAGCTAGCCAGCGAATATGTAGGATGAGCTCTAACTTTAAGTGAATGTGAAGATCTCCAATGGACAAATGCAACCACAGGGGAGGAAAAAGATGCTGAAAACAGACCAAACGTCAGTCAAGAGAACACCTGAAATGATCCATCCTTAGCACAAGGTTAGTCACAAATATGCTTCTTCGTGGTTTGGATTACTGATCTGAAGCATTATATACCCATTGAAATCTTAACCTAAGGCTGCGGTGCACATGAATAGTAGTAGAGAAGCCTAAAGTGACCACTATTTTTTTCAGAGGCTTATTTATATTAAATAAAACAAGATATGAAGCATTACGCATGATCAAAACACAACAAAATTAATGAACGCAGTAGGAGCTTGGGCCCAAAAGCAGACTTGAGATGTCATCACTTAACAACCAGATGACATCATCTAGCAAAGCAGAACTTGCTAATTCCCTCTGTTGAAGACGGACATTCACACGCGGCTGCTACTACATGGTGGCTACTTCCATCTTTCCTATGCAATCTAACTCCAACCCCAATGTATGGACACAGAAAGTCATTTGAAGACTTGGGAAGCTATGCATTTTTCCAAATAATTACATGATCAGATGAAGTTGCCGTGGCAACCTTGCCCTGCTGCACTGCCTGCCCCCCTCATCACTGCTACAATGTCTAATTTTTCAATCAACACACACGAAAATAGTAAATGAGACGTCCTCCACCCGTGCAAGTGATAGTCCAACATGTAATCCTACCCCAAAAACAACAGCTACTTCTATAGTTTTATAGTGAGCACGGGTCCAAGCTCTTAAGACAAAATATAGCATAAAAACACAAGAGTGATTTCTTCTCTTCTAATGCCCAACAAGAAAATAAACAACCAGTTTCACAAAATTAAACAACCGCATTTCTTAAAGAAAGAGAACGATCAATTCTAATCACTCAATCTATCAGTTCAATATCCAGTAGGAGACCCCGGAGACTTCTTTTGCATGATTTGAGCATGAAAAAGAAATACTACGCTGCTATATGCTTCATTCAAAATGTCAATTCCCAACACAAAACATTAAAAGTTGCTATCTGATGCATTTTTTTCTGTGCAGCCTTCAAAGCATATGGTGACAACCTAAAGATGGTGCTTTCAGAAAGCCCAATCCAAGGCACTGAATGCTGTCTGCTGTGCATTAAATTTAGTTGTGTGATCTATTACTACAATCTATTTAAATATGTGTATTTTAATCTGTGCCTCTCTTCATTGCACAAATTCTATTAACAAACTTGAGGTTCAGCTGGTATCCCGGCCCCTGTACATAGAGAGACAGAGGTCTGCAATCTGCAGTTCTGGGTTCTGTTTAACCCACTGAGGTTACCTCAGTTCGGCTCAGAGACTTGGCTGTGAAGCCCAGTTCTTGTGGCTTCAGCCCAAACCAAGAAAAGAAACTTGCAGAGTTTTTCTACACGTCTGGCTTCTCTCATCTTACTACCCAGTGTCTTCTCGATCTCGTTCCAGAAACCATGGAAGCGAAATTGGCGTAATCTTCTTATGCACTTCTACTGCTGTGGCATTGCTGAAATATCAGAGGGTTTTCACTGATGTATGCTGAAGCTTCATTTTTGATGGGATCAGGCCTTGTTTGGGCATGAATATGGTTTGGGGCAAAGAGACGTGAATGAAAGGGAATGAAAACTGACAGAGTTAAACAGTCGAAGGTGAAGAGCTAATGCGGTGGGCAGCCAAGGAAAGACCAATGTGGTCGGTGTAACTATCAGGCTGTAGTGTTTGCTCGGTGAAGTCAGAGAAAAGCACTACTGTCTGTATGTCAGTGATCTAATATCAAAAGAAGAAACAGACAAATGCAGAGGAGCATGAAGTCAAACAGCTTTTATCGTTTTGCATTGTAAGGTAAAGACTGCAGAGTATTAACCAAAATATAAATAAATTCAATGATCCACTATGAGCAAGCACTTGGAAACAGGGGGAAGAAAAGCTAAACCACTCTCAGACTGCAGCCATGTGCCCCGACACTCACATTACATCATTTTAAATATTACATGCAATAAGCATTAGACACATCTATTATTTTAAAGGCCATAATGCTTAAATTATTTTCTAAAGGTTTAGCACACACCACATCGCATCTTACCTGAACGTCTAGTCACGGACTTTTCTTTAACGTCACTTTAGAAACTTTAAACACGCCTTTATGTCTGATTGGCTGTCAGCTCCTCAGTAACCCATACAGGGCAGCTCCTGCATCATGTATGTGTGTGTTGTGTGAGTGTGTGCACGCCGGTGCTCACGGCTGCATCATGCACCTAATTAGCAACAGATGCTGCACTGACCTCAGAGACTTCCTGGAAACGCAAATTTGTCAAAATGAAGCAAGAAAACGACAGAGCAGCAGTTTAGGTAAATGTAACATATAGGACACGCACACACACACACACCAGCATACAGACAAACACAAACTGGCAGCCAAGGCACACTGACACACATGTCCCTTCACTTTGTGGACACAGCCACACTTTGGGTTGTACAACATGGGATGCACACAATAAGTAATTGCAAATACAAACACATACATATCTACACGATATCTGGCGTTGACCACAAAAACACACATTTACGACTTCTAACTTCACTACAAGTGCAAAGTCAGTCTACGTTATAATTGCATCAGTATGATCCCTACTGATAAAGGATAGGCCAGATATTAACCAGGCAATATAAACAGAAGAAACACTGAAGAAGTATCTGGCTGAATGGGGACAGAAATAATTAAATAACCTAGGCTAAAACAAAAATGTTAATAATTGCCTTTAAAAAGGGAAGCTCTGACTGGCTAAATCTTTATCTGACATTACGTTTCAGGAAAAAAAAAACCCAACAATAAATCCCTGCAGCTGAAATTTTATCTTCAAAAGATAAAAACTACAAAAGTTTGTTTTTTGATGAAGGACAATTTCCTGCCGATGTAATGACGGAGCATTTAAAACACAGCTTGCAAAACAAATCATGTTCTGACTTTGGCTTTGCTCCAGAGGGGCTTTTTTTGTGTGCTTGTCGGCCTTTAAACGATAACACCAAATAATTTGATGTGTGATTTACTGCAGCGGTAAATCCTCACTGAGAACCACATTGCCCTCTCATCCATCTCCCATCTTTCTTTCTGCAGTACCGGAAGCAATCACACTATCTTGGTGACGAACAAGCAGCCTGACCGCATGATATCACCTCTTTAGGAAAACAAGAGGGAACGCGTGCCAGTTGCGCTCACATGCGATCAATTATTTTACGTTGAAGTCAGGCTGGGGGGAAATTTTCAGCCATTAGCCCTTTAGTGCAGGGATCATACCGAGGGTAATAGTGACTAAACACTGAATAAACACATTTGGCTAATAGGTCATTCAAACCTGAAGGGGAGAAGTTGGGGTTGCTGATTGGCTCGAAGGTTGTTTTAAGTAGGCCTACTTATTCTGAAGTGCTGAAATGGGAAAGACAAAAGGCAAAGAAAGCAACACAAACACTTTATAAAACAGCTTGTGGCATTTGGTTTTTGTTCAGTCTGTCACATGAAATTACAGCAAACACTGTAAATCACAGTTTCAAAGGAAACAAGTGACACATATGAGCCACACTGCTGACTTATAATTAGCAATGTGTGTGTGTCAGCTTTAATAGCATTTAAGGAAACACAGGCCCTTCGACGCAGACAGTTCCTGCCTGGATTTCTGGATCGTTATTCATTTTTTAAATTATGCAGTGTTGTAAAGGGGAGAATGCTTCAACATCTGGGACAACAAAACACAGCTGCACAGGAATAGGCAAGTTAATTTGTTCCTGAAACTGTCAGACAATGACAGATATAATAGTTACCTATCTATTGTTTCACGCAAGTATATTTAAAGCATTTCTGTGTTTTAAGCAAATCCATTTCATTAGCGTAATAAAGACTATAATGTTCAGTGCCTCAAAGTTATTATTAATGATCAATATAATAATGATAACTATTATATCATTGAGTTATGTCATGTTATTATTTAGTTCAATTCATAAGCTGCTTAATATTGCATGGTAAAGACCCTATGTTATTAAAAACAACAACAACAGTCACACAACCCTCTAAGAGAAAGCACTTGGCGACAGTGGGAAGGCAAAACTTGCTTTTAACAGGAAGAAGCCTCTGGCAAAATAAGGTTGGACCAACACCATACAATCAAAGAACATAGTACTAAACAGTTTAAGAAACAGCTTAATGTCATCATCATGTATTAAATGCATGAAAAGGGGCTTTACTTATTAGGCAGAAAAGGAGCAGATGAGATATATATGATGGAATCTGTGTTATAAATCCACATCCTTAATCCTGTAGCTGGTCTAAGTAACCTTATATACTCTTTACTTTTAAAAACCATGGTTTATTCTGTGCCAAAGCTCTTATGTCTGCATTTTATAAATGTATTGAACATTTTAAATGTAAATGATATAGTTTAAAATAGGTTCACCACTGCAGGTTATTTAATTTAAATGCAGACAGCATTTTTTAATGTGTGGCTATTATAAGATTTATAAAAGTTAAAGATTTCTGTTTAGCCTTATATATGGGGCTATGTTGGGCATATGACCTAGACCTCAGAGAGTTAATTGTTTAATAGCCTATGTAACATTTTCATGTTATTCTTTTATAGTCTGCTAGCTTTACATTGTCCCAGATGTTTCCAGTAATATTCAGTCACACTTTTAGAAGAACTCGTTACATTTCATTCAGTGTAACCACACATTACAGTGCCCCATCCGTTGACATGGTTTATCCTGAGATACTTTTTACACTGGTGATGGTGGTGAGTACCCTCTTTTATTTCCCCCCCCCCGCTATAGGTGCACATAAACATATCCACAAACTGCTTTGGGCGATGTATGTGCAGGCTAAAGCACAACTACTTACCTAATTAACACAGGCTGAAGGTTTCCCCTCTTACTCCATCACCTTTAACCTCAACATAAGAACCGACTACTCAACAGAAAACCTCTATTATGCTGATTCTGGTTTTTTTAATAAGTCACCAATATCTGCATGTTGTATTCACACTGTTGTCTCCATTCATAAGATTATATTTTTTAATATTTTTTTTTTATAGAAATATATCCACAGTGCGCACTCTCTCTCTTCCCATCAGCCTCTCTGTTTTTTTCCCCGCCCTCCTCTCTCGCTCTCGCTCTTACTGTTTATTCTTCTGGTGGTGTAGCAGGCCCCAGAGCCCAGAGGCAGGTCGTGTTCTCAGGGAAACAGCAACTCTCTACAGAGCTGATATCAAAATAGTTTAAAATGTGAATTGTCTGATAGTTCCCAGTGAGTGCAGAGCTGAGCCAAACACTTCCAGATCCCCGTTCCAGGAGAATGTAAACAAAGCCGGGGCTGTGAGAGAGCAAGTGAACCTGCTGTGTTCTTGTCACACAATATAGCTCAGACCGATCTGCTTGGTTTGGTTTACTAGGACCAAGGTTTCCAAACACCCCCCCACGCCCCTCCTTTTATTTTTAAGTGATTTGTTATTTGCACAAAGAGTCAAGGATGTGTTTGGGTGGTGACTCTCAATGGGGGAAATATTTTGTCAGGGCTAGAGTGCTGAGATGAACCAGATATCCTTGGATAGTGTCAATGTTTCATCACTTTCATGTTTCAAATTAAAAATGGTAAAAATCCGAAGTTGTTTCTGCTGACAGAAAGACAGGGAAAAAAAGTCTGGATTTTTGGGTTGCTTGGTTACAGACAATCAATTACAAAATCAACGTGGAAGATTAAAAATAGAAGATGGAAAAATATAAACCTTGTATATAAAATGTGTTTAAGGTGCCCCATTCAAGGTGCAATTTAACATGTTAAAACAAAGAATGATAGATAAAAAAGAACAAAATAGCACACATATATATAACATAATAATGAAAAGCCAACAATACAACAACAACAAAAAATACTGTGTACAACATATACTAGCTATGGCAAGTGTAAATAGTCCAGGTGTTATAGGGAGTTGTAAAATTTGATGCTCACAGGTATTAGGAATCATTTCCTGTGGTTGCTGATCGTGCTCCTCTAACTGTCCAACACATCATGGAGAGGGTGTGGGGAGGATTCCCAGTGCTGTTCCTGACTTGGAGTAGATTTCTTTCTTTCTGGCCCTGCCATCAGAGAGTCAAGCTCCACACCCACAGTGGTATTTGTTACTGAATGGATAATGTCAGTGTCTCTAGGTCAAGCTGTTTGTAAGAAACTCATTCTCTCCCATCAGTCCTTTCCCATATGGAAAAGAAATAGTAAAAACTTATATGTGATTACTCATGAAAGTGGCCACTTTCTCATTACTTTCATATATTGTTTTAGTAAGTATCCAAAACATACAAGTTTCATTATATAATTTTTTAAGGTATCTTATATCTGTTTTCACTCTTATATGCTTTTCATACAAGTTTCACACAAGACAGATACAAACTTTATAAGATTTATATGTATCTTTTCCATATGGGTTTCTACATACGTGATTTTCCCACTTTAAAATAAAAAAATCTAAATGCTTAAAACACTACTAAAAAATCTGAAACCCTGTTTTTGCTGAATAAGATGGTGAAGACAAAATATAACTGTGATAAGTGTAAAGATGTTATCAAAGTGCAAAAACATGTAAATACATTAAAAAAACTGATTTCATTTCTAAAAATATGTCAGTTCTATTTATACATGAATGCAAATAAATACATAATTATTTAGTAGTATTTATTATGTATGATAAATAAATAGCCAGACTTGTGTGATTCACTGTAATTATGAATACAACAGTGAAACAGTAAGTCTAGCACTTAGAATTTTACACAAGTTAAAAAAAAAAGATAAAGTTGTGCATAAATGAATGAATTCACTCAAAAATTCAAAAATTGTCTTTAAACAGTGGGTAATATTTACTGTTGCTTTGAAACATTTATTCATTATTTCCTAACACCTACATTTTGATCAAAGGATTTTTTTAAATAAATCATTCCTCCTACACATCAGGAAAACTGATAAATATATCCAAAAGTACACTAAACTCAGAAAAATAAAACAAAAATGTTACACTTCCATAAAATATAGAAAATAAAGTCTTCAATTCACAGATGGGGTAAACTGCCAGAAACAATTGAGCTTGCACTACAAATGACCCCTAACATGGAAAATTCAATGATCTCCAGCTGTTAGCTTGAAAATCCCCAAAATATCATTTGATTTATTCTGTGTGTGTCTCTGTGTGTTTGTTTTCGTTTGGGAGTAAAATATCTAAATCCAATGTGTATTTTCAGTGCATTTTTGATTTGAGGGTTTTATTGATGTGCTGGAAGATGTAATATTTGTGCATCTTTGCAAAACATGCCAGCATGCAGAAAGGGCACATCTTGCATGATGCTTAATTCTCCCTTTAATTTGTTTGCCCGTTTGTTAGTTTGTGCAGAAATCCAGTCTTTGTTTGTCGAGCAGGTAGAGATGCCAGCATGGAGTTACACAATGTGCTGCATTTGAGGTCGATTACATTATCATCATCATCACGTCCAGTTCTGCGATGTGTGTTTGAGGCAAATGCAAAACTTGATCCATTGATTTTTTTCATGTGGTTACTTTAAACTATATGTAATTTCTAAAGGTAGTTTTCATGTGCAAAAGTTGATATTTGATTTCTTTCATTGTTCACTGACAAAGAAAAGCTGTGCCCCCGCTCTTGTTTAGATATGTATTTATGTCCTTCTACTTGCACTGGGTATGTGCAGCACTTCTAATGTTTCTACTCGAGATCACTAAATACAAATTAATGAATTTTTTTTTTAACAAGGAAAAAATTAAACACGGAAAACAAAATTGTTCACAAGCATGTTTGCATGTTGGGCGTTTCTGGGCTCTGCCTGAATAAGCAGTGGAACTTTCCAGCGTTTCTTTTTCCTTATTTATTTTTTGTCTGTGTTGTTTTCTCAGTATTGCAATGCATCACTTGACATTACCCAAGCAAGTTTGAGCTGCAGCGCATCAGCTGAAAGCAATTTGGTCCAGAGCGCAGCTGCCAGGCGGATAAGACTTTCCTTCTTTCGTTTACTTTGAAATGTTCCTTTTTTTTTTCAACATCCAAAATACACAAGGCAGCCAAATTGCTGACATCTGTGCGAGGGGGCAGTGAGACTCCTGCATTCTTTCATGCCCCACTATGCAAAACTCCACATTGTTTATTTAAAGAACACTGAACACTTTAGCACTATTAAGAAACATGTCATATAGTAAACTAAAGGTTTCCTCTCAGGAAAAATCCCTGTCAGTTTATTTTTCCTTTGCATAAAGTTATTTTAGTTTTGACTCACAAACTGCCTGCATTCACAATTAAGCAAAAGTGTTGTAAGCGCGGGATGCTAACGAGCTAGGAAAACCTGGAAGTGGTGTGATTATTTATGTGTTGATGCGCGGACAGGTGGGATAGCAGGACTGGGCTGTCTCCTTCTCGCTTCCTGGCGATCTCTCGAATAAGATGACACCACAGAGAAGACGGTGAGTAAAGCTGGTGTTTAGTTTTTAGCTTTTCTCTTGTTTTTAGCTTGGGCTGCACAATATGCAAAGATTATGTTTCTGGGAAAACAAAAAATGAATCAGTGTGTCTTCGAAACCTACCCAACAGCAAAGTGCAGAGTGTTCGATCACAGCAGGAGTCTGCTTCAATGCAAGTGTAAATTGAAGATGATGTGTCAGGACTGTATTTTGAGATGTCATGATCTTAGTGGAAGACAAAGAGTGAGACAGAGGGGAACGTAAGGGCGAAGAGACATCGAAAACTGACAACTAAACTTAGGATGATAGCCAGAGGACGGCCTGTGCGTCAGTGCAGGCGAGGTGGTGTGTGGGAGGAGGGTGTGGACGCGGGGAAAGAGAGTAGGGAGGACCCACTGTGACTGATAGCCCACCGGGGCCTCAGAGTGGACCGACACTGGGAACAGCTAACCTATCTTGACATGCGTAGGAAACCCAAGACTTTCTTAGCCCTCTGTCAGATAGGAACCACCCACAGGAGCCCTGCCACAACTGTGTAGCCCGAGCTGCTGCGCGTCTTTTTTAACTAGCTCTGTTTAGATGAACACACGGCGGAGGAATGCTGCAGTATACCTTGTAGAAACCGCAAGCACAACAGAATTAGGGCGACTTCCCAGGGAAATCCATGGGAATGAGACAGCTTTGCCTACTAGCAAGATCATAACTGTGTGTGTATGAGTCTCAGTAAAAGTCCCTTTGATGCCGTGGTGCTGTCAGCAAGCAGTCAATAAGAGCTGACAAGGGCGAAGCGCCTCCGAGGTGGTTTTGGGTCATGTTTAGTTGGTGGGTATTACTGTAGTCATACCAAGATTTGAAAGAAAGTGAGGAACCACTCGATTCAAATGCGATGGTCAGTATCAGTTGTCACCCATCCCATACATACCAGCAGTAGATGCGGGGCACTGACTCAGCAGGCTGTTGTTATTAACTCCAGTGATAAACAGACACAGATAATTTAGGAGACCTCTAGTGGCTGTACATAGAAGTGCATGCAAAATCTCAGGTTGAAAATATAGTTGTAAGCTTTGCATTTTAACCCAAACTGTGATCTTTTCCAAAAACTAACCGAGCAATTCGGACCCCTAAACATGACCAAGCCATCTTTACATTCTTTTATATTTATTTTTTTTTACCTCCACCTAACCACGTTTAGTTTTAGTGGGTAAAACTAAATCATCTATTTCTGCTGACTGAACCCAACCAAACACCACATGAAAACAAACATTCAAAGATTTATGTTGCATACTTGCAACACCAATTTCACCACCCAGAAACTTTCACACCAGCAAATAGCAAAACTACTTCCTTCCAAAGAGCAACAACCAGAATTTAGCAACAGCAGCCTTTTCAGATCTTAGGATTGTGGTTTTTAAAACTTGCCTCTATGCCCTCACCTGTTTTTGTTCTTGAATAATATCACACTAGCTGTCCACAAACAACAACATGACTGGCTTGTTTTCTATGTCTTATTGTTACGCTGTCAGGAGAATCCACAGTCCACGTGAAGCTCTCAGTTTACACACTTTCACGACAAGGCGTCAAGTAAATTTGTCACCGGAGCTGAAATATTTGGTCCGGCACAAATTTGCTTCAGCTTCAGTCTTTGCATAGACTTTTTATGTAATCGTGCCACGTGCTAAAATATTGCCTCATTTTTGTTTTAGTCACGACCATTGACTACAGTCAATGGTCACAACATTAGGTCATTTCAGTGAAAGGATGTGTTACATCAAAATACAACTAGGGCTGCCACGATTAGTCGACTAGTCACAATTACGTCGACTATCAAAATCGTCGACGACTGATTTAAAAGTCGATGCGTCGTTTGAAGCTTTGTAAGATCACAAAAGACGCAGGAATAAATAGTAGGATTTAAGAGTGTAATAACGGACTGTGTCCCAGAATTCATAGCGCAGCCCAGCTCAGTTTCCAACAATGGCAGCAGCTAGTTAGTTTTAATAGTACTCTTATTATTCTTTTTGGGCCACAAAATAAATGTTTAACATATTTTCAGGCGAGAATGTAACTATGTAAACCTCAAATATCTGCTCAGTTTATCAAGACACCACATATTTTCGGAGACGTCTGTTCCCCACTAGCTCGAGTGTTAGCCGGGGTTCAAGGCTCACTAGAGCCGGTGAGAACACCGGACTCCCGGCAAATCGTTTTCAAACCCACCGCCGTCTTTCGCTACTCAGGTTAAACATGTAATATAAGTCACTTAGATAACTTAAAAATGTTATTGTTTGGCTTTTTTTTAGTATTTTATTTGTTCCTGAGTAAATCGGTTTAGCTGAGATTAAGGTTATAGTTTTTACACAGCTGAATAAACGTCAAGCAGACAACTGATCATCAGAAGTGTGAGATGCTGGAGAATTTACTCCGGTGTCCTGTTATATTTTAGATAGCAAGGAGTTTATTAAACTTTACCGAAACAATCTGCAAAATTCATTAAAATTGAATAAACTACCATCTTGTCTTTATTTTTAGTTAGCACATACTTTAAACACTTAAAGCTGTAAGCTAATGATAGTTATATAAGAGCAGACTCATGCTGGTGCAATAAGCTGTAGTTTTACGTCCAATGGATGCATGATCTGATTAGTCGACTGATCGCAAAAATAATCGGTGACTAGTCGACTATCAAAATAATTGTTTGTGGCAGCCCTAAATACAACCTTCTCACAGTAAAACGTGAGTGTCCCACAATTCCTTTTAATGCCTAAGAGTTCACAAATCAGACTACAATTCCCAGCTTACTTCAAAGTAAAACATACTAAAGAAAACTACAAATAGTGATTCTCATCAGGGGCAGATTTAGGGACTCTGTGAGATTTAATTTTAAAACAGTCTGTTAAAAACTGTCCATTTAACCGAAGAGATTCTGACATGACAGTCGGAAGAGCACAGGTGTAACCGACTGAATTAATCACGGCTGAAGTCTGTTTGAGTTTCAGTTGGATCGCTGTCACACTTTCATCACACTGTCGTCACTTTTATTCATAAGACTGTGCTCCAGTGCAACACAAATCAAAACACGAACAACCAATAACACAAAGGAAAGAATGAGGAAAGGGCGGAGATGGACACACACTTGGCCATCATTCAATCTATTTTGGCTGACAGCGAGAGAAGGGGTTTTGGGGGGTTTTTTGCTTCCTTTTTTTCAGACCAACGTTGGGACACAAAAAAATATGAGACAGAGCAAATGACGACAGCATGGAGAGGAGAGGGTATAAAAAGGATTGGATGTTGGCACGCAGGGAAAAGCAGTCTGCGGTAGACTTGTAAATAGCCGGAGGGACAGAGGGATGGAGGAATGGAGCTATCAGCAGAGAAGTGATGAAGGTCTGGGATCGGGCCAAGATAAACACAAGCCAGCCCAGAAGGAGCTGCAGCAACACACACACACACACACACACATTTATGACCAACAGCACATACATGTACAAATGCACAAACACCCAAACACATGAGGCTGCTAGCACTTTATATCCATCATGCACTTACATATACACAAACACACCCATGCATGCACGTATGAACACACACACACACACACACCTGCAGAAAAATAAACAGTTATGTATGGCTCCCCGACCACAGCTTCTTGAGTGTTAAGCTTTGTGACAACAGGCCGGGCTGTCATTTTGACATCTCATTTCATCACATAGTTCACATTAGTCCATTTGCTCAGATACCACAGAGTAAACACGAAGCCAAAAGAAATGGTTGGAGTTTTATTTTTAAACACGACGAATAAACAGACTCAAGAGTTATTTGAGCCTTCAGAAAATCCCTCTTCGTTTTTGGCAGTCATTTAAATCCAGCTTGGAGAAAGAACCTTGTCCTTTGTAATTACCATAAATCCTCAAAGAAGAAAAAGTCAGCTGTGTCCTGAAGATTTAATCATAACGCAGGGACATTGGGACGTTGTTTTTTTTGCCGCTACTGTTAATGTGCACGCATGCGTGCTTCTTTCTTTTTTCAGTGTATTTGTTCAAATGTGTTCAGATGTGTGTGACTGAGTTTCATTAGCGTGCTGTGAAGCGCAGGCTCTCCTGCTCCGTCTTGTCTCCAACTGACTAACATCTCGAGTGAAACCATAAAAATCTGCTAAATGTTATCTTAAGCGTGGCATTCAGAGGCAAAACTGCAGTGTGAAAGAGCTGCTGCAAAGCGTGTCGCGCTGGAATGCAAAACACAAGTCATGGTCATCGTCCTGTCACCGCACAGGTTTGAACTGCAAGGACCTACGCTCATTTTTAACTGCAGTCTGTTAAATTTCCCTTAAGCATGGCACTTAATGGTGACTGCTGTGTGAAACAGGGGGCAATGATCATGTATCCATCTATCCTACAGAAATAAAGATTAATCAGATGCTATTTAAAGATTCTCCCATGAATGTTTTTACTTTAACTGATTATGTGACGATTATGTGTATTGTTTTGAAATCTGCAGTTCTACTAAGTTAGATGTATCAGTCCGTTCCACCCCAAGACCAGAGGTCTGTGTCATATCAAAGAGTGCATGAAGACAATGTGACAAGCCCATTAAAAGCTGATGTAGGACATGAAGTGGGCAATTTAGCAGACTAATTAGTCGATACACACTTCGAAATTCATCAACATCCACCTGTAAAGACGAAATGGAAAGTTATGGGCTGGAATAAACAAAAGACTGCTCTCTTCTTCCACAGAATAATGTTGCATGGGTTCACTTATGTTTAACTGTCATCTACACATGGCATAAAGTTCACTATGCTGTATGTGCTAAAATTATGTGAATCCTATAAAGCAGCGGTCCCCAACCCCCGGCCCTCGGACCGGTACTGGCCCGTGAGTCGCGAGAGTTGAGGCTCAGGTGTGAAATGTGTGGTTTTCAGGGTCTTTATCGGTTTTCAGTGTTATTTTTTTATCGTTTTGATCGTTAACTCGGTTTTCCTGGGTCTTTTCACGTGTGTTATGAATAAATCTTCTTTTTTTCGGTACCGGTACAAATTTTATTTTGTTGTATTTATGCAAAATATTGTCGGGCATAAACCGGTCCGTGGCGCAAAAAAGGTTGGGGACCACTGCTATAAAGTGTATAATAGATTAATTAAGCTACTATGACATAACCTGTAAGAGCCTTGAGCTGAGCATTTATCACCATATTGGTTCACTGAAATCGAGCCAGGTGGGGTCTGTGAAAGCAAGAGGTGGGAATCACCTTATGATGATACTCAACTCTCAGTACAATACTATAGCACTTTAATGCAGAGTATTACAACAACATATGTGATGAAGCATGTGAAAGATGAGGACTGTGCACAAAAACACTCAAGCAATGCAAATATTTCTCAAACATACGTCTGAATAATGTAGTTTACTGAACAGTTTTTGATGAATAAACTGCAATTAACCAGTGCACTATTTTTCCCTAAATACTCATCCAGCACAACTCTCAAATATGAGGGTAAACCCACCGTGCTTAGCACAGCCACAAACTCCTACAGGTGGAATCTGGACAGTCACCTTTGGTGATGCTGCAGACTTTTCCATCTTTAGACTGTGGCGATAACGTGGTGTAGACTGTGATGAAGTGTCAGTTTCTTGAAAACCTTGCAGAGATTTTATCAGAAGTGTAATTGTTTATGAACGTGCTACAAGTGACTATCTATTATACATAATAGTCACTAAACCACAATAATTTGTGAAATATACACCTGACATCTTCATATTAAACATTTATAGAAAATAAAGACAGAAATATGGCTTCTATTCAGAGTCTAGTTAGAGGAAAATTTTAATATAAAAAAACTACAATTCTCGACCGGGTTGGTTTTTGCATGGAGTCTACATGATTGTGACATATTGCAATGTATTACCGTTTTGTTTTTTTTCAGGTGAAAATTATGCAAACTTTGTTCTGTTCCTCTCACTTCAGTAATTTTTATTCCTTCAAAATGGGATTATCAAACACACACACACTGACCAACACTGTTACTGAAACCTATGGTAAACCTGAGAAAGTGAACTGTTCAACTCTTCAAAGTTTAACTTAAGTGGAAGCAAAAATGTGTGAGTTATGATACTATTAAAAGTATTTAGTCTCTAGTTTTCTGTGAGATATGAATGCACAGTCAGTTCACATGTCACAATTTAACGCAGCTCTTCCTGCTGTACTCAGGCTTTGCTCAGGTCTTCGTTAGCCCGGGTACGGCTGTGCTCGTGCAGCTCTGTCACATACCTGCATTTGATTGTTCCAGTGGGAAAAAACGTATTTCCCACAACATTTTATTAAATTTGCCTAAATGCAGTTGATGGGTTTTTATTTTCACTCTGAAGTGTAAGGTAGTTTTGTCAAGCTAAGTGTGTCCAGTGTTGGTTGGTTTCTCGGTTGATTTAACGTTAGCTTTGCTGTGACTGGCTAACGTTAGCTTAAGATGGTGGGACGTAAGATAAACCTTCATCTTTGTAGTATAAATGTTGCTTTCATATGACACTTCTTGCAAATCCCACGTGACATGTCCATCTCATTTGTTCCACAGGTTTGTGATTTAAACCTGGACAGCACTTTTTTCAAATTTCTTTCTCCAAAGCCTCCATCTTTCTTCCTTCCATACACTGACCTCATGTCACTCACTAGAAAAACTCAATAGCATCTGCTGGTATAGTTAAAAGGTAATTCATTTTATTATTATAGTACTAAAAACGTTGTATTTCCAGTTTATATATAAAGATATCAACATTTGGTGTCCCTGTGTTAATAAAATATTGATATGTAAAATATTGCAATGCGATGCTGGGAACCCCTATGAACCACATCTCATGTCCATCCTGTATCCTTTTTATCACTGATGTATGTGAAATTTTTATTTATTAAACAGATGAAAGATTTCCAAACCAACCTGCCCTGTGTGACAGTCATTGACATCTATCAGTCGGGAAAGGTTTGCAGTACAAAGTCATTTCTAAGGCTTTGACACTCAGGTGAACCACCATGACAGTTATTATTTACAAATGAAGAAAAACTTGGAACAGTGGTGAACCCAGGAGTGACTGGCCTACGAAGTTACTCCAGGAGAGCATCAATGACTCGTTTAGAAGGTTAGAAAAAAAACCCTGAAAAACAACTAAATACACCATTTACCTCAGTTTCAGTCAGAGTTCATGATTCAACAATAAGAATGAGATTAGACAAAAATGGCATCCACAGTACAGCTCCAAGGTAAAAATCATTGCCCACCAAAAAGAACATAAAGGTTGGTCACATGTTTGTCAAAAAAACAGAGGAAAAAAAACATTCTGAAGAGCCCAAAGACCTTTGGGAAAGTATTCTGTGCACTCATGAGACTAAAGTTAAACTTCTTGGAATTTTTGAGTCCCGTTACCTTTGGAGTAAAACTATACAGCATTCAATAAAAAGATCAGTCAAACATGGTGGTGGTAGTGTGATGAGCTGGGGCTGCTTTGCTGCTTCAGGACCTGGACGACTTGATGTAATTGATGGACACATGAATTCTGCTCTCTCCAAAAAAATCCTGAATCCTGATTTCTGGACATCAGTTTGTACATGAAGCTGAAGTTCACTCAGGTTAATTTAGACAGTTCTGCAAAGAAGAGTGGACCAAAATTCCTGCACAGCCATGTAAAAGACGCATTGCCAGTTATCACAAATGCTTAATTGCAGTTCTTGCTGCCAAAGGTAGCACGACCAGTTATTTGGTTTAGGAGGCAAAGATTTGTTCACAAAGAGCCAAGTAGGTTTATTTCCTTTTAATAAATAAAATCATCATTTAAAAACTGTATTTTGTATTTGTATTTATGCGACAAATATTACAATTTGTGTGATGATCTGAAGCATAACAAATATGACCGAAAATAAGAAATCTGGAAGGGGGAAAATCCTTTTTCACCTCAAAACAAATGAATTATTTTGCAGCTGAAATTTTCACCCTTAATGGCACTTAAAGACTTGAAGGTTGCAGAAACAAACCCAACAGCCCTCACTTACTAAGATCTTATTCTCGTGTAAAGCTGCCTGCATAGCTCCTCTCAGAAAACACAGTTATTAAAAAATAACAATGTCTGCAAGTGCATGTATGTGCGTGTTTCCCGGGAAATTTACCCCTTTGATGCTCTCAGATTAGTAATCCCCCTGAGTTGTGGTTGTGAATGTGGTGGTGGTACTTGTGACCTGGTGGGTGGGTGTTTTATACTGCAACCTGCATGCTAGTTCAAAGCCCCCTGTGCAGTACGAGGGGGATAAGAGGACACATGAAAGCAGCACTTGACAACATATACCGTCTAAAAGATCACAGGGCCAAATAGCAAGAAAGGTGCACCAACATAAACAAATCAAACACACCTACATTTTAGTTTGTCCATTGAAGTGCACCCACATGTTGGGGGCTCTTAACGGCACTGATGTAGCAGATGTATCAAGCAAGATAAGTACTTTGGAGGGTTACTGACGCAAAGGTTTGCAACTTGCTAATGTACTACAGAGAAAGGAAATTCAATTTTTGGAAAATAATTCACATATCTCTTGACTCGTTATACATTTGTTATCTTTTTTGGTTTTTTGCAGAAAATAGATGTTGGCCTGTTTGAAAGCGTCCTCATCATTTTTCATATATCCATCTAGTGTGTCAAACCTGACACTCGACAGCAGGAATACAGTGACATTTATGTCTTCTGAACAAGCCAGGTTGTTTGAGTATTTTAGCACACTGAGCTCCCAGGCGGGCTGTAGCTTTATGAAAGCCCTGTATTGTATTTCTTTCCTGTGCCAGAGCCCGTTTCCTGTGGCGGTGCTGTGTCAAACAACGATGACCCTCTGCTTCCTGCAAGTCGCATGTAGACAGGCCTGCCACGAGCCCTGGGGCCTCACCGTCAGCCGCCGAACAACCTCCAAGCCCCTGCTCCGTCTGTCTGTTTTCAAGTCGTTTGCCACCTTGCCCTTTCTGGATCTCACTTTTTTTCTCCCACTTCATGTTTCCCTTAATTTCTTGCCTCCCTTTAACTGTTTTTTATTTCTTTTTCTTCTCTCATCTCTCTTGCACCTATCTCTTCCCCTCCATGCCTAATTTATCACTTGCGACCTCCTTCGTGTTTCCCTGTATCTACACCTCCTTTCCTTTTTGTATCCCTTCTTCCCTCCTCCCTTTGTCCCGCCGTCCAGGTCAGAAGATGGTCTGTCAGACGTTTCCTGTGCAAGCCGCAGTGCCAGACCACACCTCGTGAAGGGGATTTCTGCAGCTAAAGTCAGTGACGCCCCATAGAAACGCAGAGACACGCACAGTCATGTTTGCACATACAGTCATTTGATAAAGTAAAAACTTCTTATGGAAAATTGTAGCTTTTCTTAAGAATATTTGGACAAGTAGATATCTGATCCGCCTTTAAACAGGACCTTCAGTTAAAGGTATCAGCGTATCAGAACTCATCCACAAGGAAACTATCAACATGTTAGATTCTCCAAGATGTTTGTTAGTTTAGTGGACATTTGAAATCCTCCCACGTTCCTCTGAAATGCCATTCTGGGTTCTGCTTAGGCCTTTCCACAGTGGATCTGCCAACTCTTCTTTTTGGGACATTCCTTGGTGGATTTCCTAATGTGATCTGGATAATTACCCTGTTGAAATGTGCCTGTCTGGTTCAACTTCAGCTTTCAAACAGCACTCTTTGATATGATGCACAATTCATAGTCAAATCTGTAAATGCGCTCTGCCCAGTCAGTTAGGCAATAAAGCAACCCCAAACCATAACATTTTCACCACCATGCTTCATAGTTGATTTGAGGTTCTTCCCCTGAAGAATCGCCTACGGTCTGCATCGAGCTGGTCTAACGTCACTGCGGACAAAACTCTAACATCCATCTGTCCAAAGTACATTATTTAGAAACTCTAGTTTTGCATGTACTACTTACACAGAACCCATCACACCAGTTTCCTCCAGGCGCTTGAATAAGATCATGACAAATATTGAAGATTTCTTTTTGCATTAAATGATGTGCTAAGCCACTTCTGAATACCCTTTTAGTCACTCAAGTCCCTGCAATACTGCATATTAATAATTCTTGCATTCTTTATCTTTTTTATATCTTTACATTTGAGTCTTTATTCATCTCGTTTGCACACTGTGGGCCAAAGATGGAACTCTTATTTTGTCCTGTTTATATGGCAATACTGACTTTGATAGTTCTTACATGGAAACTGTTAATTGCAAATAAATGGGAGATCTTATCACAGTCATAGGTATCCAGAAGGCCCCCCCCCCCGTGAATCCTTTTGCTATCATACCTAGCTTTTGGCATGATAGCATCACACTCTTCAACGTCAGAAAGAAAAGCAGACTGTAGATGTCAGAAGTTTAAGTAAGAGATCGTAGGGCCTGCAATTTTGACTTACTTTTTCCAAGCCCCTTGGAAAACTATACTCAATAAGCAAGAAAACGGATCATTCTGAAAATGACCAAATAATGTCAGTTAAGTGTAATTTCTTTTAAGTATCTTACCTTTTTAAATAGCCACTTCAACAAAGATCACAAGCTAGCTTGTATGAACACATAATTAAAAGGCAACCAAATTTTGGTGGGGTGTATGCAAGGGATTATTTTTTACATGACTGCATTCAGTGTTTCTGTACACAAAGAAAGAATATGATTGTTTTGGGAAATGGGGTCCTACTGTGCTGAAATTGTTGTGTGTAGGATAAAATGTAACTTGTGGGAAAATAATATATATATATATATATATATATATATATATATATACACACACACTCAGAGACCGTCAGCAGAAAACTATCCTTTGTTAACTCACTTTGTTTTTGCACCATTAAAAAAAAGTGTTTTTTAATCGTACATAAAAACCCCAGGGCCACATCTCTGCTTGTGAGTATGAGAAAGATGTCAAATTTTATGTTACCATTTTTCCCACAGAAGTCACCCACATGGCAGAGGTCAGAGACTCGTCTCATGTTTGGAATGGACCAAATCGCGACTGCTGCTGCCAGTATAGATTTTAAACAGTTGCTATGTGGGCTGAGACAAACTCTGAGGCCTTACAGTAAGTTGTCTTCAAACCGGTCTCCCGCACCACACTGTAGATAAGCTTGGATCCTGGACACCATCCCAGTGATACGTGAGCACGTGTGTGTACATTGGCACAGTCTTACATGTTCCACAGACCAGCGGGCCACTTTCAAAAGGCTTCTCACCTCCTTCCACTCAAGGTCATGAACACGTGCAGCAATAAACACACTTCACCGTGCATCTCTGAAAATTACCCTTCTGGTCTTCTTCCAGTCCAGGTCAGAGGCAGGAAGTGAGCCGAGAGAAAATGAGGAAGCAGCAGCAGCGCTCTCTTGCTTCAGGTAGTGACCCTGAACCCTGACCTTTAACCTCACCTTGAATCACTCTGACAAAACACAGACTTGCAGCTCCTAATAACCTTAAAGTATATATTTTTTTAAAAGTCAGAAATGCTTAAGATGTTAAAACACATTAGTAATATTAACTGAGCATTGAAATAAATTTAAAATAAAAACAGAAAGCTCCTTTATAATTTATCTCTTTATTTTCGGACAACAATAATAACAGTATGTTGCTTTTGTTCACTTTTTTACATTTACAGAAGTGGTGGACTCATGGACTTTGTTCCTTAATCAAACTATTGGACAATGTTTGAGGTACAGCTGCAAAAAAAGAAATGACTGTTCAGGCATGAACCCTGTCCAAATCCAGCATCCTTAATGCTCGTGTTTGCAGGTCAGAAATTCAAACCTTAGAACTATCTTAGAAGTATCAACAGTCACAAGAAGCCTAGCTGTTTTTGGACAGAGCCCACGGCTTTGGAGGGTGACTGATTTTCCAGAGCTGCCTCACCAGTTCCAGAAGAATAACCTGCTGCCATGTTTGGCAGGCTCCAGTTTGCCCTCGATGGTTTGGTTGGGCTCTGGACGAGGTCTAGAGTGGTAGGGGTTCTCTGGCAGGGGCCGCGAGGTTGACACTTTGGTGACCTAAGGAAGAAAAGCAACACACAAACCATAAATTCTCAGACATACACAGTATAAACACACTGAAGACTCACTCAAATATTAATTGACACACTGATGTCAAACATGGCGGTTATTAGGAAACAATAGAGCACATGCTCCGTGCCAATCTCTGACAAGAGATTATGCTTAAACCGCATAATAGGTCCATGCTAAAATGAAACCATACAAAAGTTGTCAACAGCTGAAGCCCTGAACATTTCCTTAGCCTTTCACTGGGCCTTCCATCTCATCCCTTGTCATGATTTATATCCCTGCACCTCTTTGTTTCCCCCAAAATCATCCAGACTGTCCCCTTTGTCCCACCTTCACACCATTTGCCTCCTAACCTTTCTTACAAAAAACAGTTTGCTAATTTAAGTTCCAAAATGAGTAACAAAAATGGAATCTGTTTTAAATATATAAGCAGCCAGAAACTTGGTCCAGATGCACATTAACTCATTCACTGCCATTGACGTCTATAGACGTCAATTGAAAAACTTACGTTGACTGCCATTGACGTCTATAGACGTCAATTACGTTTTCAATGGAAGGGGCTAGAATACAACCTCGGGCAGCTTGTCAGTGAACATCAGACTGCTTGAAATGTATTTTTCACAAAAAGCTCGTTTTCTCCCTTTTTTTGGTCAAAACAGGCATTTTTGGTGGAACCCACCTCTCTTCTACAGCTGATTACTAAAGAACGGAAAATGGTAGAAACAAGCTTTTTTTTTTTGGATGGAAGAAGAGAGTCTGTTCTTCATTTTGGTAGGTTCAGCGTTTATATGATCATAACACACAGTTTTCTGTGGCTCTTCAAAAATGAGTAAAAATGCTCAAAAACCCTGGCAGTGAATGAGTTAAACAAGAACATTTTTCACAGTTTTACAAAGTCACATTTTTGTTCTTTTCTTTGCCGGCTCACATGTTTGAGTCGGTGCACAATATCTCTGTCTAACAAATGAAAGACAGCCAGAAAGTTGATTACAACCATTCAAACGCTCCCAGGTTTTTGGGTTGTTGTTTTTTTTTTTTTGCAGAAGTCCTTTTAAAAGACTACATAAATAAATGTCTAATAATCTATTGTTGGCATCGCTTTTTGGCTCCGTTTTGATTGCTGATACCTAAATTAGTGATTGCCAGTGTTATACAAGCCCCTTAAAAATGCTGGTTTTATGGAAAGAGAAAAAAACAAAGCAGCATAAAACTATTTGCCTGCTCAGAACTGTAGCTGAATGAGACTGCATAAGATGCAATCATACATACCCCACAATCAACATGAATAGAGCCCATCAACCGAGCTACAGTACTCACACTGCAAATGCACAAGTTAATCCCTCACCAGTCTCACCTTAGACAGATCTCCCAAGTCAGGTCTCTCCCATCCCAGTTTCTCAAGGACGCAGCTGTCGAAAGCGTGCTGCTGTTTACGGCAGTGACGGAGTTCTGCCAAGTTTGAGTAATCCAGGCAGGTCCAGTACTCCGTGAAGGACTCGGCACAGTTCCCCTTGATTTGCCTAAAAGGCACAGTGCAGACAGACACACATCATAACATGCAGAAGCAGGATTAATCTTCATACAGACTGAATCTGCAACGCATGAAGTGGAAATCTTTCTCTTAAAATATAATTCATTTTTATCCATCATCCATTATTGAAACATTAAAACCACAAAGATGAAATTCATAATATTGACTGTATTGTTTAAATGCGGTGTTCTCTGGGAAATGATCCCAGCATTCATGTGACTAGCACTTTGACGCACACCACCCATGTCGCAGACAGACACCAACACACCCACTGCTAACACCTTCACCCTCCAAAAAGTGAAAGCACTCCCCGACAGCAGTGGCCTCCACCCTGCGGAAATGTGCCCTGTCAGAGTGCAAAAGTGGCCTAAGTCACTGGCCTGACCTCCAGAGTTCCTAGATCCCAATCTGGGAAGTTTGGAGGAAGCAAACTAAGTCAGATGCACAGAAGCTCCTCTCCACATCCTACAGGACACCATCCAGAGATCCCATCAATCCAGCGACCACTGAGAGATGTTTTGGTGGGTGATAAGGGGTACCTACACAATATTAGGCAGGTAATTTTGATGTTTTGATGCCTAGTTGTATGATACTGGTGCTGACACCAGTCAGCTGACACCAATCAGCACCAGTATCCCACCAGTCAGTGGGATTTTCAAAAGAATGCATATCATAGGAGTCAATAATTCAAGAATGTAAAGGACAGAGCTGCTCAAATTTAAGAAACCAAATGTATTTAAGAACTTATATCAGCGTATGGTTACTCTGCTTGTGAGCAGTCACTTGTTGATTGAATCTGATTGCTATGGGCTGGTTTTCTATAACAAGAACACCTAAAGGTGGCTGGCAGTTGCCAGAAACACCAGAGAATCAAAACAGGCCCCTGGTGCAATTACAACTTTTCTCAAATCTATCTTCATTATCATAATTGCAGGTTTTTCTCTCACAAAAGCACCTCAGTTGCTGCACAGGCGTCACAACATAACCAAAGCTCAGAATAAAACTTTTCAGTAAACACAGACACTGCACTTAAGAGTGAAAAAGGCCAGACCACAAAGTTTTATGGACACAATACGCTTCATGGGTAATTTTCTTATTCATGTTCTAAATCGGCCACTTTTTCTACTAAAGAGAGGGAAAATTACTGGAGTGTTTTCTACATCACACTTAATGAGCTCAAGTTGATGATTTATTCTTATGTTTTTGGATAATTTAGAGAAGAGGCTGAGTAACTCAGAACAGAGAAATGACAATCTGGAACTGATTTTTATAAAGTCAAAATCAATATACTGATCAATAAGTAAAGAGAACATGATAAATAAAAAGCTTTGTGGAAACAAATAGTGACTCAACAGGACAAATGATGCAAAAGTGCAAGTGGCTGTGTGATTATCACACATTACACAATGGAAAATAACTCTTCAACGTATGCGGCAACAACCCTAAAGTTGAAGTAACTGAAATTTTGATGAAATATCTATTGAGGCTCATACTGATCTCATTAAAAAATGTCACTGCATAAATCAACCAGCAAAATACAACAAGATTTAAAGGTTTCTTCCCATAACTTAGTGCACAAGTTGAGCACTCATCCTCCCCCATCTTACATTAGGATGTACTTTGGATAATTGTCACACTGAACCACCGACCTTCTGATCAGTAGATGACCAGCCTTACAGGGAGTGCAGAATTATTAGGCAAATGAGTATTTTGTCCACATCATCCTCTTCATGCATGTTGTCTTACTCCAAGCTGTATAGTCTTGAAAGCCTACTACCAATTAAGCATATTAGGTGATGTGCATCTCTGTAATGAGAAGGGGTGTGGTCTAATGACATCAACACCCTATATCAGGTGTGCATAATTATTAGGCAACGTCCTTTCCTTTGGCAAAATGGGTCAAAAGAAGGACTTGACAGGCTCAGAAAAGTCAAAAATAGTGAGATATCTTGCAGAGGGATGCAGCAGTCTCAAAATTGCAAAGCTTCTGAAGCGTGATCATCGAACAATCAAGCGTTTCATTCAAAATAGTCAGCAGGGTCGCAAGAAGCATGTGGAAAAACCAAGGTGCAAAATAACTGCCCATGAACTGAGAAAAGTCAAGCGTGCAGCTGCCAACATGCCACTTGCCACCAGTTTGGCCATATTTCAGAGCTGCAACATCACTGGAGTGCCCAAAAGCACAAGGTGTGCAATACTCAGAGACATGGCCAAGGTAAGAAAGGCTGAAAGACGACCACCACTGAACAAGACACACAAGCTGAAACGTCAAGACTGGGCCAAGAAATATCTCAAGACTGATTTTTCTAAGGTTTTATGGACTGATGAAATGAGAGTGAGTCTTGATGGGCCAGATGGATGGGCCCCTGGCTGGATTGGTAAAGGGAAGAGAGCTCCAGTCCGACTCAGACGCGAGCAAGGTGGAGGTGGAGTACTGGTTTGGGCTGGTATCATCAAAGATGAGCTTGTGGGGCCTTTTCGGGTTGAGGATGGAGTCAAGCTCAACTCCCAGTCCTACTGCCAGTTTCTGGAAGACACCTTCTTCAAGCAGTGGTACAGGAAGAAGTCTGCATCCTTCAAGAAAAACATGATTTTCATGCAGGACAATGCTCCATCACACGCGTCCAAGTACTCCACAGCGTGGCTGGCAAGAAAGGGTATAAAAGAAGAAAAACTAATGACATGGCCTCCTTGTTCACCTGATCTGAACCCCATTGAGAACCTGTGGTCCATCATCAAATGTGAGATTTACAAGGAGGGAAAACAGTACACCTCTCTGAACAGTGTCTGGGAGGCTGTGGTTGCTGCTGCACGCAATGTTGATGGTGAACAGATCAAAACACTGACAGAATCCAGGGATGGCAGGCTTTTGAGTGTCCTTGCAAAGAAAGGTGGCTATATTGGTCGCCGATTTGTTTTTGAATGTCAGAAATGTATATTTGTGAATGTGGAGATGTTATATTGGTTTCACTGGTAAAAATAAATAATTGAAATGGGTATATATTTGTTTTTTGTTGAGTTGCCTAATAATTATGCACAGTAATAGTCACCTGCACACACAGATATCCCCCTAAAATAGCTAAAACTAAAAAAAAACTAAAAACTACTTCCAAAAACATTCAGCTTTGATATTAATGAGTTTTTTGGGTTCATTGAGAACATGGTT